>NC_082687.1:69282206-69604814 GCF_949987515.2 Delphinus delphis
TGAGCCCTGGTCCGGGAATAACCCACATGCCGCGGAGCAACTAAGCCTGTGCGCCACAACTACTGAGCCTGCGCTCTAGAGCCCGTGAGCCACAGCTACTGAGCCCGCAAGCCACCAACTACTGAATCCTGGGCGCCTAGAGCCTGTGCTCTGCAACAAGAGAAGCCACTGCAATGAGAAGCCCACGCACCGCAACGAAGAGTAGCCCCCGCTCACCGCAACTAGAGAAAGCACGTGCGCAGCAACGAAGGCCCAACGCAGCCAAAAATAAATAAGTAAATAAATAAAAAGTTTCTTCTATGCCTTCATCATTTTACTATAATGTCCTTAGTCCTTCTCCTCCTCCACCTCCTGCACATCTTCTTCATACCTTATTTTGTAATTTGCTTTTGTCATCACAAGAAGGCAAGAAGCTTGGCAGCATGAAGAAACCCATATAATAAATTGAACAGTTTGGGCGTCTTCTTCCCCCCACCTGCCCTGTAGTCAATTTTCTACTCTCCCTTAATGACTTCTCAGTGCATTAACGATAATCTGCTCCAAATCTTCACTCCAGAATTCTCAAAAAGAAAAAAATCCACAGCAATACAGCCTCTTCTGGTCCCTTCTCTGGTGGTTATGGTCCTGTCAGTCATTTTGGCCTGCTATCACAGAACACCACAGACTGGGTATTTTATAAACAACAGAAATCTATTTCCCACATTTCTGGTGGTGTGGGCATAATTGGTGTCTGGTGAAGGCCTGCTTCCTGGTTCATACATGGCCATCTCCTTGCTGTGTCTTCACATGGTGGAAGGGGCAGGGGAGCACGCTGAGGTCTCTTTTATAAGGACATGGATCTCATTCATTAAGGATTGGTCCTCATGACCTAATCATCTCTCAAAGGCCCCATCTCCAAATACCATCATACTGGGGATTGGGCTTAAATATAAGAATTTTGGGGGACACAAATATCCAGTCCATTGCAGATGACAAGGGTAAAGCTTTTGTTATGTTCCTTTCTTCCCACATGCGATTTGGACTGTGTGATTTTAGACTTTTTTTTTTTTTTTTTTGCGGTACTCTGGCCTCTCACTGCTGTGGCCTCTCCCGTTGCTGAGCACAGGCTCCGGACGCACAGGCTCAGCGGCCGTGGCTCACGGGCCCAGCCGCTCCGCGGCACGCGGGATCCTCCCTGACCGGGGCACGAACCCGTGTCCCCTGCATCGGCAGGCGGACTCTCAACCACTGCGCCACCAGGGAAGCCCTAGACTATTTTTATCTCCAGTGATTAGATAAGAGTATCATTGGCGATAAGATTTGTCTCTTTCCTCCCTTGATCTCAGAACTGTTACTAAGGTCCTCAGCTCATAAGATAGAATTTTCTTCTGTCTTGATTTAGTGTTTCAGAAGTTGGGCATGATTGATCCCAATATCTACCGGTCAAGCTGAACACTGTCTCTCTTTTACAGTCTTCTGTTTGTTTATTCTTTACAGCCTACAGTGGTATTAATCACCTATGGTGCCCTAAGTGCCATGACTGCCAGGTGGTCTGATGGAGCCTAACTTGGAATCATTAGGAAAGAAGCAGCATTACTTCTCTGTGAGCTGTTTTTCTCAAGATGGGCTTATTAACCTAAATAGAAAATTATCCTCTAGTTCATCCTTACTAAACTTTACTTTGAAATGTAGAGAACCTGTTGTTCATTCTATTTCTACTCTATACTGGTAATTTGGGTACCAGAATCACAGATTATACTATAATAAGCCCCTTTCTGCTTACTGATATCCTAAAAATGACCTGGGAAAGTGGTCATATCTCCTTTTTAACTCTGGGATAGCTGTTTCAGCATCCTGTGATCCGAGTGAAATTAGAAAACAGGGAAGAGTAAGATGAACTGATTTTTAGGCCTGGAATCTGTCCTTCCTGCCCGCATTAGCAACACACACAAAGCTCAGCTAATCTCTAATTATATGCCATGGTATATGGTGGTCCATGGTGTGTGATATATGACATGGTGTGTGGTATATGACATGGTGGTACAGAATATAGGTTCTGGAGGAAGGTCGGGTTTGAATCCCAATTCTCACACTCATTAGATTGTGCTACTATGAACAAGTTACTTTAACTCTTTCTGCCTCCATTTCTTTATCTCTAAAATAGGAATAAGTTAAGATGTAAAGTGCTTACCACTTTACCTGGCACATTATAATTTTTCAATAAATACAAACTCTTAATATTATTTATGACTCAGTTCAGGAGTCTCCATTTCCATGAAATATTCCATGAGTGACCCCCATGGACAAACACACACACACACACACACACACACACACACGCACACACCCCAAGGCTTACACACATACGCTTTTCTTTCAATCTGATGCTTCATATACCCCTTCAACATAGCACTTTGTGCATCTCTCTATATAGCATTTTACAAGGTAATAGTGACATGTTTACATGTATTCCTTTTTACGTGTGTTCTTTTTCTGTTATTAGATAAACATCTTGAGGTCAGGAATTGTGTCTTTTTTACCTTTATATTCTCAACATTGAACACAAGAGCTGGTCCACAGTGTGTGTTTAATAAATATTTAATAACAATTGATGATGAATGGTTGATGCCTGAGAACTTTTAAATAACCACGTCTTAGGTGCCTTAAGGGAATGTTTCTTCTTTTTACTTCCTAAGCAACAGATGGACAAAACCTAAACTTTTATATGAACCCTGTTCTGTCTTCTGAGAACAGGATAAGGCTTCTCTGTAGTCAAAATCAAGGCCATGTTAATGGATCTCTATATGAAAGAAAAAGAATCTCCAAGGACCCTATACAAATTTATGATCATTTAAACTACTCCTTTCTTTGAAAATGTTCAAATATTACAAATCTGTGCTTGATCAGTAGTTTAGAAATGTGGGCAGATTTTGAGATACTGTCACTAGAGATTTGACTTTGATGTCTGAGGTCATTCCCTTTATTCCATTATCTCTCGCTTGCTGCCATGCGAATCCCTCTCTCTGCTTCACAGCATAATTTCTAGAGTTGTCTACAGTTCCTGCATTGCTTTACTTTCCACTCACCCTACTCTGGTCTGACCTCTGGTCCCATCACCCCCAAACAGTCTATGTTAATACAGCCGTGACTCTTACTCTCAGTTTGCTATATTCAATTTTTTAGTCCTCATTTTACTTGACTTCTCAGCTTGACTTACTTGACTTTGACCCTGTTGTCTTTGCTTTCCTTCTTCAGTTCTACTCCCTTAGCTCCCCTGACACCATTTCTGTTGGTCATGTTCCTACTTATTTGGAACCTCTGTCTTATAAATTCTTTGTAGACTTATCTTCTCTGAAGGCTGGGTCCTGGGCTTTCTTCTCTTCTCACTTATTTTATATTTTGTCCCTGGATGAAGTATCCAGGCCGGTGGTGTTTTACAATTCTCTTTGCCTTGATAACCTCCAAATGTATACATACAGCCTAGACCTCTCCTCTACGCTTCGGACCCATAGTCTCACTGTGAACTTGACAACTTCAGTGGATAACTAAAGTCACCTCAAGTTCAATATCTTCAACATGATCCCTTAATCTCCTCATCTAAACCTGTCATACACAGAGTTGCACTAGTCAGAAATTTGAGAGTCCTCTTCGACATTTTCTTCCTTATCTCCAATATCTAATTTGCCATCATTCAAAAAAATGTTAACACAGGAACATCTCTTGAACCAGTTCAATTTTGTCCATCTTTACTGATACCTCTGCTTTTATCATTTTTCGCTGATGCTACTGCAATATTTTTTAAACTGGTCTAGTTGCTTCTACTCTAGACCTCTCCAAACTGTTTTCCAGGGTGGCAGTCAGACGACTGATTTCAAAGTGCACACCTGTTCACATCACCCCTCTGCCTAAATTCTCTCAGCGGCTGCCCATTTCTCTCAGGACAGCATAGCCCCCAAAGTCCTGAGTAGACTGCTTCCCCGCTTCTCCAACCTCTTCACCTTCAGGCTGCCCTCACTCTGCCTCTGGTCACTCTGGCTTCAACTTCAGCTCCTCAAACACCCAAGTTTCTTCTTGCCGCAGGTCCTTTGCACGTGCTGTTGTTTAGGCTAGAATCTGCAAAATTTTTTATGCCTGTCCCTTTGCCTAGGTTACTACGAATCCATGAGATATTTTCATAGGCATGTTTTCATTAAGTCCCCAGAAGAAATTTCTTTCTCTATTAAGGCCTCCTCCCCCCAAAATCATTGGCATTCTCTTCACCTCCTTGTTTTATTTTAATCTTATAGACACAATGAACCATATAATGTACCATGTTTACTTCTTGCCACTAGTTTCTTGAATGTCTGCCCTGTATTGTGGTTACTGGCCTGGGTTCTGGAACCAGATTAACTAGGTTTGAATTCTGGCTCCTGTAGTCACTAGCTGTTTGATTTTTGTCAAGGTACTTAACATTTCTATGATTTTATTTTCTCATTTATAAAATAGAAATAATAATACTTATTCTCAAAGGGTTGTTGTGAGAAGTAAATGAATTAACAGGCACAAAGTATTTAAAATAGTGTCTGGTGCATAATAAGCACTTAGTAAAAATTGGTGGTTTTATTATTTCCTATCTCAGCACAGCTTGAATTGCCAGGGTGCTTCATGGGAAGGTGGCTTTTGGGTCTTAATTGTATGGATTCTTGACCCACAGCTCCATTTTACTTTGCATGTAATAACACATATAATATTTGATAAATAGTTTTGATTATTCAAATTCAGGTTCTAAGGAAATATATTAGACTCCCCATTGTAATGATGGATATTTTATATTAAAATAGGAGAGATGCTATTTGTAGGACCAACTATAAAGGCATTATGATTTGCTCCATAGAACTGTATAATCAAATCAATAGCAGAAAGTATCTTTGAAGTAAGGTTTTATCTGCACTCCCACCTCAACAGAAACATGGCTGCACACCGTAATTAGAACCAGGATTAGAGACACATTGTATTACATTGTACAGGCAGTGCCTTCACACTTCTTATATGAAATTAGCTCTTTCTTTCCTTACATATTTTAGGAGATTGAGTTTCATTGTTATTTTCTAACACCAAATAAATAGGGAAAAAAAATCAACTCTGAATTGCAGTACTCCTGCAATCAATCATTTGAAAAACGCATGGGCAAAGAATCAGGTTATTTCTTAGGTTTTAAATCCCCCCAAGAGGATCTTTTTACTTCACTCTTTGTATTCAGAAAAAAATGATCTTCCTTATCTCCCATCACAGATGTCTCCTTAGCTACAGACTCCACCAGCAGAATAACAAGAGGATTTTCAAGATTATTTTGCGTCTGTTCATTTTTTTTTAAAGCTGTCCTGCAGAGAGTGGAAACAGCCAATGCCTCTGTTGTACATCGTGTGACTAGATTTGAACAAATTAGGTGATTCCCTCCCACCCCACCACCCATGTCGGTCAATGTAACAGGCTCCCAGAGTGAAACAAAATAGAAATTCATTTTTACTTCATGTCTGATGCAGAAGGTACACAGGCAGAAACACAGATCACTATTTTATTTAAAAAAGAGATCACCATCTGCTTTGGGTAGGGAGAAATATTCGGGCCCCATCTAATTGTGACAAGTATTTTTAGTTTAGGATCTTCTGACAACAAATTACCTTCAGTTTTTCTTTAAAAGGAATATATAGGTTTGGCTATTAAGAGAAAAGCAGAATGGGAATGGAAGCATGTTTTTGTCTGAAATTTTTAATAAGGTAACATTGGACTTAAAAGCTTAGCCCTACAGAAAATGGTGTTAAAAACAAAGTAAACAGTAAGGGATTGAAAATCTTTGGGTAATCCCCACAATTCCCTTAAGGATTTAACTCAGTTAGCTTCACTATTTATGACTGTATTTAATAATGGTTCCTTGATTTTACAGAATGATTTCAGAGCAATTTCTTCACTTTGGGTCATGTTTTTTCAGCTCATATAGTGCTCTCTAAGATCACTAGGGACACTGGGAAGCTGATTTAACTTTTAGGCCAATCAAGGACCATTTAGATGAAATGAACTAATGAGCGTACAAGTACTTTAGAAAGTACAAAGAGTCCTACAAATGCAAGATGGTTTGGCTGCTATTAAATAACTGATGGAAGAGTTACGGTGGCTTTTCCAAACACTGACCTTCACTTGCAACCACTGAATAACAAATCTCCAGTTGAAAAAAATGACAAATGTTCCCACCACGATGTTCACTGCTAAGAGGTGTACTTCAGACCTCACAATGCTGTCTGGCCCCCTCGAGGTTTGAAACCTTTGCAAGAGCTGTGAGATTATAGCCAAAATTCATCAGTACTTGAAGGAAAAGAATATTTTCAGTAGCTGCTTCACGGTGCCATAGTGCAGTTGATTTCATTTGATTCTCCTGATGGGTTTAAGTACTGGGAAACTGTAGGGCAACCAGTTCTTGTACTTCTGGTAGGAAGCACAACCTAAAATTTCCTTGTAGCTACCTATCATCATTTCTAAGCTATTTAATTAAGACATAGGAGACTCTGGTTACCGAAAATATAATATTATGGTTACCATTTTGATGGTGGCTACGGGCAGGACTGGTCTTTTAAAAACTGACAGAGCCCCCAGAGGCAGTATATATGTATATATAACCCAAACTCAGAAAATCCCTGAGACTACGTATACATTTAGAACACTTTCCAAAATGTTGTGTTGAAATTATACTACTACTCTTATGGGCTAAATTATGTCCCTTCCAACATTCATATGCTGCAGCCCTAACCCTGAGTATCTCAGAATGTGACTGTATTTGGAGATAGGGTCTTTACAGAGATAGCTAAGTTAAAATGAAGTCATTAGTGCGGATCCTATTCCAATATGACTGACCTCCTCGTAAGCAGAGGGGATTTGGATGTCGACACCTGCAGAGGGATTTCTGCTCCAGACCACCTCTGGACTTGAGCTGCAACATTAATCCTCCCCTAGGTCTCTGGCCTGCTGGCCTGTCCTGCAGATTTCAAATTTGCTAGCCCTCATAATTTCATAAGCCAATTCCTCTCTCTTTCTATATATGTACACACACCCAATTCATTTTGTTTCTCTGGAAAACCCTAATACAACTACCTATGGATGTTTACACTTAAAAAAAAAATTGAGTGCAAACTACTCCTAAAGTATACATTCAAGTTTAGTGGCTGAGTGAATAGGTTTTGGAGTCACACTGGTGAGTTCAAAATCTTGGCTCTGCCACTTTCTAGCAAGATGTCTTTGAGCAAGCCACTTAATATCTTAGTTTCTTCATCTGTAATAGAGGAATTATTGGGTTTCAGTGATTAATATGTTTTCAAAGCACTGAGCAGAATTAAATCATAAGCTCTCAAGATATGCTAGTTATTAGCATTATTGTTATTATTTATCTTTTTTTCCAGTCAGGATTCTAAGTTTTAGGCAGTAGGAACTAAGTTTAAATACAAAGGCATTTATTAAAATATGTTGGAGAGCTCACAAGTTCCCTGAGAGTGTCAGGGAACCAGGCTCTGAGGTGATAAAGCCAGGAACCACTGCTGAAATGGATGCTGTAGAACTGATCCTATGAGGCCCCACTGCTTCTGCCCTGGACGTTGCTCCTACCATCAACAGCACTGAGCCTGGAGACCAGAACCACTCCAGCAGCTGTGTTATGGGGCTACTCTTGCCATGATGGATTCTCTGTGCTCCTTTCTTCTTTACATCACTAAATTTTGATTTGATGTTTACGGTAAGTATGAGTGAGTGAATGATGGAACCTACGTCTGTCTCATGCCCAGATGAAAGGAATGCTGGGAAAGTGAGTATTAGCTATTTTCAGTTTTGATAGTGAGAGGCACTGCTTTATAGATGGGGGTGTGGCGGAGGTATGGAAGACATAGGAGTGCTGGGTATTCAAAAAGTGACCAATGTTCACCACATATATGAATGGACGTTGCAATCTGCTGACCACTAGTCACAGAAACTCTTCTTTTTTTTTTTTAAACAATTCTTTTCTAATCTTCTCTCTGTTTCCTTCTCTAACCACTGCTGCCTATGACAACTCCTAAACTCTTACTCCTAAACTTCTTACCCTTTTTGTATGTATTGACTTGGTTTAGGAAATTTGGTGTGATAAGTGTGACATGAGGTGTCTAACACTATTTTATTCCCTATGAAGAGATTTCATTATGATTGCTAGGGGAAAACACCTCATTACAAGAGAGGAAGGTATTGAGAAACATGAACTTTGGAGTCAGAAGGAACAGGGTTTGTATCCTGTCTTTCTGCTTAGCACTATAGTGATCACTGGCATTTTTTTTTTTTTTTTTTTTTTTTTTACGGGTCTCCATTTCTCCATTTGTAAAACAGGAATAACGGTACATTGCTGATCCTGAAGGATATTTGTGAGAATCAGACATAATGTACGTTGTGTAGAGTAGGACTGGGCAAAAACAGGACCTATTGTAACAATTTTCAGCCTTCAGGGCATCAAAAAGACCAATGAAACAATATTTTTAATCTGATTTTATCAGATTTTTACCCACAAGACAACAACAAATAAATGTCAATTATTTTGAGTGGTTTCTTTTTTTCTGGGTGGCATTATTATTGAACATTATATGATGGAAACTTTCTGGATAAAAATACCAGTTAACAAATAAAACTAGATCAACATCTTCCATGGCATTTTTATTAAGGTTTATGACCCATTCTCCCCTGCCAAATCAAACCAGCACCTTCATGACACAAAGGTCATCTCACCTATGACGGATACTTTCCACGTACTAAACACAGCATTTTCTCACTTCTCCCTTTGTCTTAAGTATAAATGCAGCTACAGAGGGTGAAACAGTAGGGAAGGGGCTAGGCAACAACCTTTAAAAGAATGATATAGCCATAGGACATGACAAAGACTGATTAGAACCAACTGGGTCCAAGATGACAGAAGATTCGACTTCCAGTAGACCTCGAGCCTCCTTATATGCTCATTGTGATACATTAACATGCTAAATGACACACCCACCAGCGTCATGACAGTTCTGAGGCCAACCATAAAAGGTCAAAAAGTGGGCAGTGGCCCAATTCCTGGAAATCCCTGCCCCTTCCCCCAAATCCTCTCACTCATTAGCCTATGAAATTACCCAACCCATAAAAACTAGCCACGCCACATTTCAAGGCTCTCTCACCTTCTGAGATGGCCCACACTCTGTCTGTGGAGTGCATTTCTCTCTAAATAAATCCACTTCTTACCTATCACTTCCTCTCCAAATTCTTCCGCGACGAGGCAAGAACCTTAAATCCACCAAGAACAAGGGGATGGTAGACTAGATTGAGTGGGTATAGTCAGTCAAGAAATATTTGCTTAAAATTTGCTCCTTAGAAGAGCATTTGGAGACCAAATTTGGAGGAGTAGTGGATCTTCCTATAATAGCAAACTGACTTTCCTAAATACATGCACTTCATAGTTTTCTTGAAAAAAATTTTTTTTTTTACATCCTGAGAATGAATGTGAACAAGACATATCTATTTGCTCCTTCCTTTATTGAAAGAGTTAGTTAATGAGTATTTGTCAATTTCTGCTATGAGCTAGGTACTTTGCTTGGCACCTGCTAAAGAGGAGGAATAGAGGCAGGATCTCTTTATTCATGGAGTTTTTAGACCAGTTGGGAAGACAAATGACAATATTGTGATTTATAAGGTATACATATTTGATCATTCAAATGACCAAAATATATTTCACATATATTTTTTGTCTTTGTCCGTGGTTCCTGGCTCACAGCTCCCCAAACCCTTGGAATTTCCTTAGTGATAAGAGCCATGGGAGCATTTTTATTATAATAATTAGCCCTTTGTCCTTAGTTCTTGAAACCATAAAAGTGAAATGGGGGTCTTATTATTTACAACAAGATGCTTCTCACCACAACTAGGTTTATGCTAATGAACTGAATTTTGGAAAGCACCTAAGAATGGAGGCTGGTTGCCAGTGGAGCCAATCATGAGATTAGAGGGTTGGAACTTTCAGTCCCACCCCTCCACCTCAGGGGAGAAGACTGGAGGTGGAAGTTGAATCAATCACTAATGCCAATGATTTAATCAATCATGCTTATGTAATTAAGCCTCCTTAAAAACCCCAAAGGACTGGGTTCAGAGGGCTTCTGGGTTGGTAAACATGTGGAGATTCAGGGAGAGTGGATGGAGACAGTATGGAAGCTCAGGGTCCTTTCCCCATACCTTGCCCTATGCATCTCTTCCATCTGGCTGTTCCTGAGTTATATCCTTTTATAATAGACTGGTTATCTATCATTAGTATGGCAAATGTTTCTCGGAGTCCTGTGAGCCCTCTAGCAAATTAATTGAACTCAAGGGTGGGGGGATCATTGGAACCTCTGATCCATAGCCACTCAGTCAGAAGCACAGGTGATAATCGACTTTCAGCTGGAATCTGGGGTGGGGGTGGGGGGACAGTCTGTAGGACTGAGCCCTTCACCTGTGGAATCTGTTGCTATCTCCAGGGAAATAGTGTCAGAATTGAGTTGAGTTGTAGGACATCCAGCTGGTGTTGGAGAATTGCTTGGCTCTGTACTAGTTGCTTTACACACAATTCATCTTCACAAAAAACCTATGAGATGCACATTATTTTATAGACAGGGAAACACAGGTTTAGAAGGGTTAAATAACTTGCCAAAGGTGACATAACTAGAAAGTGGAATAGCTGTGGGTTCTGTCTGATTGCAGGGCACAAATTCAACCACTGCTCTACAGCCTCAAAAGAGAAGTCCATCCTTTGACTCATACAGTTGATGAACCAAATGACTATATCAATTGAAGTGTACAGCAGGAGAACTACTGCTCCCTGAGGGTCCTTGATGTATCTGCATTGAAAGTGCTAACAGTGTCTATAAATTAGGAAAACAGTAATCAGGCTTACCAAGTCGAAATTCAGGGACAGAAATGGTTCTGTAATAGTTATAGCCATGGATAGGGAGGCAAAAGCCATAGAAAGAAATTCATCACCTTGCTGAATGACCCCAGGAAGTCTTTAGACCATACTGTTTCTCTGTGTTTTTGGTCTCTGAAAAAAGGAAACAATTTTATGCCCAACCTTCTAATTCTTCTAATGAAAAGATTCTAATTCTTTTCTAATGAAAAGATTATTTTCATTCATGGAAATTGAGTCTCTTCATTCTGAAAAGGTATGACCAAAGTCTGGAAAAGTACTGTAGAAGTATACAAGAGGAGAGTGAACTTATTTATAGACATCTAGCCAATCAAGGAAGGGTTCCTTCCATTTGAAGATGATACTGCTATGCTACTAAGTGGTGAACAAAAGAAACTGTGGGAGCTAGAAAGCAGAGGGACAAGTGGAAAATGTCCTAGCACATGCAAGAAAACAGAACCTAAGCTGGCAGTGGGGGAAAGTTAAGAAGCACCCAATTTTCATTATAGAGCCTCAAAAAATCTCAGCAGTTGAGAGCACCAGGTACCTTAAAAATTCGGGGTGATGTGTCCAGTAATAGGAAATTTCTTAACCGTAGTATATCCCCACAGTGGAACATGATGCAGCAGTAAAAAAAAACCCAAAAAATGGGGAAAAGCGCTATGATAAGATATGGAAAGATGTCCAAGATACAGTGTTAACTGAAAAAGCAAGGTGTAGAATTATGTACATGAAATGCCACTTTGGGAAAAGTAAAATGTGTATTTGTAGCTGCTTGTATTTGCATAAAGAGACCCAGAAGGATAAATCAGAAAATAATAAAAATGGTGAAGGAAAAGGGTGAATTTGGAAGGAGTGGGGGGCAGTGAGACTTCCCAATATTTATGTTTTAATTTTGTTTTTTAACTATGTAAGTGCATTACTATTAAAACAATTTAAAAATAAAGTGGTGTACAACACATTTCCAGTAAAGGACTGGTATCCAAAATATATAACGAACTCTTAAAACTCAACACTAAGAAAACAAACAGCTCAATTAAAAAATGGGCAGAAGATCTGCAAAGACCTCACCAAATAAGAAACACAGATGGCAAATATGTATATAAAAAAGATGCTCAACATCATATGTCATTAGGAAACTGCAAATTAAAACAGCAGTGAGATACCACTATATACCTATTGAAATGGCTAAAATCCAAACACTGACAACACCGAATGTTGGCAAGGATATGGAGCAAAGGAACTCTCATTCATTGCTAGTGGGTATGCAAAATGGTACTGCCACTTTGGAAGACAGTTTGGCACTTTCCTACAAAACTAAACATACTCATATACTATCCAGGAATTGCACTCCTTGGTATTTACCAAAATAGGTTAAAAACTTAAGTCCACACAAAAACCTGCACATGAATATTTATAGCAGCTTTATTCATGATTGCCAAAACATGGAAGAAACCAAGATGTCCTTCAGTAAGTAAATGGACCAACTGTGGTATATCCATAAATAGAATACTACTCAGTGCTAAAAAGAGATGAGCTATTGAGCCAATATTGCTGAGTGAAAGAAGTCAATTTGAAAAGGCTACATGCTGTATTGCTACAGGCTTAATGTTTGTGTGCCTGCAAAATTCATATGTTAAAATCCTAATGCACAATGGGATGGTATTAGGAGGTGGAGTCCTTGGGAGGTGATTAGGCCATGAGAGTAGAGCTCTCATGAATGGCGTTAGTCCCCTTACGGAAGAGGCTCTAGAGAGCTCCCTTGCCCCTTCCACCATGTGAGGACACAGAGAGAAGACGGCCACCTGTGAACTAGGAAGCAGGCCCTCACTAGATACCAAATCAGCTGACCTCATGATCTTGGACTTCCCAGCCTCCAGAACTGTAAGAAATAAACTTCTGTTGTTTATAAGCCACTCAGTTTATAGTATTTTGTTAGAGCAACCCCAAAGGACTAAGACACTTATGATTCCAACTATAGGACATTCTCGGTGTCTTCAGATTGAAAGTCCAATCTGATACTTAACGTGATCGAAAAGCCTCACAATAAGGCTCATCATTATGAAATTTAGAATCTTGAGAAGCAGAGAGCATATCCTAAAATGATGCAAAGGAAAAAACTATCCATATATAAAGATTCAAGAATCAGAATAGCATTGGCCTTCTCAGTAGCAATATCAGAAGCTAGAAGACACTGAAATATTGCCTTAGAAAACCCAAGGGAAGTTGATTTCTTACATAGGAGTCTATATACATAAAAGTTCTATCAATTTTCAGGAGTGAATAAAGGCATTGCCAGACATGCAAGGTCTCAAAACGTTTATCTTCCCTCAGCCACTCTCAGGAAGCTAGGGGGGAAGGCTCCACCAGGATGTAAATTAAGGAAGAAGGTGATGTGGAATTCAGAAAACAGAGGCTCCCATACAAAAGATACACAAGAAATTCCTAGGATGATGGGAAAGGAGATCTTAAGGTGAGAGTACTGCAGGCAGACCCGGAGAGTAACCAGTTAAGATGGGAGCAAGAGAACACAGAGTTCTTGGAGAGACATCCCTAGGAAGATTAATTGGATATATCACCTGTGTGTTCAAGAAGAGACGTACACCTAGAACAAAGAGTTTGTAGATGACTGAGTAATGGTAAAGAGGCTAGGTTGTACAGGAAAGTGAATTTAGTCATAGTATACTAAATAGCCTACCTGTGGATAATGTTCACGGAGTTGTAATAATATGAGCATTGAACATCAGAATAAACAAAAATTGTAATATAACCTGGGATTATATGACAAATATTAAATTTTTACCAGTTATTGGTCTGGTATGGGCCACAAACCAAAATATACTGGACACTGTCTAAAGCTGTGTCGGGTATTACTCCCTTCCTTGTTGGATTGTGGTAGGAAAATATATGAGAGTTCTAGGGGTGGTGCTGGGCTCGAGAGCTTCAAGGCAATAGCTATTTTCCAACCTAAAGGGAAGTATCTCAATATTTTAATACTAATGGATATTGATTGATCAGTAGACACCAATATTAGGGAGATGAACAGGAAAGAAGTGTGTATGTGTATGTGTGTTGGTGAGGGGATATGGGAGTGTGTGAAAAAGGTACAAGGTATTAAAGCAAAAAACCAAGAATTAACAGTGTAGTGCTATTATTTAGACATGTGAAGGTACACATTAAAACAAACTGAAAGAGTTGAAATCAGTGACTGCTGGTTAATGGGAATGGAGGGAGATGGGGTGCAGAGACAAACAGGAGACTGCTGTTTTTATAACAGACCTTGGAAAACTATTGCATTCTTAAACCATGTACCTGTATTACTGATAAAAATAAAAATAGAAAATGAATGCCTACTATGTACCAGGCTCAATGATATTTCAAGAAAAGTATTGCCATTCTCATTTTACAATAAGGAAGAAAAAATAACATACCAATTCATCTCTCAAGGTGGTAAAGGGAATATTCTTTTACATATTAGAAGACAAATTCAAGGCATTTATATCAAGAAGGCTTACAAAAGCATTCACTTAAATTAATTAAAGATTGATCTTGATTCACCTTAAAAATAAGTTAGCAATGATTACGTTATGCACTTGTGAGGGAAACATCAAAGGAATCACTTAACCTGAAATGTGTCTTGACCTCACTGTCAGAGAAAATACTTAAGTGAGAGGAACTTTGATGAAATTCATTATTACATTTTTATATTTTTAGTAGTTTTGGCTTAATTAAAAAACATTGAAGGGAAACTGGATAGAGAAGTATGCCAGGAAAGATCTCTGAACTTTCTATACTTTCTCCTTATTAAACCCTTACTACTGTGACAAAATAAACAAAATATCCAAAATAAGCAATTCCAAACATGCAAACCAAAAAATGTGAGTGTAAATATATCAGTTAGGCAATAGGCAAATTAGAATGTACCTATATGCTCAGAATCTAGAAGAAAACAATACATTAAAGAAGATGATATCAATATGTATGGTGAAGTTAAAAGGAACAAAATCAACAATTTGTCTTGGCTTTTGGTTTGGCTGGATTGGATATTGTTTTGTTGGGGAAATATAATAGACACTCTTGGCCTAAAATGGGAGGATTAGACGAAGATTAGATGAGGGGGGAACAATTTATTTGACTAGCTTTGGAAATAATCTTGTGATTATCTGGTTCATGATTTTCCTATCTGACACTATAAGTCTGTAGGGCAGAGACCTATAGACGTGATTTTTTTTTAAACCATCATGGCACCTAATATCATAGCAACAAAGTACTTTATCTATTGATTAAATGAATGATTGCGGAGCACACCATAGCACTGAGTTTTCCACAGAACTGTGAAATTTGCAAAATCAGCATAATCTCTAACTTCTATACATTTCCTAAAATAAGGAAATAAACTTTTATCTCATTCCATTTCACTATTCATTCACTCCACACATCATTACTGAAGGAATTCTCTGTGAAAACCTCTTAGTTGGGCCTCTTCTCCTGAAAGCTAGTGCAGGAGAAACCATCACTTTCTTTGCTCAAATCATATGGAAGTTAAACTATCTACATTGATGAGGATCATCAAATGTTTTAAATCAAAAGCTATGAGATGACCATAAACTCAGGGTTGACTTGTTATCTTCATGTCATTAGCGCTCATGGCACTCTGAATATATTGAAAAACATGTGATTATTTTTCTGGATGGCATGCATGCTAGTTCAACAGCTTACAATACAGTCATAATTTGTTCTGATTTCAGGTGGCAACTATTCTGGCATATTATTATTGTGATGTCAAGAAGGCATTAACATTTATTGAGTACTTACATGTGGTAGACATTTTCTGACAGAAACCTTATGAGGTTAAGTATTGTTGTCCATATTTCACAGAAGAAGCAAATGAGACACAGGGTGGTATAACGACAACCTGCCCAGGTAGCAAATCTGGGCTCAAACCCAGAGATGTTTGATTCTTACACCATGCCTTTTCCACTATGGTATAGAGGAGTTAGCCAGTAGGGTCTGTTATCTTTGCAATACATTAAGGCCAGATATATTAAAATTGTACACATACATTTAAGTTACTTGAGAAAATGTATATTGAAAATCCCATCTTTAATAGATTTAGATATATATTAATTAATGAATGCCTTAAAACCTCATTATATATATCTATAGTCTAAGCCCAAGAGGAAAATACTTTGAATGAAAAAATAAGAACTGATATAAAGTAATAAATTAAATATATTTTTTCAAGCATGAAGTTAGTTGAGACCAATAAAGCATATTGCAGTCATCCTGCAAAAGAATTTCTTATATTCTGAAAAGTACAGGTTATTATATTCTATCCTTAGCATTTTCATGGATACAAAGTCAGAAAGTATTTCTATAGTTGATAAACAACTTACAGAAGCAAAGATCAGTACATATGAGAGGACTATAAGGTGTGTATATTTATGTAAATAGATTCTGACATATTTCATAATTTTGTTGAAAGAAATATATCACAAAGACTGAACTGCCTAAGGTCTGAGAGTTAATATCAGAACTGGAATTAGAAATCGATGCTCTTTGCTTTATTCCAATTTGAACTTGACTAGAAGTTTGTGCAATGTTGCTGATGAGACAAAGCCATATATATATATATATATATATATATATATATATATATATATATATATATATGTATGTATATTTCAGGTTAGAGCTTATTGAACCCAGGGTTTACTTTACTTCGTTTCTTTGGCTTCTGGAACTCTGCACTTCATGGTTTTCTTCCTATTTCTCTGGCTGTTCCTTCCTTGTCTCTTTTCCATTCTTATCTTATTCTACCTAATCATCAAATATTGGAGTTCCTCAGGCCTCCTAACTCTTCATTCCTTACTCTGCATCATCTTCTCAGGGAAATTCACCTATGCCTATAGCTATAATTTTCAAACTATTCAGATGATTCACAGATTTATGTTTTCAGGGTAGACCTCTCTCCATGCTTCGGACCTATATCATACATCAAGAAATCAAAAATTAAACTTGTGATCTCTTCCTTGCCCCCCACTCAGAATCCAAAGCATTCCCATTCTTCTCATTTTGGGTGAATGACATCCTCATTCATCTACTAATCCAAGCAAAAATCCTTGGTAATCGTAGGGACCATTTTTTGTTTCTCTATCTTTCTCATTCATATTGAATTCTTCACTAAGTCCCATTTGTTTTTCCTTCTAACTCTCCCTTATATCCATCTACTCCTTTCCATTTCCAACCAGATTCAAGCTAGCATCTTCTTCCCCTGGTCCATTCTGATAGTCTTCAAAATGGTTAATCTTCTTTCTCTACCTGCATCTGTTCTCAATACCACAGCGAGAGTGATTTTTCAAACACAAATCTGATCATGTTAACCCGCCTTCCCCCAGCTCAAAAATCCTCCAGTGATCCACTCTTCCTAGGATAAATACAAAGCTCTTTTTTTTTTTTAAGACAAAACTCTTATAAGACCCTGCAAGGTAAGTCTTCTGCCTATATTTCCAGCTTCAACTCACACCATGGTCTTTTTTCTCCTGCTGCTACAACTGCATTAGATTTATTTCTGTCCACCATGTTTGCCAGGATCCCTCCTGCCACAGGGTCTTGAATTTGATGTTCTCTCTGCCTGGACTATATTTTTTTCTCCTGTTTGCCTCATTAACTCCTTACTCAGCCTTTAGATCTATAAACAGTACATATATTCTCAAGGAAACTCTCTTGACCACCATAAGTCCAATCCCCCTCATTTACCCTCTAATAGTATAAAGTACCACTAGTGCACAGCGATGTATTGGTGTAAGTCTTTGCTAAATGCCTATCTTCCTCCCCTACCTGGATGCTCCATTAGGGAGGGTAGGGACCCTCTCTCCTTTTGCTCACCACTGTCATCTAGCACAGTGCCGGGTACCATCCAGGTGCAATGAATACTTGCTGAATGCATTACTGAAATAATTAACTAGTTAACCAAACATGCTGATTATTTGATACCAATTCTAGAAACTATGTATGTTTTTAAGGGAAGATATTCAATTGTTCAGAGAAGGGAGGAAGTCACATATTTTGGTAAGATCAGATGTACATTTTAATAATGCAGATAAATGCTTCACCGGGCACTAAAAACACAACAGATTGGTGGAGGGTTACACTCATGAGAATGCTGAGTGTCAATAACAGGTTGGAGATACCCTACTGACACTTAAGAAGATTTCAACAATTTTTCAGTCCAACCATGAAAATTGGCAGTTGTGCTCATGTTCACTGCTGAACTCAAAGAGGTGGCGGGCTGAAACAGATCAGTAAGTTTGATTTTAACCTGGTTATATAAGACTCTCTGTATGTGACTTTTTTCCCCTCCAAATTATTAACAATTATCCTTTAATATTCTCTGGGTCCTTAGGATGTTTTCATTATAAAAGCAGAAACCCAACTTCTAGTTCTCTAACCATATAATACCACGGTGGACCTGACTGAATATGGTAAAATGTTTCGGTTTCTTTTATACCCAGGCTCATTTCTTTTCTCACATTTTACAACTAATTGTTGACCTGCCCCAGAGCAGACAGCAGGGGCAATGTTCAGGATCACGATGTTGTGAACTGGATGGCCTGATTCTCCATTAACCAGCTGCAGAACTCTGGACAGCTCACATTTGGTATCACCCTTCAGGATCTCACATCCAGAATTAGAGGGTTGAGTTAATGATTCTGCAGGTCCTTAGTTGACCTTCAAATTCCCTGATTCTTCACCAAGGGATTGTTTCTTTTGTTTTTTTTAAATTGGGCTTTACACTGCCTAACAAAGTGCTTTAGTAATATAATCTAAAGTAATGGCCCCTACAAGGCTTAGAATCTATATTATGTAGAGGTGAAAAACACTAGCTTTTTCAAAAAATTTTTTAATATATATTTTTTTATTTGGCAGCACCTCACAACATGAGGGATCTTAGTCCCCTGACCAGAGATCGAACCCTCACTCCCTGCAGTGCAAGCGCAGAGTCTTAACCACTGGACCACCAGGGAAGTCCTCAGAACGCTAGCTTTTGAGTCGGAAAGACCTAGGTTCAAAACTTTGGCATTAATGAGCTGTGTAACTTTAAGCAAGTTACTTAAAGCTTATGAATCTTTGTTACTACATCTAGAAGCTAGTGATACTTCTTCATGGAGAGGTTGTGAGGATAATATGAAATACGTAATACATGTGAAACACAATACCTGGTACAGAGTTAGCCTACAGTGAAGCATTAATGTAATTACAATTTTCATTTAGAAGAGATAGTGCTTATGGCTCCCTCTGACCCTATGTTTGCTCTCTAGTAAGACAGACATCATTTTCTGGTATGTACGAGATGTGTCAGGCTGCAAATTTCTGAGCCTCGTTTTGGAACCAGAGTCCATCAGTCATTCTCAGCCATTCTCTGAATCGGAGTAGCTGACAGAATCTTCAGTGAGGTCATTATTTTTAGCTTTGGAACCATTAGAAAGTCTGCAGGGGATTTTCACGGCATTCAACAACTTAGCAAAGGTCATCAAAACAAACCCACTTACTGAATTCATGGGCTCAAAATCCTGTCAAACCAGTGCTGTCATATCAAATTAAAGAACTTTCTACTCGCAGTATTGCTATAAAAAAATCAAGTTGGATTATGTTTACATTTGCTCCATTGTTACTGCATTTTAAAGTCACAAATTTTGACGGCAAACCAACTCATCTCCTATCTGTAACCCCCTCACCACGTGATCATGTGATTCTTTCCATCTAAAATTTCCTCACTTTTCTTCTCTGTCCATCCCAGTTCAAGTCCCATCTCTTTTTGGAGGCCACTCCTAAATTCTCTGACCTGTGGTCTCAGGCCTGCTTTGCTCTTGACCCAGAACAGGCCATATATATATATTTTAAGTTAGGTGCGTGCGGTTTTGACCTTGGCCCTGTACAAAGGCATTAAACGTGACAATTAGGCTCTTTCATTTTCACAAATGCCCTTAACGACACTCAACTCTGCTTGTTTGATTAACTAGCTTGTGGAGCATCCATCACCCAGCATGACAGACTATACACACCATTGGCTCTTGACAAATAGTATATATACCATGAGCTCCTTGCTTTCCGTATCACCATAAATAATATTTTGGAAGAAATATTTTGGGGTCAGGTACTTGATCCATTCTCTACATGCTTTGAATGATGCCTTTGAATCAAGCCAGACCACAAGACTGCTGGATCCTTCAGCAGCATCATTTTGGATTTAATAGAATTGCTTTACTGAATTGTACTTTGGTGTTATGCCAACAGAGCACACCGGTGGACTGTGTATGGAAGAACTGGATAAAACTCCGAGCCCTCTTTCTGAATACCTACTAGAGAAATACTACAGAATAGTAAATTAGGTTTGGCTTTATGGACAATTCGACTCTTATAAGTTGATTGTGTTTACTTGCTTTGGCCATTAGAAAACTTAGTGAAAACTCTGGGGTCCATTTCTCTCAACTCTATGGTCCACCCTAATAACAGGTTTTGCTTTATTATTTTTCCACCCATAGTTTCCCTTTGTCCTGGTCACCACAACTGCTTACTCTAATCTTTTTACACTGAAAGTATTTTTTGTGAAGTGCTTCACATCTTTTGTAGAATAGGTAGAGATTAAAAATAAATTCTTGATCTATTCCCCTAGGGAATTACAGCAATTACAGCTTACAGACCATTATTTTTCAATTATTTCCTGCTTTGTATTTTTCTTTCATTGTTTTATGTCTCCATAACTTGGTTTTAATCCAGAGAATATTCTTAAATTTTTCCTATACTCCCCACACACTGGCAGCATAGCATATGCTCACTGAATCTTTAAATCTGACTTTTGTGCACAGGTCTGCATCTAGGTAACTAGCTGTGTGATTTTGACCTCAATGTCACTGAGACTTGAGAATTTCATTCTCCTCATCTGTATCTGACAGAAGTGGCCTAAATAATCTTCAGTGTCCTCTTCTAGTTCTAAGATTCTGTCACAATTGCGTGGGTTCCCTAAAAGGATTTTTGTCAGGCTCAGATATTTTAAGACAGATCTGACTTAATAAACTACTCACAGATATGGATATGACCAAGTGACCTATTTATTGCAGAAAATGTCCATTAAAGAGAAGGACTGTGTCTAAGGGAGATTTGCTCACTTTTTCATTAACAAAGAAGAGGACACTTCCAGACACTTTGGTTCAGAATTTAAGCTGGAAGAACGATTACAAGTGGGCAATAAAAATGATTAAGAAGGCCTAGACCTTTTTAATTCTGTAGTTTCACACCTAGCAAGTGCTGATTCCAGTTCTTTTAGTACAAAAGAGGCAGTGGGATGCTGTAAAAGGACCCTAAATTGAGATCTAGTTTCAAGTCCAGCATTGGTCTTTAATAAAACAATGAATTGCCCCTCTCTGTGTCCTCAATTTTTCATTAATGAAAAGAGAAAAATTATCTGCCCATACCTGCAAGATGATTTGTGAGGGTCAAACAAGACAACGCTAGAGAATACCTTTCAGTAAGTACAAAGTGCTATACATATTTGCATATGTGAGCATGGCCATGAATCAAGAAATGACCTCTGATGACTCAGTGGGTATTTTGGATTGCTTTTATGACTGAATTGGGTGGTTTTGGAAAGTTGGTTGTTAAGATGGCTGAGCCAGTCTCAGAACCTTGATGTTACCCAGATTTGTGAATGACTCAACAACATATAAATCCTCCCCCAAACGCAACTTCAAAGGAGTTGAGGACAAAGTCCTATCAAGATGTAAGCATGGTCTGGGTCCATGTCTGTTTTGTTCACTGCACATAAAAAGATAGAATCAAATATTTGACGATTACTTGGCGGGGAAGCTGGATGAATGATGAGGTACCCTCCCTGGCTGTGTGGCTTGCTCCTTTCCTATGTCAGTTAGGGGATAGGATTCCACGTTGTGTTTCAGAAAACTTATAAATAGTGAGACTTGGAAATCTGAGATCACTTTGACATGCTTGTGTTTGTTTGTTTATTGTCAACTTGGCATCACCACCCCAAGTATCATTGAAGAGAAGCTGGAAACAATTTTCCCAGAGGTCTCCTTCCCCAGGATAGAGTTTGCCAAAGAGAGGCACTGGTACCAGATTTGGAAGATGGAGGAGGAGAGGCCATTACTTTCTGGGGACAATTGCTGCCAGATGCATGGGAAGATGAGATTCAGTGACTTGCTGGGGAGTCCTTGAGTACCTCTACCTTGCTATAGAGACAGAGATAATTGGTCGGGGCTTCCCAGAGATCCTGAGTATTGCAGCACCTTCACTGCTTGGGTACTTCAGGCTGAAGTTGCTGAGGTTGATTTCTTTCACCTCAGCTCATCAGCTTTTCCAGTCTTCCTGTATGCTCTCAGTTCCCTATATTAAAACCTTCTATATCTTGAATATATTGAGTGGTTCTTCTGTTTTCTTGATAGAAACTTGACTAGAAACAGAATCTCAAATGTTAAATTTGGGAATGTTAAGCTTCAACTCAATGCATTTATATACACAGAGTTATAGCTAGCACCTTGGGGAAAAACCATTAAGATTTTTTAAAAAAATCCATCTAGGTATTATTTAGTAAAGTATTGCTTTACAACATTCAGGAATACCTTTGAGACCTAAGAAAGTCAATGAAGTTTTCCAAAGTGTCTTATTTTGTTCTCTTAGAAGAACTTGGTTCAACAGGGCACAATTTCCTGTAGTGGAAAGAACAGAATTTAAACTCATATGGCCCATAATTTAGTCGGGGCTCAGCCACATTTTAACCCTGTCTACTTGGCAAATTCGTTTAACTTCTCTTGGGCTTGGGGACAGCATCAGCATGATGGGAGCCATGACAACTATCTCACTTTTCTTGAGAACCCTTGAGAACGGCATTCATGCATCTGTACAAATGCTATTTTAGGAATGTAGTCTTTGGGGGACTCAAATGAAAATGTATGAAAGCATTGTTGTATATACATATATATGTATATATATATGTGTGTATATATATGTATATATATATATATGCTATTATTCTCTAGACTCATATTCATATTTAGTCAAATGCAAATAATAATGGAGATTGATAAAGGTTCAATAAAAGCAACTTCCAGAGAAGTGAAGAATTTCTACTATGCCTGAGTGTAAATATTATGGTGATTATATGCACACCCACCTCCGGGAGACTTAGCCCAGTGTGGCTGTCAACATACAGGGCAGTGACTGAGAGAGGACACCATACTGTGGGGCTGAGACTCCATGGGACAATGGAGGGAACCTTTATTGCTCCAGTATAGGATAGTTCTCAGACCACACAGAATGGAGGTGTGAACTGTTCTCCACTTAGAAGGTCACTGTTTCAGTCTCATCTTATCTTGAGCATTGGGAAGGGGAAGGGACACATCAAATAAGCTTCCCAAAATCACTGAGATAACTTCTAAGTGTACTTACTCACTGGCAGTGACGTTATGCTGAAGTTATTGAATGATCATGGTTAGGGTTTCACATATGTGATTTATTTAAAGCAGACCCTGTTTTTTCATTGCACTGAGGCCAGACAGGACAATGGACTGAGCAAGGGGAAGACTGGAGCCCACAGTTTGGAATGGCTGAGTGTCTTGGTGGAACTGAACAGATCTTTCAATACCTATGAACTGTAGACACACTCTGGCTTATCTCTCCTTGTGTTAACATGATTGGATTTGCATAACTTCCTGACTCCAAACCGTGTGCATATGTGTCTGCCTCTACTCACACACCTCTCCATCCCTCTACCCCATCTTTCTTTTCTTCAACACACTTGTCACAGCATATCATACTCCTGCATTATATTTTATACCAGCGACTTTGTTTTGATCTTTTTCTATCTGTCTATAATAGATTGTAAGGTACATCTGGACAGAGATTTTGTTCTGCCTGGAATAGTCCATGATCAATGATAAGGATTATAGAAAGTGTGTGGATGAGTAAACATTTGAATTATTAACCAAGTTTGTTTTGTTTTTACTTGACATTTTACTTGATTCCCCAAACTCTTAGGTAGAGACTGTTAAACCAACGAAGGGACACTTTTGGAAAATTTACAAATGGTTGGACATCCCCCCTTTCCTCTCTTAAGGAAATGGAGACTCTACCTATAGTTGTGTAGGGGACACAGTTTTTCAAATGCAGCAAATAATGGAGATTTCCTTCCTGAGAATTAGGGAGAGGAATTGTGGGCCAAATTCTTTGTCATGTCACTTCCTCGTCTATAAAGCAGGCTGAGCAATCATCTGCATGGTACTTCATAGGTCACACAAAAGAATGTTGAAAAGTGGTCTGTTTAGCAATGAGATGCACAGGAATATGCTGAAATCAGTAGCTGTATTTAAGCTGCCATTGTTAGGGAGAGAGATGTGCCCACAGAGTGTTTTTAAGTGATCCCAACTTAATGTAAAAGGAATTGAGTCACTGGCCTGTGAACCTGACAAAAAAGTGCATTGGACTTTGATGCTAATTTAAAATAGCAACCATATGTTGTTGGTGAACGATCTAGTTTCTAATAATTTAAATCTCTTGAGAATGGCATTCATGCATCTGTACAAATGCTGTTTTAGGAATGTAGCCTTGGGTGACTATAATATAGTCATCTTGCCATCCTAGAAGTACTGACAGTGTCAGGAATGGTGTATGCACAATAAACACTTACATATGATGGAAGAATCAGAAACGTCTGGGAACCTAGAAAGAGGCAAAGAGAGCCAACAAGAGACAAGTGGTTGCTCCTGGTACTCTGTCATCAGTCAGCTCAAGAGGCGAGGAGAAGAGGGCTTTGATTTGTTAGTGATGTACAAAATCAGCTTTTAAGGTGAAAGCCAAGAGATAGGAGAAAATGGTTAGAAACAAGAGGGGACAGTGATGAGAACATTGACAACAACAGTGGCAACAATCAGAGCGATGTGTGACAAAACAAAAGAAAGGAGTACTTACAACTAATACAAAAGTTGAAGCAGTTCAGAATTCTCTGATAGCAAATAGCTGATTGCCCTGTACTCTGATGATGGCTATGACCACCATTTATTGAGTAGTTAAAATGTGCTAAGCACTGTACCAGGCACTTTACAGGTCAGGCCACTTTCTCTTCTCCTATCCTCCTTTACGTCTACTGCATTTAGATTTTCACTCCCAGCACTCCATGTTACCAAATCCAATATCAGTTCTCAGTTCTTAGTTAACTTGTTTTATCATATGTATTTGACCCAGATGATCGCCTCTTTTTTTCTAGAATATTTTTTTACTTTGGTTCCAGAATACTCTTCTCTCTTAGGCTTCCTCCTACCCCATTGATCACCCCTCTCAGTCTCCTTTGCTGATTTGTCTCTGCCACTTACTAGATGTGAACATGGACAAATTAGGTGATGCCACTGTGACGGAGTTTCCTCATTGGTAAAATGGGAACAATAATGGTACCTATGACAGAGTCATGGTTTAATTTAAATGAATTATTATATGTAGTGCACTTGCAGATTGTAATTGCCATACTTGAGTTTTCTATCATCTTCCTAAACTCTAAGTATTGGTTTGGCCAAGGCTTAGCACTTGGACCTCTTCTTTAGCTACACTAATTACCTTAGTGATGTCATCTAGATACATGGGTTTAAGTACATATAGAAGCTCATGAATTGTATATTTACATTTCCAGATAGGGCCTCTACCCTGAACTTTAGACTTTCAATTGTAAACTTGAATCTCCACTTAGATGTCTAATAGACAATACAAATTGAATATGTCTAAAAAATTTCTGGGCTCTACTTGATGCTGTTTTCAATTTGGTTGATGGCAAGTCCATTCTTCCATTTTTCAGAGGTTTGATTCAGAGATCAATTTACTTATAAGGTAGATCTTTACTGGCTAAGAAAGAACTTTCCACTAAAAGATGCTTCTCATATGCTGGTGTCCTGTGTCATCTTTGTCATGTTTAAACCTTCTGCATGCATTCATACCTCCAGGTGTACTCAACATACTGCTCACCTTGACCAAGGTGAGCTTGGCTTGACCCAGGTGGACTGCTTTTTTCATGATCTACATTTTGGCAAGTGAATGTAATATCTGCGACATCCTGTCTCAGCACGCTTTCGCTTTTGCTTTTGCTATTTATAGTCTAGCACTTCTAGTCATATTATTATTCGTAGTAATATTTATAATATTCAATTATTGTTATTCAATAATTATTATTGTTCAGCCCCAAATGGAACAAAATATGGAATTTTAAATACTGCTTATGCATGAAATTCTTTTCAAAGTAAAATTTTAAGAAGAATAACTATGACCTGGTATCACAATAGCAGGATACTTCTTAAATTTCATGCAACCTAGGAAGAAAATTTAGTTTTATTATAACTCTACATACTGGTTAGGAAACTGTGAAAATTTAGCAAACTCAAGCTTGTCCCTTTGATTATGCTACTAGATTAAAGGTTTGAAGTAAATAATCAGTAAATGCAAAAATAATAATCGTTTTGCATTTCTTGGGGGAGACACTTCCTAATACTTCCCATCTACAGTCAGATGACAATTATGTAAAATATCTTCCCTCTAAAGAACAAGGTACTGTTTTGGCATGTATAGCATGTACAAATTCAAAGAAGAAGAGATAAAATAATGGCAGAAACAGCGAGAATAGGGTATTACATGTAAAAAACCCGTGTAACTCAGTAACTGGACATTGCATGAATGCAGGTGACTTGAGAACACGTCACCATGGCAGTAAGAATGGAAGAAGGTAATGAAAACGTGACACTGAGGACCTGGACAATGGCTGAGATGTTGAAATGAATGATTCGTGAAGAGCTGTTACTGATCTCTAATGAAGAGACTATGTTACTTAAAATGAGAACTCTGCCAGGAAAATGCCTTTTTTTTTTTGAGCTATAGAAATATGCCTAATTGACTAGAGATGGACATTTCTTTTATTGACACATTAATTATGTAGAAAGGGGCCTTCATTACTCCACCAAGGAAGACTCTTAAAAAAGTAGGTCTTAAATTAAGGTCACCATGAAGATCAGAGTACAAGTCCTTATACCTCCCTTTGCTTCAGACGAAGCTAGAGCTTCATCACATCATGAAAAATGATCACAATTATGAGCCTGAATCATCAGAAAAGAATAAATGATTTTTAGAGTTCTCTATTGAGAAAGATTTGCATCAAAATAGTTAAAGTCTAGCAAACTTGAATTCTTCAGAATGACTCGTTAAATCCCAGATCTCTAGATAGTGAAGGTATAACTCTATGCTCCTTCCACTAAAAGCTCTAGTTTGGAGACAAGAAGATCAAACGTATGGATACCAAGGGGGAAAGGGGGGGTGGGATGAATTGGGAGATTGGGATTGACAGATATACATTATTGTTACTATGTATAAAATAGATCACTAATGAGAACCTACTGTATAGCCCAGGGAACTCTACTCAATGCTCTGTGGTGACCTAAATGGGAAGGAAATCCAAAAAAGAGGGGATATATATATATACGTGTAGCTGATTGACTTTGCTGTACAGGACGAACTAACACAACATTATAAAGCAACTATACTCCAATAAAAATTAAAAAAAAGAAAATCAAATAGAATACTATTTTTTCCTTCATTAAAATTAAATCCTTTCTAAGTATAAAATATTCAACCAAGTATTATTTTTAGTGTGGGCTTAAGAGTACTAATGACCTACTACAGCTGGGAATCTTCCATATATTAAAGAGTAAGCCAGGAGTGTTACACGCCAGGGTGCTTAACAGCATCTAAGCTGTTCAGTGTTTGGGAATTATTCAGGTCATCTGAAAATGACTTTTCTGCCTCAGTTAATTTAAAACTCAAAACTCTTTTGAATCAAGTGCTGAGCAACCACTGTGACAACGGCTAATTATTTAAATCTCAGTAGGAAGCAAACAGGCTGGGAAAGCAGATTGAAGAGGAGCACAGGTGAGACAGGGTTTTTTGTTTCTCTTTTTTTAACTTACTCCAGATTCTTACTACTCACAGTGTGGTCCATAGGCCAATAGCACCAGCATCACCTGGGTATATGTTAGAAATGCAGACCCTCAGGCCCCAGCCCAAGCTCATTAAACCAGAATGCATCTTAACAAGATCCCGGTAAGCACATGAATGTTTGACAAGCACCTCAGGGAACATATCAGACAAGTGATGGGTTCCCACTCTGACAGTTTTTAAGGTAAGAGCAGGTGACCCTTTGGCTCTACTCAGTGAAATTTCTTGTCTGAATTGTAGGTCTACGTAATCCCAGTCCTGGGAATACAATCTATTTGGAATCAATGCAGTCAGTTTGTGGGAGCTCTGCGACAAATCTGCTCTTTTCACACAATCACACTGAGGACAGTCAGTGCCTATGAGACAGGGTGTGGGAGATGAAGATGTACACAGAAATTACTGTTTCATTTTTTGTGGTTGAAAGAAATGGACCTTGCTCAATTTCGGTTTGATAAAACTATTCCTGTAAAGAATACTGTATGATATCACTTACATGTGGAATCTAAAAAATTACAACAAACTAGTGAATAAGACAGAAAAGAAACAGACTCAGATACAGAGAACAAACTAGTGGTGACCAGTGGGGAGAGGGAAGGGGGAGGGGCAACATAGGGGTGGGGGAAAGAGGGTTATTATGCGATTACATGAAATCATGTATGTGAAACTTTTGAAAACTGTAAAGCACTATAGGATTTAAAGAATCTTTCATTCAATTAAAAAAATAAAGTAAAATAAAAAACAGAAACAAACAAAAAACTATTCCTGTAAAGCCTGTTGCTCTGTATTCATTCAGGAGTAAATTGTTAACTAATTTTTTTTTTTAACATTATAATGTTACAAAAACAGCTGATGCCCATGCCTCTTTCCCAAGTAGATAACTCCATCTACCACAGCATCATAATACAAATTAAAGTTTCACTGAGTGCATTCATACCAATATAGGTATATATATCAGGGCTTTCAAAAGAGTAGCATCTTGTAACAACTTGACTCATTACATGGATTTGGAAATCTGATTGAAGCACTTAATTCCAATAATAGGCAGGGTCCCTTGGTCTACTTATTTATGTCAAGACATGCACCTTTAAAGAAAAAAAAACAATGGCGCCTTCTGCCAGAGGGGATAAAGGAAAAAATAGTTTAAATTTTTTTCCTTTGATCATTTCAGTGATTTTTTTTTTCTTTGAAAGAAATTGTGCTATTTCTGTTCTTTGCTGTACTTTCTTCTTTCATTTCTATGTTTCCATTCTGTTTCCCATTTAGAGAGCTGGGTCTATTAGAAGGGATGGTGAAAAAAATTGAAAAGCAAAAATTTAAAGCATGACAGCCTTAGAGCAGTGGCAGTCATACATGGCTGCATATTAAAATCACCTGGAGAGCTTAAAAAAGTGCTTGCCAAAGGGCTCATCTTCTACAAATTCTGATGTTATTGATCTGGGGTGGGGTCATGATATCAATATTTTTTTAAAATCTCCCTTTTAAAATCTTTGATCTTAAAGATAAGAAAAAAGCAGTTTAAACATGGAAATTGACACTGAAATGAAAACTAAATTATCTATATTAATTATATGGTTCCTATATGGGTGTGGTTCACAGAAGAAACCAAGTCAAGACCTCTCAGGAATATGTCCATTGTCAAGGTTATAGATGTTCATGAACCACAATTATGAGTAATGGATGAACTTTGAAACTATAGCACCATTGCAGTCAGTTAAGCCTAACGCTGTACTAAAACGATTTAGGGAAGCGTATCTCTAGCCATTTAGAAGAAGAAGGGTTTCTGACCATTGTATGATCTGTTGCAATTGTAGAAGTGACCTGGTAAAATGAAAGTTTTTCTTAAGTTATATCAACGTTCATTTTCGTTGGCAAGAATGTCAGAAAATAAATGCCCATGTAGGAGCCGAATTGAGAGTGATTCAGTAGAGAGGAGAAGGACCAATTAAAACCTGCTTTGTTTTCAGGTGTCTGCTTTGCATTCAGATAGAGCATACTCCCAAACCACCCAACTCCCACACAGTGGGGAAGCCAGAAAGGAGTTTTCTGAGGACAGTATGAAGGGGGATTAAATCGTTCAAGTCAGATTGCTTTAGTTCAAATCCCTTTTGGACCACTACAGTTTTGTGACCTGGACGAGTAACTGCCTTGGTGCTTTGAGTTCCTTCTCTGTAAAATGGAGTAAAACAGTAGGGTTCTGGTGAATGTTCAATAGGAAATTTTTGTTAAGTGCCTGGCCCATAATATATAGTCAATAAATATCAGCAGTCGTTATTATCAAGTTAGAATCCTAAGTGAACCAAAGCCCTCAGTTTAGCAAGGGTGTCCAGTTCTAGAAGATCAAAGTTCCATTCAAAATTGTGTCTTTAAGTGTTTGGTTAATGCCTAAAACCTTTAGACAAAACAATACCCTTATTTTGACTTCCTCTTAGGAAGCTAGTAGCAAAATGGTCATCCATTAGAGCATCAAGAAGAGAAGAAATTTCCAGAAATCTAAATCTGTAAATCAGAGATCTCCTCTCCATCGACATAGCCACTTATCCATATATGGAAAATAAACTTAAACTGTCGATAGGGTAGAAGTGAACAGCTAAATGGCTAACTTTATAGACAAGTTGATTATGAAACTAATTTTAATAAATGGAACTCCATTCCCACACTGGCTTTTATTTTCTAACTTTAAAAGATCAGAGACTTTTCAGAAAGACTGCTTTCCCACAGTTTCAAAAAAGCAGCCTGGAAAAAGGAATAAATTAATTCAGAAAAGGTTCCTGTCTTCCCTACACCCACCCCTCTGCTCAACAAAAAAGCTATGGGCACTAAAATTCATTAACAATTCTATGAACATAAGTGTGAAATATTCATTTTCATTAAGTAGTCTACTGAATATGGCAAAATCAAATTTATCTAAGGAGATATCCAATGCTGCTAATTTCCTTGACAATGGAGATGCAAGGGAAGCCATGAATCATTCATGAAGTTCAATTTACTTCTGTTATTTTTGGTGTTTAGTATCCAGGAATAGAAAGTGTGCAGCATGTTGTAGATGCTATTTTTAAGTTATTTCAGATCAGAATTAATGATGTGGAAGGCAGCAATAAAGTAAGGATGATTCAAAGGCTTTGCTTATAATTGTCCTACATTTCATATTTTTCTTGTATTTATGTTCATGTATTCATAAATTTTTTTAATGTTCTAATATCCTTTATAAATCAGGATCACTTTATAACCAACACCTTAGGCAAGCACATAAAGTAATTTACTGGTAATGTAACTAAATTGAACAAACTCCCAGAGTGCTAGATTTAGGGCTGAAAGAGATCTTTAAGGTTATGTAATTAACAGCCCTCTCAATGAGGAATGTTTCTGTATTAAAACTGGTAGGTGGCCATTTCCAATTAATTGAAGTGTCTCTGTTGGCGGGAAGTCTTTCTTAAGGGGGGGCCTTTTTCATGAATGGGCCCTTCTGCTCATTGGATAGTATTTTTTTTTCAATTCTACATCTACCTTCCCGCTACTTCTGCCACCTGTCTGCTCGGTTGCTGCTGTATCACCAGCACTTACTTATTTGCACACAGAGTGGCTTGTGGTCACCACTTAAGAAATGCTATTTGAATTGAATGGGTTCAAATCTAGCACTCTGGGTGTTATGCTTAATTTTATGTGTCAACTTGACTGGGCCACACGGCGCCCGGATATTTGGTCAAACATTATTCTGTGTATTCCTGTGAGGGTGTTTTTGGATGAGCTTAGTGTTTAAATTGCTACACTGAGTAGACTGCCCTCCCTAATGTGGGTGTGCCTCATCCAATCACTTGAAGGCCTGAATTAGAACAAAATGACTGACCCTCTACAGAGTAAGAGAGATTTCCTCTTTGCACTGGGACAATCCGTCTTTTCCTGCTTTCAGACTCAATTGAAGTATCAGCTCCTCCTGGGTCTCAAGGCTGCTAGCCTTCAGACTGGAACTATACAATCAGCTCTCTGGTTTGCTGACTCACCCTGCAGATTTTGGGATTTATCCGCTTCCATCACTGCATGAGCCAATTCCTTATTCATAAATCTCATTCTCTCTATCTGTATACATCCCACTGGTTCTGTTTCTCTGGAGAATCCTGATTAATACCCTGGGAAACACCAAACATAAGATTTCTCTTCTCTGATAGCATTTAAACATTCAGAAATTGCTATTATGTCTCCCTAAAATTTTCTTCCCAAATATCTTGGTCTCCTCCTCTGAAGGAAATTATCTTAATATGACATTAAGAACTGGGCACAATTCTCCATGTGTGACTTTACAAGGCTTTTGTAGAACTGCTCCTGCCTCATGTCTGGACACTATACTTAATGTTATTTCCAGGTGTTAATGTAACATATTATATAATGAAAACTTAGCATTTCAACTCTGTAAACCTCACGTTTTCTCAGGGAATTTTCCACAGTTAAGTTAGGTCATTTTATTAGACATGTTTTTCTTATCACTTGCTATTTTTGTGGACAAGGAAAAAAATTATTTTGGAAATAAACATGACTATGGCTTGACATTCTGTGTAGATGTTGCTACTACCAACACATTGAAATCAATACGATGACAATATTCTGAGACTAAGAGATGGATTGAATAGATGCTTCATTAAACTGAATACATTAAGACAATGCCCAAGTTAAAAGTTTCCAAGCCATTTTTTAAAATAAGAAACAGGGCTTCCCTGGTGGCACAGTGGTTGGGAGTCTGCCTGCTGATGCAGGGGACACGGGTTCGTGCCCCGGTCCAAGAAGATCCCACATGCCGCGGAGCGGCTGGGCCCGTGAGCCATGGCAGCTGAGCCTGTGTGTCCGGAGCCTGTGCTCCGCAACGGGACAGGCCACAGCAGTGAGAGGCCTGCGTACCAAAAAAAAAATAATAATAATACTAAATAAAATAAAATAAAAAGAAACAAGTATAAAAATAACCAGGTATCACTAAATGTTACCTTTGTTTGATAAATTGGTTGTGGTTCAGGTGGGAGGGATGTAGACAGTTCATGACTGAAGTGAAGCAAAAAGACCATACTGGTGGTTTATCACGTTTACCAGCCTTTGAAAATTCCTAAAATAATTAAAATGTTAGGTTTTCCCCTATCTGGCTCTTGGTTGAACATTTACAATCTTAAATTTTTGAGATGGTCTTAAAGCATGAATATAAAATCGTATAAATGAAAGAATATTTTACTGCAAGTCAAAAAATACCTTCCTTAAATCTTATCTGAAAAAAATTAAGACTAGACTTATCTTTCAAAATTCAAAAGACTCAAAAAGTTTGGAGCCAAGAAATTTAGCATACACTCACTTCACAGATATTTACTGTCAGGTACTAGGCTGGGTTTTAATTATTGTGTTGTGAACAAAACAATGATCCTTTCCTTCATGGAGTTTCTAATCCAGAGAGGGAAGAAACAATAAACACAGAAGCAAACAAACACTACTAAGTGCTATATGGGAAAGTAACAGAATTTTGAAAGAGAATACTGGGTGTTCACTAATTAAGGCTGGATTCTCAGGAAAGCCTTTTGTTGGAGGTGGCATCTTAAATGAGAACTGAAAGATGAGGAAAAGCCAAAAGAACCATCATGGGGAAAAGCATTTTAACCAAGGAACAATATGGTGAAGATAATGAGATAAAAGAAAGATCGGTCTGCAAGAAACAACCTGTGGTGCTGGAATTTAGTGCAGTAAGCAAGGGAAAGATGGTTTCAGATGAGAATGGAGATATTGAGGAAGTCACTCAGAAGCTTGTAAGTCAAATTAGGAAGTGTGGAGAATTTTCCTGGTGCAATGAGAAGTCTTTGAGTATTTTAAAGCACAGAATAATATGATCCAATTGCCCTCTTGCAAAGACGACTCTGGCTACTGGGTAGAAAATAAGTTGGAGGGAGTCAAGGGTAAAAATAAGAGGACCAATAGCAAGACTGCTACAATGATTCAGGCAAGAAGTCATGGTGGTTTGGAGAAGATTGGTGGCAGTGGGCTGGAGAGAAGTGAAGGGCTTTGCTAAATATCTGGCAAGTAGAATGGATGGTACTTGACAATAGATTGGATGGGAGGAGGGTGAGGAAGAGGAAGAATCCTAGGATTCTGGCTGGATAGTGAGATTAAGGAAGCTGGAAAGGAAACTCACTTGTGAGGGAAAAATTGATAATAAGTTTTGAGAAAATTAAGTTTAAGATGCTTTTGAAACATCAAAGTAGATATGCCAAGAAAAGTGCGATGTACATCAATCTGGAGCTTTAAAGAGATCTGAGCTGGAGCTATACATCTGGAGATCATTGGAATAAAGATGTTATGTAAAGAGAGATCCTTCGTGAGCTTTCTGAGAACAGTGTCAGTGGACTTGGGAGATGGGTAGGCAGGGTCCAAATTACAGTGGGTTGAGGGGAAGTTGAGGCCACACACAGCAGATATATACCATTATCTCAAGTAGTTTTGAGAAAAAGGAAGTAGAGAGATTAGGAAAAGCTGAAGGGGAGGTGGGAGGGTAGAGTAGAGGTGTTTTGTGATGAGGGGGGTTTTCAGCTTGTTTTTAGGCTGTGAAAAAAGAGGTAGCAGAGAGGGAGAGGCTGAGGATTTGAAATATCAGGGGTGTAGGTGTATGTGAATTTGAGAAAATCAATTACCAGAGGAGGAAGAAGGGGGTCAGGGTCAGCTTATAAAAGGAAGAGGAGCACCCCTTCCTCTTAAATACAGGGGGCTAACTTAGAATGGTGAGGATATAAGGGCATTTAGAAGAAGATGGGTGAGACTGCTGAGAGATTTCAGAGCCGAAATGGATTCTATTTTTTTGGGGGGTGGGGGAGGTACTGAGAGGTGGCACTATCTGCTGACAGTGAGGGTAAGATTAGGGTTGAGATTTTCTTCAATAGTTGCTGCAGAAAATATACAAGAAGAGGCATTAGACTCCTTCATGATTGTTGTCCCAAAGCCTTTCTATATTTCCATGAGGCTTGTGGCTATCAAACCTTTATGTGATAGCTTTATTGATTTCAAATTCCAAATCCTCTTAATACTAAATTCCTTGATTGATTTTTTTCCATGTGCCATTAACTCAATTTATAGCATCCCAGGGCTATGAAGCTATTAATGTGCTCCAAGTTCAAGGAAATTTTCAATTTAATAAGGCTTTATGGCCTTCCTAATTTTACTAGATTAGATGACGTTAAAGAAAGGCAAAACATCTTTAATATTTCTCAAAGGACCTGACCAAGGAAAACATTTCCCCATCTTTGGGATTGTAATGGAAGAGAATACACACTAGTAAATTTTGCAAGGTAGGTAAAGTTTCTACTATATTGGTTACAAAAGTATGATTGGTTCAATCTTATATTGGTGAAATGTCTACTTTATCATTCCTTTTCCCCAACTGACACTAGAACCACTCATTTGTAATCACTTTGAAGTTCAGTTATGGTCTTCATAAAATGGCAATTCAGGGAGATCTGTTTCAGCAAATAATGTAACACATGTTTTTTCTTGAAGAGTTAAAAAATAGATGGATAACAGATTCAGTATTTATTAACACTTAGCAGCATATCGATTATGTACTTAGGCAGGAATAAGCAAAGCTCATTTGGACTCCATGTAATTGCCATATATTACTTTGTCATTTGAAGTTATTACCCTTAAGATTTAAGATCTCTTTACATTGGTTTATCTATTGTTAAGAAGGGATACATCATAAGGAAAGTATTAGAGCTAAGCAATGTTGTCATTTGAGGCTTAAAATTTTTTTTTTTTTGGTAACGTCAATGGAATCAGGACTACTTGATTTCCTGCATCCACAGACTACCCTTTATCCACAGTTGCAATCATTTGACCCTTGCCCTAAGAGCTAAATTCTGCTTCAACTTCTGGGATCGACTCTAACCTTTACTGGGGATAATTTTAGGAAATATAGACCAGTCCTTTGGTTGATTCAGCATCCTCAATCTAGCTGGGAGTTGTTCTGATTGGTGCTATACTTCTATACTTTGCCTCATTTATAGTTTTGGTCATTGTATGATATGATAAATGGACCTAAAAGTCATCTATTTTCTAATATGAATAAAGAAAATTGCCTTTTAAAAGAAAAATGTAAACCTATAATAATAGGAAGACTCAACATGCATTATAAAATAAAATATGCATTTTGGGAGAAAATGTTGATAATTTTAGCACTTGTAATTTATGCACAGAATCAATTCAAGTACTCATCAAAATTCATTCTTCAAGTGAATGATGTAAACATAAGATCTTGGAATTTTGACAGACTGTCATATCCTTCCGGCATAAGCAAAGGTAAAAAATCACAATCGGTGGAAGAGAGGTCAAGGGTAAAAGGTAACTTATGTGAATGAGCATCCTTCTCTTTCCATGTCAGTTTCAAAAGCTAATGATTTACTTGCTTAGATGAAATTCTGTCTTATTTATAAAATATTGTTAGCCAGTAATAAATGACTGGGTTTATATTTCATTCCTATAGTTTGAATTTGGTTGTCATTGGCGTTTAAACCAAAAGTCACCATTAATACTTTCATATATTAATAACTTTCAGCCAACCTATTTATATAATATGAATTCCAGGTTCCAGTGGTACTAGATTAATGTCTAGGTCTGAATCTATATTTCTACATAAGCATCTTTATCTATTTCTATGTCTGTATTCAGTAAAACTAGAAAATGAATGTAATTAATAATCAGACAATGGGGAATACATTTATTGTTTAATAATATTAGAGGATCACCTGGAATTTTCCCATTTTTCTTTACCATTTTGATGTTTAGATCTGGAAAGCATTTTAAATGATCTAACTATGTCTATTCTCACATTACATTAAATGGTATTGCAATGCTCTTAATTACCTATTGCACTTTCTGTACCCCTGAAAACCAGGAAATAGACTTGGCCTGGTATTCACAATAAATGGGATCAAATGTCTGCATATTGATGGTTGAGAAACAATGAAACCAAGATAATCAATCAGATTAAAACTTAGTGACTAAAATATTCTAATTGTTAAGAAAGCAATCAATGAAAAAACAGCTCAAGAGTACAAAGCTAAACCACAAGCCTCATGAATACCATCTATCATCTTGTTCTTCCCATGAAGAAAGACAATTGCACACAAGACTTTACCATAGTGTTTTTCTAAAAGACAACAATTTACAGTCCTTCAGGCAGACAGACATAGAGCCAAAAACAATCTCACAAAGTCTTTTCACATTGAATTATTTTTGCTCTCTTATTAACGTAGCTTGGGTATTGGAAGGTCTTAGGAGAAATTTGATTCTGAGGAGAAGGCATGAGTTTATAAATAGTCCAGCTAAAATAAGTGGACTTTCCTTAATGGTTCAAAAAGATAATTGCATTGAAATGAACCTTAATCCTCCAATACAGAGGAAAGTGTTACTGTGAACCCTTTGAAAAGTTGGCAGGGTAGTGTAGCTAAAAATATCCCGGTATCAATTACTCAGTACAAGGTGGAATTTAATTGGGTCAAGCAAACCTCCCTCTTTTTTGTTCCCCTGTCCAAGTAACTCACAACTTTCAATCTCCAGGGTGCAGTTTTGTTCATCCAGAGGGTATCTTCGTAGATCCATCATACACGCAGCTGTGGTTGTGATCCTGTCAGGGTGAGAGAGAGAAAGGACAACATCATAATGACGATGACTTTCATTTCCAGGCTTCCCAGCCCTGAATCATGCCTACCAGTTGGCATCAAAATTTTGTGATTAAAAATTCTGAAAGCAGGCAGATTGAATTTGAGTCTTTCTTTGCTGCTCACTAGCAGTGTGAGGTTGAGCTAGTTAATTTATCTCCAGGAGTCTCAGTCCCCTTATCAATCAAAACACCGACTGCATAGAATGGCTGTGAGGATTAAAAGAGATAATATATGCAAAGCCCTGAGCCCAGTGCTTCATACTTAGTAAGTGTCTCACAAATAGTAGCTATTATTATAGCTATTATTATCCCAGACCCTTCCTTTATTTACTAGCCTCCTAGCAATGTCTTTGCCGGTATCTGCAGCAAGTCTGGCTTGATGAGGAGGAGAACATCTATGTTATGTGTCAAAGTCCACCTTCCTCTCCTGCTACAACCTAATGATAAAACAACAAAAGCAACAACAACAGCAAAATTCATCCTTCATGGCTTTTGATGCCTTACACTCCCCACTATTAGGGAGATTTGTCAGATCCACCTCTGAGACCCTGGTCTACCTATATTCAGTAGATAGCATATAACCAATAAAGAAACATGATCCTAGGATCAGTGTTTCCACCATATTTACCAACTCCAGTTTAGCTTATGTATCTATGCAAACCCAAGGATCCTGACTCTAGATATCCTACCTGGGTTTCCACTATCCCTCCGTTTTCTCGTGCCTGGGCTGGTTTTCTGGACTGTGGTGTCTTAGAGTAACTTAAATTCATATGGCTCGTCCACTCATACAAACATTTGATATCACGCTGGAATTGACAAAATACTTTTCTTAAAAAAACTATTTACATGGTCCCTGTTCACAAAGTAATGTATAATCACAATTAAAAAAATTCAAAATTCAAATTTAATAATAAGCTTCCTTTCTACCTTAAGCCCCAGGAGCTAAAACATTGGAAAATTTCCATACATACTCTGAATGCAAATAGAAGCCCAGTTATATCTTCTTATGGGTGAACTTTTTTTTTTTTTGCGGTACGCGGGCCTCTCACTGCTGTGGCCTCCCCCGCCGCGGAGCACAGGCTCCGGACGCGCAGGCTCAGCGGCCATGGCTCACGGGTCCAGCCACTCCGCGGCATGTGGGATCCTCCCGGACCGGGGCACGAACCCATGTCCGCTGCATCGGCAGGCAGACTCCAACCACCGCGCCACCAGGGAAGCCCGGGTGAACTTCTTAAGAAGACTACCGCATACCCTCTTCTGAACCTAGCTTGTTTTCATTGACGGTGCATCTTGGATTTGGTTCTATATTAGTAAATAATAAGCTATTTGTAAAAAAAAAAAATTACTACAGAGTATTGAGTTGTATGGAAATGCCATAATTTATTTTCCTAATCACCCTATAGGGGGCATTTATGTTGTTTCATATCTTTTACTTTTACAAATAAAGATGCTCTGAATATACTGGTACACTCTACTATATCTGACTACGTTGACTGGTTATTTCTAGAAAGGGAATTGTTGATAGAAAAAAGGTATATGCATTTTAAATTTTGCCACATTGCTGTTCATAGAGGTTGAGCCAGTTTACACCCTCATCAACAGTGTATGTAAATTTGACAAAGTTCTTTTCATACCTTTGTTTTTTGAGGCTGTCAAGGAAAGTTGTTGTTTTGGTCATTTGTGTTAACCTGACAGGCACCTTCTTCCTAAAAACATTACTAGGAATAACCCTAGACCTTCCCAATTTCTCTTTGGCTTTCTTTATGAAAGATAAAAGTGAAGATTCTCTTTGAAGCCTTTCTTAGACAGGATGCTGGTCAATTAATCAGATTGATCTGAGCATTAAGCAAGAGCAAAAGGAATTTTAAAGTTTAATTAAAAAAATTTTTAAGTGTTTTACAAAAACTTTGAAGACTGGCTGCATTCCAGAATTTAGGACATAAAAGGATTACAATTCCACCACATTCTTTTTATGGTCTGCAAAGTGTTTCAAACATACTCAATGAGACAACACGATAAATATTTAAAAATGCTTAAAAACATCATCTCTCTACTATATTCTTTAATAGCTGCTTATGAATAAAAAAGTGTGAAGATGTGAATATTCTCTAGGAATTACTGAAGTGTGGCCATCCTTATGATCTTATGAAGTAGCTAATTCTTTTCAACCCGGGATAATTTTTACCAACAGGGAACATTTGACATCTGGAGACAGTTTTGATCGTCAGGCTGGGGGTGGAAGGTGGATACTGGGCATCTAGTGGGTGGAGGCCAGGGATGCTGCTAAACATACTACAGTGCCCGGGACAGCACCCAACAATTAAGAATTATCTGTTCCAAAATGTCAGTAGTGCTATGGTTGAAAAACACTGCTAAAATGGTGCTTTCAAATATTTTTCCTCTGCGGAAAACTGTAATAAAATGAAATCTTATAGAGAACCTCAACATATAAACACAAATGAAATAAGTGAAAGCCATATGTTGTCAATATAGATTTGCCATATAAGTTCAAATGTTGACATCCATTTTAATGAGCACACACATTTGAAAGCAGGAATTATGATGAGAATTATGGTCTTAAATCTCCCTCAGCACCAATTATTTTTGTGTTATATTTTATTTGTATGGTATTGAGAAAATCCTAACAAACATGGAAACACTTGCTTCTAAAATCTTACATGACCAGGCATGGGCTACCCTGAATTAGGGGGGAATATTACCCGTCTGCTTTGTAACTGCTGCTATTATCAATGGCACCTTTGCAGATGGTTCAGATACATTAATAGGTGGTTGGTCTCTAGTAGGTACTTAGCAGTGGATTAAAAGGAAGCTTTACTTCGATAAAGCTTCTGCATAAGCTAATGCTTACTCTGCATAAGCTAACCTGGCAGCACAAGTTAATATTATGATGGTCTTGAATGCATTAAAATGTGGCGTAGGCTCTAGGTCCAGCTACCTCGTCAGAAGGAGAAAAACAAATACCGTATGCTAACACATATATATGGAATCTAAAAAAAAGGGTTCTGAAGAACCTAGGGGCAGGACAGGAATAAAGACGCAGACATAGAGAATGGACTTGAGGACACGGGGAGGGGGAAGGGTAGGCTGGGATGAAGTGAGAGAGTGGCGTGGACATATATACACTACCAAATGTAAAATAGCTAGCTAGTGGGAAGCAGCCGCATAGCACAGGGAGATCAGCTCAGTGCTTTGTGACCACCTAGAGGGGTGGGATAGGGAGGGTGGGAGGAGACGTAAGAGGGAGGAGATATGGCGATATACGTATGCATATAGCTGATTCACTTTGTTATAAAGCAGAAACTAACACACCATTGTAAAGCAATTATACCCCAATAAAGATGTTAAAAAAAAATGTGGCGGGCTTCCCTGGTGGTGCAGTGGTTGAGAGTCCGCCTGCCGATGCAGGGTACACGGGTTCGTGCCCCGGTCCGGGAGGATCCCACATGCCGCGGAGCGGCTGGGCCCATGAGCCATGGCCGCTGAGCCTGCGCGTCCGGAGCCTGTGCTCCGCAACGGGAGAGGCCACAACAGTGAGAGGCCCGCGTACCGAAAGTGGCATAGGACACATTACAGTGTACATGCTTATAGTTTAAAAATAATTACAATATTTAAAAATAAAATTGAAATAAGATATGTGTGGAACTGTTAAAGAGCTTTTGGGATACTTGATAACATCATTTGCGCTCCACTGGTCAGCTTTCCTCATTTAATTGACATCATTTTTAGACACATGTCATCTGGTTAGTTAACCACATCATATGAAAAGCAGGACATGCTGAATCACTGATTCACACAGTATAAGGCTCTGGAGCTTTTACAAAGCAATTTGAAAAGTCAACAAAACATTGTCTGTAAAATGAATAACGTGTCTCAGGTATTTGGGTACTACAGCTGTGAGTGGTGAAAAAACAGCTTTTGGAAAGCATAACTGAATTGACTGTTGCTATCTATCATGATCGATCTATTCGGCAATCAATAAATATTAGAAATTTAATTTATATCACCTTGGGAAACTGCACCTCACAGCAGAAGCTTGCCCATGACCTGATGATTTTTGAACAATGATCGCCTGTGTGAATTCGCTTCTCCTGCCCCAAATCCCATTCAGATACCAAAGAGAGTTGAGTCATCACAACACAGAAAAAGAGGAAACTTGGAACTTGAGCTGCAGGAAGTGCCTGACTTTCTCTGTAGAGCACTGACATTAGTGAAACAACTTCCTTCTTGGGACCTATCTTTTCCAAATTTTGAATCCTCAAGAAGATTTCATTGGCTCAACTTGGATTAGGTGCTAACACTCCCCAACTTATTTATTAAGGGCTGGAAGGAAAGCTACACACATACAAATATGGTCACCAGAGACCTGAAAGGGTCTCTTATCTAAGAAGAGAGGGATCACTGAGACTCACTCAGACAGGGACCCCTCTACAAGTAGGTACTCATAAATTCATGATGTGGCCCATAGAAATTTATGCAACAGAATGTCAGTCTCTGCTAATTTAAGAGTTTGGCATTTCTAGATTTTGTAATATGTATGAGTGAGTTGAGTATCCTGAGCTCTTTGTGAGAAAAATCACTCAGCAAGAATTCCCAGGTGCATCAAGAAAAAGAGAGATGTCCCTGGGCAGAGTGCCGTCCAGCTCTTGTCTTCTGGGTGTGAAGCAACAGTGAACATCTCGAAGAATGACTGCTCTCTGTATTCCATTTGTTTGCCTTGCCTAATGCAATTGCTCAGCAGTGGTTAGTCACCTCTACAACTAATTAACACATCTTCATGGAAATGTTCTCACATCGTGGCTAAAGCAGCCTGATATTCAAAATCTTCTATGGAGTCAAAGGTGCCAAAGATCACAAAACTGGACAGGTGAGGGCTTCAAGACTGAAGCATTTTTTTGAATTTTGTTTTTAACTGTTCACACTCAAGTCATTCATTCTCAGTGTGTGAAAATATGATTATTGGCTGATAGCAAATGAAAGTATAATAGAGTAGAACCGGCGAAAGGCAAAAGTGTTAACTGACTTTTTCTGAACTCAGACTTCTCAGAGGTACGGATTCATGACAGCGTAACAGTCATGTCTTCTTTCAAAGACATTTAGAATGACTTACATTATCATCCAATTTACTGACATTTTGAAGGCTAGGTCAGAACACTGTAATAGGCTGTTAGTTAGAAACTATGGTCCCACGATACTTTGGAATGAACGGAAATCATGTTGCTGTAGTATTTATGTATTAAGGTGTATGCTGCGTGGTCACTGACCCTGAGTCACCGTAATCACAACTCATGTGTATTTGATGTCTAAGGGTAGCATGACTCTCATTGCTGATAAGACACATCCAGGAAGCCCTGGCCCTTAAGTAGCTTAAAACCTAGCTACAAACACACACACACATACACACACATGCAAGCACGCACACATATATACATATGGAGTGTGCACTTTTGCAAATAAGAATGGGGACTTAAATGAATGAATTACGTACGTATGGTTGAGATTTTCCTATAATCTTCAATCTTATAGGGATGAGCTCTAATTTTTAATGTGATCTCTGTAGAGCATAGCTGTACAATTTAATAGAATCTATATAAAAGGAATATGAGAAAGGAGAGAGGAAAAAAGCCTGAAAATGCTATATCCTAATCACACTCCTAAAATTGGTGAGATTGATAGTGAGTAGCAGTATAAGATTGACATCAGTATCACTTTAAGTTTGTTTGAAGAATGTCCCATGGCTTCCTTTGGCCTCTAGGCTGTACCCTTAATCCATGTTAGAGTCATCACCCAAAGAAACCAATGAAAGATGAAGGATGGGTTAGCCTAAGTCATGACCAATGAGTACATAGATTTTTTTCCCTTAGCTAACACTTACGGAGTGGTGAAAAGAATATGTATTATCTTCGCAGTTGGCACCAAATCTTATTTTAGGTAAGCTACTATGTTTAGGAAAATACCTTAGTATTAGAAGGTGAAATCTTGAGAGCATGAGACATAAATGATAAAGAAACAAAAGGAGATAAACTGCTGTGAGATTTAAGAGGAATTAGGTGTGGGGAAGCAAAATGATGGAGTAGCAAAACTCTACTGGATTTTTACACTGCTCTTATAATAAAATTTTCTCTATTTACCTAAACCATGTTCTCTCCCCAGCAGCCCCACCCCAGTAAATCCTTATGCAAATGTTTTATTTTTATTCTTGTAAAGTGGCTGAATTCTATCTTGACAGCATTCATGGAACAGTAATCTATAAATTAAAACCAATTCAGCAAAACCTGAACTTCAAAGCCAGAGACGGCCAAATCATGAAGCCCTTTGGGAAGCCTCAGCAACCCTGGGGAAGGTGTTGGACTCCCACAAATAATGGGTTGTGTGTTTAAGCTACTCTTACCTAGATCTTAAGGGGCAGAGTGATCTTAGCTAATATTATGTTAGAATCCTATATGACGGGCACAGTGCTAAGCACCATATTTACTGTATTGGTTAACTATTGCTCTTGTAACAAGTTACCACAAATTTAGTGGCTTAAAGCAACACAAATTTATTCTCTTACTGTCCTGGAGGTCTGAAGTTCTAAAATCAAGGTTTCAGTAGGGCTGTGTTCCTTTTGGAGGCTCTACGGGAGAATCTATTTCCTTGTCTTTTCCAGCTTCTAGAGGCTGCTTTGCATTCCTCGGCTCATGCCCCCTTCCTCTATCTTTCTCCATCATTCCAATGTCTGCTTCTGTCCTCACATCTCCTCACCCTCTGACCCTCCTGCCTTCCTTGTATAAGAAGCCTTGTGATTACACTGGGCCCACCCCAGATAATCCAGGATAATCTCATTTCAAAATCCTGACATTAATCCCACCTGCACAGTCCCTGTTGACACCTAAGGAAACATATTTACAGGTCCTGAGAATTAAGACGTGGACATCTTTAGAGGGCCATTATTCTGACTACCATACATGCATTATTTAATTTATTACTTACAAAAGCTTTATTATGTTGATGCCATTTTTATGCCCATTTCAAAGATAAGGAAACTGACATCTGATGAGGCTAGAAAAAGTTTCCAAGTCTATATAGTCTGTAAATGAGGTTCAAATTCAGATATGCTAAACTCAGGAGCTAAGGTTTATTATCTTTCCAGTTATTATATTCAGGCCAGATAAATCTAAGCAGAGAACAACTGGTTCAGTAAAATTTCTCCCACAAGCAGTAGAACAGATTAAACAACCAAGAGTTGACCTGACTATAAGTTTTTGGTGTTCATTTAGTTATCAGTAATTTAGGACATCCTTTATCAACTCAAATTGAGTATAAACATGATAGAGGACTTATTAGGAATCAGGTAATGCTATAAGCATGGAGGTTACAACAGTTAAAAATATCCAACTGCACCTTCCTGCTGTCATAATTTTTGTTTTGTTTTGTTTTTTAGTACTGTCAGGTAGCAGAAGACAGAAGATAGAGCCATTGTCTACTGGTTTAAAGAAATAACCAGGGAGGATATGCTTATCTCTCATTTGGGACTACTAGCTTTGCCATTTTTCTAGAAACACAAATATCTGGCATTAGAGAAATGTTTACATTATCAAGAAAACATGACAATCACTCAGGAGGGAGAGAGTTCAATCTTACACTTATTTGACTGGTGTGTCTGGTTGGTTTTTGGATGCCTTAACTTAAGTTTGTTGTATTCCATGAACAGAGGTATTCTGCAGGTGGATACAGGGTAGAACAGGCAAGAAGAAAAGGGTTATTATATGCACATACAAGTTCAATGTTTAGTACATACTAGTCTCTCAATTAACTATAGCTATTATTATTTTTAAACTATATGCTTCTAAATACATACATACATGTAAGATTACTAATACAAGTGCATTGTAAGATTAATGCAGGGTCATAGTAAAATACCTGAAAAATACAGAAAATTATAGATAGAATAAATGATCCATAATCTCATCACCACAATCTGATTATTAACTTCCTTTCTTCTAAGTATATTGTTTAATAAAGTTGAAATTACATTGTATTTAACCATTTCGTTTGCTGCTCTTTGCTTGAACATTCCTCTGTTGGGTGACATCAGAAGGTACTCTTTGGTGATGCTTTAAAAAAAATCTACACTGAATAAATAGCATTCTTGTTGCTCCTCTTATATTTTTAGTTTTTGATTCTACTTTCTTTTCTCCCTCTGTTTTGTACTCTTTGTGCTGAATGTTAATGACACACTTCTCAGTGCAATCCCAAACCGTCATTTTCAGGTAATTAGCTACATACCAAATGTTGTGTAAATGGGCTTATTTTTATTCATTTCTGTTGGATGAGCGTGATTCATGAACCACTTTGTGAATATGAAAAGCTGTTCATCAATCAGAGCAGCCTGAGGAAGGGGAACAACAACCACAAAAAGTACTCACAGGGCAATAGTAATTAATAGACCCTTGCCAAGGACCCAGTGCTAATCTCAGTTATGTTTATGTCTCACTGAGTTCAAAATAGACTATTTTCCCCAAATTATATCACTATATTCATATATCTGTGGAGTATAAGAACATGTGTTCAATTTCTACCATGCTTAATGTTTCCTAGGAATAGTTAGCTGAGATATGTGTTAGGTGGCAGAAATACCAAGGCTACCCCTTCTAAATCAGAGCATCTTTATTATTATCTTGATCATCAGCAATTTCTGTAGTAGACAAACTGTGAGGAATTAAAATAATAATAAACCTGTAAACAAGCGAAATGGACTTAGAAATGATAGTAAAAGTCAAATTCAAAGAAAATGTTTACTTCTGATGGAATGCCATGACTTGGTAAGGGCAGGATAGTTAAAAAAGAACTCAGAATTAGGAGACAAAGCAAAGATATGGATCTTCTTTCACAGCTATTCAATTTTTTTTTTTTTTTTTGGCTTAGTTGCAGAACTGCTCTGTTGCATTGCCACATGGTGAGTTCTCTCAGAATAAAGAGGTGACTCATTTACCGGGGGGTAATCAGAGTAATCTTGTAATGGTATTCCTGAAGGATTGAAATAAGATTCTAGAGTGACAGAGCGTTAAAATACTGCATTGTCTTAGGAGAATGGCTTTATGTAGGGAAACAAAAACAGAACAAAACAAAAAAAACCTAAACAAATACAAGTAAGGGGGTAGTATAAATTGCGCAAAATTTCCAGCTCCCCATAAGAATAAGAGCGGGGCTTGGGACATTACCCTTTTTCTTTTTAAACAAGTAACACATTAAAAAATATTCTGAAATTAGTGGGGAAATATTACTTCTAATATGACTACTAACAGCATTGTGGTATATTTATTTTCAACCCCCCTCCCCAGTGGCTGTGGGGTTTTTTGCATGCTTGTAACCATGTTTAGGGTTCTGTCTTCTTCCGTTTGAATCTTAATATATAATAATCAGGATTGCAAATCTTTCAGTGCGAAACAATATACTTTATCCTGGACATTTAAGTGGTTTTCAATTTTATTAGTTTAAATGAAAGCTAATAAACACTTAAATGAATATATAGATTTTTCATGTTTTCGATTATTTATTTTTTTATAACACCTTTATTGGAGTATGATTGCTTTACAATGTTGTGTTAGCTTCTACTGTATAACAAAGTGGATCAGCTATATGCATACATATATCACCATATCCCCTACCTCTTGCGTCTCCCGCCCACCCTCCGTATCCCACCCCTTTAGGTGGTCACACAGCCCAGAGCTGATTTCCCTGTGCTGTGCGGCTGCTTCCCACTAGCTATGTATTTTAAATTTGGTAGTGTATATATGTCAATGTTACTCTCTCACTTCGTCCCAGCTTACCCCTCCCCCTCCCTGTGTCCTCAAGTCCATTCTCCGTGTCTGCGTCTTTATTCCTGCCCTACCCCTAGGTTTTCAGAACCATTTTTTTGTTTTTTTTTAGATTCCATATATACGTGTTAGCATAGAGTATTGGTTTTTCTCTTTCTGACTTACTTCACTCTGTATGACAGACTCTAGGTCCTTCCACTTCACTACAAATAACTCAATTTCTTCTCTTTTTATGGCTGAGTAATATTCCATTGTAAATATGTGCCACATCTTCTTTATCTATTCATTGGTCGATGGACACTTAGGTTGCTTCCATATCCTGGCTATTGTAAATAGTGCGGTAATGAACACTGTGGTACATGACTCTTTATGAATTATGGTTTTCTCAGGGTATATGCCCAGTAGTGGGATTGCTGGGTCATATGGTAGTTCTATTTTTAGTTTTTTAAGGAACCTCCATGCTGTTCTCCATAGTGACAGTATCAATTTACATTCCCACCAACAGTGTAGGAGGGTTCCCTTTTCTCCACACTCTCTCCAGCGTTTATTCTTTGTAGATGTTTTGATGATGGCCATTCTGACCAGTGTGAGGTGATACCTCATTGTACTTTTGAGTTGCATTTCTCGAATGATTAGTGATGTTGAGCATCCTTTCCTGTGTTTGTTGGGAATCTGTATATCTTCTTTAAAGAAATGTCTATTTAGGTCTTCTGCCCATTTTTGGATTGGGTTGTTTGTTTTTTTGATATTGAGCTGCATGAGCTGCTTGTATATTTTGGAGATTAATCCTTTGTCAGTTGCTTCATTTGCAAATATTTTCTCCCGCTCTGAGGACTGTCTTTTCTTCTTGTATATGGTTTCTTTTGCTGTGCAAAAGCTTTTATGTTTCATTAAGTCCATTTTTTGTTTATTTTTGTTTTTATTTCCATTTCTCTAGGAGGTGGGTCAAAAAGGATCTTGCTGTGATTTATGTCATAGAGTGTTCTGCCTATGTTTTCCTCTAGGAGCTTTATAGTGTCTGGTCTTACATTTAGGTATTTAATCCATTTTGATTTTATGTTTTTTGTGTTAGGGACTGTTCTAATTTCATTCTTTTACATGTAGTTGTCCAGTTTTCCCAGCACCACTTAATGAAGAGGCTGTCTTTTCTCCATTGCATATTCTTGCCTCCTTTATCAAAGATGATGTGACCATATGTGTGGGGTTTATCTCTGGGTTTTCTATCCGGTTCCATTAATCTATATTTCTGTTTTTGTACCAGTATCATACTGTCTTGATTACTGTTGCTTTGTAGTATAGTCTGTAGTCAGGGAACCTGATTCTTCCAGCTCCGTTTTTCTTTCTCAACATTGCTTTGGCTATTTGGGGTCTTTTGTGTTTCCATACAAATTGTGAAATTTTTTGATCTAGTTCTGTGAGAAACGCCATTGGTAGTTTGATAGGGATTGCATTGAATCTGTAGATTGCTTTGGATACTATAGTCATTTTCACAATTTTCGTTCTTTCAGTCCAAGAACATAGTCTATCTCTCCATCTGTTGGTATCATCTTTAATTTCTTTCATCAGTGTCTTATAGTTTTCTGCATACAGGTCTTTTGTCTCCTTAGGTAGATTTATTCCTAGGTATTTTATTATTTTTGTTGCAATGGTAAATGGGAGTGTTTCCTCAATTTCTCTTTCAGATTTTTCATAATTCGTGTATAGGAATGCAAGAGATTTCTGTGCATTAATTTTGTATCCTGCTACTCTACCAAATTCACTGATTAGCTCTAATAGTTTTCTGGTAGTATGTTTAGGATTCTCTATGTATAGTATCATGTCATCTGCAAACAATGACAGCTTTACTTCTTTTCCGATTTGTATTCCTTTTATTTCTTTTTCTTCTCTGATTGCTGTGGCTAAAACTTCCAAAACTATGTTGAATAATAGTGGTGAGAGTGGGCAACCTTGTCTTGTTCCTGATCTTAGTGGAAATGGTTTCAGTTTTTCACCATTGAGAACGATGTTGGCTGTGTGTTTGTCATATATGGCCTGTATTATGTTGAGGTAAGTTCCCTCTATGCCTACTTTCTGCAGGGTTTTAACATAAATGGGTGTTGAATTTTGTCAAAAGCTTTTTCTGCATCTATTGAGATGATCATATGGTTTTTATCCTTCAATTTGTTAATATGGTGTATTACATTAATTGATTTGCGTATATTTGAGAATCCTTGCATCCCTGGGATAAACCCCACTTGATCATGGTGTATGATCCTTTTAATGTGTTGTTGGATTCTGTTTGCTAGTAATTTGTTGAGGATTTTTGCATCTATGTACATCAGTGATATTGGTCTGTAGTTTTCTTTGTGACATCTTTGTCTGGTTTTGGTATCAGGGTGATGGTGACCCTGTAGAATGAGTTTGGGAGTGTTCCTCCCTCTGCTTTACTTTGGAAGAGTTTGAGAAGGATAGGTATTAGGTCTTCTCTAAATGTCTGATAGAATTCGCCTGTGAAGCCATTTGGTCCTGGGCTTTGGTTTGTTGGAAGATTTTTTTTTTTTTTTTTTTTTTCCAGACCAAAAGGTTTCCATTCTTTATTACTTGACTTCATGATGAACGAATACCAGTCAGTGCAAAGACACCAGAGCAGAGCTAACTCCCTATATAGCCTCGTGTGGAGGTTCCTGGGCTGGGGTCTTAGTGTCTGTCCTTAGCCTCATTTCTCAAACCCCAGCAACCCTATGGCCCTGACTTCTCAAGAACCGACAACTGAGGCTCTTACACATGTAACACCTGATACAGTGCCAACTTAGAAAGATAGATTGTTCATTGATGAGGATTTGGTAACAGCAAAATCTATTAACGGTACAAACTCTGGAGCCATCTCGGCCTGGGCTCAAATCCCAATTCTGCCATTAATTAACTGTGGGATTATTATTTTTTTTTTTTAACATCTTTACTGGAGTATAATTGCTTTACAATGGTATGTTAGTTTCAGCTTCACAACAAAATGAATCAGTTATATATATACATATATTCCCATATCTCTTCCCGCTTGCGTCTCCCTCCCTCCCACCCTCCCTATCCCACCCCTCCAGGTGGTCACAAAGCACCAAGCTGATCTCCCTGTGCTATGCGGCTGCTTCCCACTAGCTAACTACCTTACATTTGGTAGTGTATATATGTCCATGCCTCTTTATCGCTTTGTCACCGTTTACCCTTCCCCCTCCCCATAGCCTCAAGTCCATTCTCTAGTAAGTCTGTGTCTTTATTCCTGTTTCACCCCTAGGTTTTTCATGACATTTTTTTTTTTAAATTCCATATATATGTGTTAGCATACGGTATTTGTCTCTCCCTTTCTGACTTACTTCACTCTGTATGACAGACTCTAGGTCTATCCACCTCATTACAAATAGCTCCATTTCGTCTCTTTTTATGGCTGAGTAATATTCCATTGTATATATGTGCCACATCTTCTTTATCCATTCATCCGATGATGGACACTTAGGTTGTTTCCATCTCTGGGCTATTGTAAATAGAGCTGCAATGAACATTTTGGTACATGACTCTTTTTGAATTATGGTTTTCTCAGGGTATATGCCCAGTAGTGGGATTGCTGGGTCATACGGTAGTTCTATTTGTAGCTTTTTAAGGAACCTCCATACTGTTCTCCACAGTGGCTGTATCAATTTACATTCCCACCAACAGTGTAAGAGGGTTCCCTTTTCTCCACACCCTCTCCAGCATTTATTGTTTCTAGATTTTTTGATGATGGCCATTCTGACTGGTGTGAGATGATATCTCATTGTAGTTTTGATTTGCATTTTTCTAATGATTAGTGATGTTGAGCATTCTTTCATGTGTTTGTTGGCACTCTGTATATCTTCTTTGGATAAATGTCTATTTAGGTCTTCTGCCCATTTTTGGATTGGGTTGTTTGTTTTTTTGTTATTAAGCTGCATGAGCTGCTTATAAGTTTTGGAGATTAATCCTTTGTCAGTTGCTTCATTTGCAAATATTTTCTCCCATTCTGAGGGTTGTCTTTTGGTCTTCTTTATGGTTTCCTTTGCTGCGCAAAAGCTTTTAAGTTTCATTAGGTCCCATTTGTTTACTTTTGTTTTTATTTCCATTTCTCTAGGAGGTGGGTCAAAAAGGACCTTGCTGTGATTTATGTCATAGAGTGTTCTGCCTATGTTTTCCTCTAAGAGTTTGATAGTTTCTGGCCTTACATTTAGGTCTTTAATCCATTTTGAGCTTATTTTTGTGTATGGTGTTAGGGAGTGATCTAATCTCATACTTTTACATGTAGCTGTCCAGTTTTCCCAGCACCACTTATTGAAGAGGCTGTCCTTTCTCCACTGTACATTTCTGCCTCCTTTGTCAAAGATAAGGTGACCATATATGCGTGGGTTTATCTCTGGGCTTTCTATCCTGTTCCATTGATCTATCTTTCTGTTTTTGTGCCAGTACCATACCGTCTTGATAACTGTAGCTTTGTAGTATAGTCTGAAGTCTGGGAGCCTGATTCCTCCAGTTCCTTCTTTTGTTCTCAAGATTGCTTTGGCTATTCGGGGTCTTTTGTGTTTCCATACAAATTGCAAAATTTTTTGTTCTAGTTCTGTGAAAAATGCCTGTTGGAAGATTTTTAATCAAAGTTTCAATTTCAGTGCTTGTGATTGGTCTGTTGATATTTTCTATTTCTTCCTGGTTCAGTCTCAGAAGGTTGTGCTTTTCTGGGAATTTGTCCATTTCTTCCAGGTTGTCCATTTTATTGGTGTATAATTGCTTGTAGTAATCTCTCATGATCCTTTGTATTTCTGCAGTGTCACTTGTTACTTCTCCTTTTTCATTTCTAATTCTGTTGATTTGAGTCTTCTCCCTTTTTTTCTCGATGAGTCTGGCTAATGGTTTATCAATTTGTTTTTCATCTCAGAACCAGCTTTTAGTTTTACTGATCTTTGCTATTGTTTCCTTCATTTCTTTTTCATTTATTTATGACGTCTTTCCTTCTGCTAACTTTGGGGTTTTTTTTTTTTGTTGTTTTTCTTCTTCTTTCTCTAATTGCTGTAGCTGTAAAGTTGGGTTGTTTATTTTAGATTTTTCTTGTTTCATGAGGTAGGATTGTGTTGGTATAAACTTCCCTCTTAGAATTGCTTTTGCTGCATCCCATAGGTTTTGGGTCATTGTGTTTTCATTCTCATTTGTTTCTAGATATTTTTTGATTTCCTCTTTGATTTCTTGGTTATTTAGTAGTGTATTGTTTAGCCTCCATGTATTTGTATATTTTTACAGTTTTTTTCCTGTAATTGATGTCTAGTCTCATAACGTTGTGGTGGGAAAAGTTATGTGATACGATTTCAATTTTGCTAAATTTACCAAGGCTTGATTTGTGACCCAAGATATGGTCTATCCTGGAGAATGTTCCATGAGCACCTGAGAAGAAAGTGTATTCCGTTGTTTTTGGATGGAATGTCCAACAAATATCAATTAAGTCCATCTTGTCTAATGTGTCATTTAAAGCTTGTGTTTCCTTATTTATTTTCATTGTGGATGATCTGTCCATTGGTGAAAGTGGGGTGTTGAAGTACCCTACTATTGTTGTATTACTGTCAATTTCCCCTTTTATGGCTGTTAGCATTTGCCTTATGTATTGAGGTGCTCCTATGTTGGGTGCATAAATATTTACCATTGTTATATCTTCTTTTTGGATTGATTCCTTGATTATTATGTAGTGTTCTTTTTGTCTCTGGTTTTAGTCTTTATTTTAAAGTCTATTTTGTTTGATATGAGAATTGCTACTCCAGCTTTCTTTTGATTTCCATTTGCATGGAATATCTTTTTCCATTCCCTCACTTTCAGTCTGTATGTGTCCCTAGGTCTGAAGAGGGTCTCTTGTAGACAGCATTTATTCAGGTCTTTTTTTGTATCCATTCAGCCAGTCTATGTGTTTTGGTTGGAGCATTTAATCTATTTACGTTTAAAGTAATTTTTTTTTTTTTTTTTTTTTTTTTTGCAGTACACGAGCCTCTCACTGTTGTGGCCTCTCCCATTGTGGAGCACAGCCTCCAGACGCGCAGGCTCAGCAGCCATGGCTCACGGGCCCAGCCCTCCGTGGCATGTGAGATCTTCCCTGACTGGGCACGAACCCATGTCCCCTGCATCGGCAGGCGTACTCTCAACCACTGTGCCACCATGGAAGCCCAAGGTAATTTTTGATATGTATGTTTCTTTACCATTTTCTTATTTGTAAGAGCTGTTTGTGTGTTTCTGATATCAACCCCTTGTCCGTTGCGTTCTATGCAAATATTTTCTCCCATTCTGAAGGTTGTTTTTTTGTTTTGTTGATGGTTTCCTTTGTTGTGCAATAGCTTTTAAGTTTGATCATGTCTCATTTGTTTATTTTTGCTTTTATTTCTTTTGCCTTGGGAGACTGATGTAAGAAAATCTTGCTACTATTTATGCCAGAGAATATTTTTCCTATGTTTTTTTCTAGGAGTTTTGCAGTGTCATGTCTTATACTTAGGTCTTTAAAGTATTTTTGGTTTATTTTTGTACATGGTGTGAGGTAATGTTCTAATTTCACTGATTTTCATGTAGCTGTCTAGCTTTCCCAGCACTAGTTGTGGAAGAGACTGTCTTTTCTCCATTGCATATTCTTGTGTCCTTTATTGTAGATTAATTGAGCGTAGGTGTCTGGGTTTATTTCTGGGCTCTGTATTCTGTTCCATTGATCTATACGTCTGTTTTTGTACCAACACCACACTGTTTTGTTTACTGTAGCTTTGTAGTATTGTCCGAAGTCTGGGAGGGTTCAGACTTTGTAGTAAAGTCTGAAGTCCAGCTTTTTTCTTTTTTTTTCAGGATTGCTTAGACTATTCTGGACCTTTTGTGGTTCTATCTATATTTTAGGATTGTTTGTTTTAGTTCTGTGAAAAATGTCATGGGTATTTTGATAGGGATTGCATTAAATCTGTAGATTGCTTTGGTTAGTGTGTCCATTTTAACAATATTAATTCTTCCAATCCAAGAGCATGTGATATCTTTCCATTTCTTCGAATCGCCTTCAATTTCTTTTACCAGTGTTTTATAATTTTCTGTGTATAGTTCTTTCACCTCCTTGGTTAAGCTTATTCCTAGGTTGTTTTTTTTTTTTGATGTGATTTTAAACAGAATTGTTTTTTACTTTCTCTGTCTGATATCTCATTACTTATGTAAAGAAACACAACAGATTTTGGTATATTAATCTTATATCCTGCTACCTAGCTGAATTCATTTGTTAGTTCTAATAGATTTTAGTGTGGAGATTTTAGTGTTCTCTATATAGAGTATTAAAAGTCATACAAGTCTTTATGCTGTCTTATACTATATATGGCCAAAATACTTTCTTAAGGAATTGTACCAAATTATAATGCTAGAGAGTATCAATTTCCTTACACTGCAGCTCAAATGGATATTATACTGTTTTTGTTAATATATGAAAAATGGTACTTTTAAGTTGTTATTTTAGTTTTTAATTACTGGCACAGTAAAATATTTTTAATATATTTATTTATAAGTTGTATTCAGTACCATTCCTTCTTTAAAAACTGAAATCTCAAGTGGTGAATAAATTTATGATTAAAAGAAGACCAATAATAGAATTTTCTCAAATATCAGGCAGGAATTGTGTTCCAGTATAGATTAACTTCATTGCTATCTATTTTAGTTAATTAGATAAATAAATATATGTTAAATTTAATATCTTTGTTGACATGTATTTTCATGGTTTTACTGTTAAAATTTTTTGAGAGAATGTATAAATTATAGAAATAAATATCTAAAATAAAGCTATGTTGCTTTTTTGAATTCATAATGAACCATCAAAATTAAGCTAACTGAGAGATATATTCTAAAAGGCAAAAATGGGAAACGGATTTTATATGTTTGCAGGTTAATTATGAAACATTCCAGATATTGCAATAATAACAAAATATGACTTCTGTTCCTGTGTTTTTGTAAGCATAAATTTCCAAAATGGATTTGCAATATAAAATTAGATTTTTTTCGATTCATTTTTTTAATAAACATAATGTTAAATAGGTAAAATCTGGAGGGTTTAGTATGATCCAGGCATTCTGTTCCTAGATGGCTACTCACTTGCATATAAGGAGACATAAGCAGAGATATTCATCAAGCTCTCCTTGTAATAGCAGAAACAGGTAAATACTCCAACAGTCCAGCCAAATAAAACGGATACACAACTCTGGTGTACAATGGGCTACTTAGCAGTTAAAATGAACAAACTAGTTCTACATGTATCAACATGGGCTTACCTCACATAGTGTTGTGTGAAAAACAAACAAACAGCAGAAAGGATGGCAATAGAAAGCTACATTTAAAATTTTATATGACAGAATTTCAGGCTTAAGAAATTACACGTGTGTGCATGTGTAGTAAAATATAAAATTGGACACTGAGATGACACACAGCAATTTGGCATAGTAGTTGCATCTGGGCAGGGAGAGGTAGGGGAAGAAGAGATAGGGTGGGATGGAGATGGAGGTGTAGTTATCTTTGAAAATTCTCCCTCCCTTCCTGCCATCTTTCCTTCCCTCTCTGCTTCCCATCCTTCCTCTCCTCTTCCCTCCCTCTCTCCCTTCCTTCCCTCCCCTCCCTCCCCTCCTTCCCTCTCTGCCCTTCCTTTGCCCATATTTCTGTCATTCTTTTTTTAAAGAAAGGTGAAGAAAATAGGGCAATGTATTAACATATTTTTAATCTCTCCATGATTTTGATTTTCTCACATGAACAGATAAATCCTCAAATAACCCACTTACACTTTTATTTTAAATACATTTGTTTTAAACTGGGTGTAGCCACCTTCCTGTCCTCTATCCCAGAATTACTATAAACAAAAAAAGAAAGGAACACAAAAATTATCTCTCCCTCACATTGTCTCTATACCTAACTTTCATTTAATAAGGGGCAGTAATTATAATCTTCTGAAAAGAGTCCCTTCAGTCAAGAAGTCTATCAACTTAGATGAATCGTGGTATTTGAAACTGATGTATATTTCCTTACATTTCTCATCACAATTTGCAACTATAAGTTTATTTGTTTGATAACTTGTTCTTGTATGCTTCTTGTGTAGATGGTAAGTACTACAAGAGAAATAACCTCTCAATGAGTCATTTACCATTGTCCCAGTGTCTGGCATAGAATTGATGTGTAAATTAATGGCATTAATATGTAACTTAAGGAAATAGTGAAATCATTACTTCCCTAAAGAAGACAGAAAAAGAATAGTGTGTTGTCTTTATTAAAAAAACTACGCCAGTGTTATTTGGAATATAGATTTAGGATAAAGATCCATTTCCCCCACTTAATTCAATTTCTTACTTAAAATTATCTTGGGTGCATTTGCTAAAAAACAGCCACAGGCTATTGTCAGTTGGGAAATTTCTAGGCTCGTGAAGCTGCTTGAAACGCGCTTAAATTAAGGCAGGTGTAAGCAAATTATATAATTCTGTGAATTACCTACTTTTTTAGAGTAGTCCTTCCTTTTTAAGCACAGAAAGTTTTAGTCACTAGATATTCATAGTAAATAAATGTACAGTTTTTGGTATTAGGGAGGACCTTCAAGATGGCGGAGGAGTAAGATGTGGAGATCACCTTCCTCTCTACAAATACATCAAAAATACATCTACATGTGGAACAATTCCTACAGAACACCTACTGAACGCTGGCAGAAGACCTTGGACTTCCCAAAAGGCAAGAAACTCCCCACGTACCTAGGTAGGGCAAAAGAAAAAAGAAAAAACAGAGACAAAAGAGTAGGGATGGACCTGCACCTCTGGGAGGGAGCTGTGAAGGAGGAAAAATTTCCACACACTAGGGAGCCCCTTCACTGGTGGGGACGGTGGGTGGACAGGGGGGAAGCTTGGAGCCAAGGAGAGTGCAACAACAGGGGTGCAGAGGGCAAAGCGGAGAGCTTCCTGCACAGAGGATCTGTGCCAACCAGAACTCACCAGCCAGAGAGGCTTGTCTGCTCACCTGCCAGGGCAGGTGGGGACTGGGAGCTGAGGCTTGGGCTTTGGAGGCCAGATCCCAGGGAGAGGACTGGGTTTGGCTGAGTGAACACAGCCTGAAGTGGGCTAGTACGCCACAGCTAGCCAGGAGGGAGTCCGGGAGAAAGTCTGGAACTGATGAAGAGACAAGAGACCACTGTTTTGGGGTGCATGAGGAGAGAGGATTCAGAGCACCACTTAAATAAGCTCCAGAGATGGGCGTGAGCCGCGGCTATCAGCATGGACACCAGAGACGGGCATGAAACTCTAAGGCTGCTGCTACAGTCACCAAGAAGCCTGTGTGCAAGCACAGGTCACTATCCACAGTTCCCCTCCCGGGAGCCTGTGCAGCCCACCACTGCCAAGGTCCCATGATCCAGAACAACTTCCCGGGGAGAACACATGGCATGCCTCAGGCTGTTGCAATGTTATGCTGGCCTCTGCCGCCACAGGCTCGCCCCACATTCCAATTATAACTACTGTACCTCTCCCTCCCCCAAGCCTGAGTGAGCCAGAGCCTCTGAATCAGCCGCTCCCTTAACCTCCTCCTGTCTGGGCGAAGAACAGATGCCAGAGGCAGGGCCAAATCCAAAGCTGAACCCCAAGAGCTGTGCAAACAAAGAAGAGAAAGGGAAATTTCTCCCAGCAGCCTCAGGAGCAGCAGATTAAATCTCCACAATCAACCTGATGTACCCTGCATCTGTGGAAAACCTGAGTAGAAAACAAATCATCTGAAAACTAAGGCGGTAGACTTTGGGCGCAACTGTAGATTTGGGGTTTGCTTTCTGTGTCTAATTTGTTTCCAGTTTTATGTTTATCATAATTTAGTATTTAGAGCTTATTATCATTGGTAAATTTGTTTACTGGTTTGGTTGGTCTCTTCCTTTTATATATAAATATATATATTATATATATAATATATATATATATATTTTCCTTTTTCTGTCTCTGTGAGTGTGTATGTGAATGCTTCTTTGTGTGATTTTGTCTGTATAGGTTTGCTTTTACCATTTGTCCTAGGGATCTTTCTGTCCATTTTTTTAAGTATAGTTTTTAGAGCTTGTTATCATTGGTGGATTTCTTTATTGGTTTGGTTGCTCTCTTCTTTATTTTTTTAATTTTTATATAATATTTTTAAATTTCTTATTTTAATAACTTTATTTTACTTTTTTCTTTCTTTTTTTTCTTTTCTCCCATTTCTTCTGAGCCATGTGACTGACAGTGTCTTGGTGCTCTGGATGGGTGTCGGGCATGAACCCCTGAGGTGGGAGAGCCGGGTTCAGGACATTGGTCCAACAGAGACCTCCTGGACCCTCGTAATATCAATCGGCGAGAGATCTCCCAGAGATCTCTGTCTCAATGCTAAGACCCAGCTCCACTCAATGACCAGCAAGCTCCAGTGCTGGACACCCCATGCTAAACAACTAGCAGGACAGGAACACAACACTACCCATTAGCAGAGAGGCTGCCTAAAATCATAATAAGTTCACAGACACCCCAAAACACACCACTGACGTGGTCCCCACCAGAAAGACAAGATCTAGCCTCATCCATCAGAACACAGGCACCAGTCCCCTCCTACAGGAAGCCTACACAACCCACTGAACAAATCTTACCCACTGGGAGCAGACACAAAAACCACGGGAACTATGAATCTGCAACCAATGAAAAAGGAGATCCCAAACACAGTAAGTTAAGCAAAATGAGAAAACAGAGAAATACACAGCAGATGAAGGAGAAAGGTAAAAACCCACCAGACCAAAAAACTGAAGAGGAAATAGGCCGTCTACTTGAAAAAGAATTCAGAGTAATGATAGTAAAGATGATCCAAAATCTTGGAAATAGAATGGAGAAAATACAAGAAACGTTTAACAAGGACTCAGAAGAACTAAAGAGCAAAGAAACAATGATGAACAACACAATAAATGAAATTAAAAATACTCTAGAAGAAATCAACAGTAAAATAACTGTGGTAGAAGAACAGATAAGTGATCTGGAAGATAAAATAGTGGAAATAACTACCGCAGAGCAGAATAAAGAAAAAAGAATGAAAAGAATTGAAGAGAGTCTAAAAAAAGAATGAAAAGAATTGAGGAGAGTCTCAGAGACTTCTGGGACAACATTAAACACACCAACATTCGAATTACAGGGGTCCCAGAAGAAGAGAAAAAGAAAGGAACTGAGAAAATATTTGAAGAGATGATAGTTGAAAACTTCCCTAATATGGGAAAGGAAATAGTCAATCAAGTCCAGGAAGCTAAGAGAGTCCCAAACAGGATAAATCCAAGAAGAAACACGCCAAGACACATATTAATCAAACTACAAAAAAATTAAGCACAAAGAAAAAATATTAAAAGCAGCAAGGGAAAAGCAACAAATAAAATACAACGGAATCCCCATAAAGTTAACAGCTGATCTTTCAGCAGAAACTGTGTAAGCCAGAAGGGTGTGGCAGGACATATTTCAAGTGATGAAAGGGAAAAAAACTTCAAGCAATATTACTCTACCCAGCAAGGATCTCATTCAGATTTGACGGAGAAATTAAAAGCTTTACAGACAAGCAAAAGCTAAGAAAATCCAGCACCACCAAACCAGCTTTACAACAAATGCTAAAGAAAATTCTTAGGAAGGAAATACAAGAGAAGGAAAAGACCTACAAAAACAAACCCAAAACAATTAAGAAAATGGTAATAGGACCATACATATTGATAATTACCTTAAATGTAAATGGATTAAATGCTCCAACCAAAAGACATAGACTGGCTGAATGGATACAAAAACAAGACCTGTATGTATCCTGTCTATAGGAGACCCACTCTAGACCTAGGGACACATACAGACTGAAAGTGAGGGGATGGAAAAAGATATTCCATGCAAATGGAAATCAAAAGAGAGTTGGAGTAGCCATTCTCATATCAGACAAAAGAGACTTTACAATAAAGGCTATTACAAGAGACACAGAAGGATACTACATAATGATCTAAGGATCAATCCAAGAAGATACAACAATGGTAAATGTTTATGCACCCAACATAGGAGCACTTCAATACATAAGGCAAATGCTAACAGCTATAAAAGGGGAAATCAACAGTAACACAGTAATAGTAGGGGACTTTAACACCCCACTTTCACCAATGGAAAGATCATCCAAAATGAAAATAAATAAGAAACACAAGCTTTAAAGGACACATTAGACAAGATGGACTTAATTGATATTTATAGGACATTCCATCCAAAAACAACAGAATACACTTTCTTCTCAAGTGCTCATGGAACATTCTCCAGGATAGATTATATCTTGGGTCACAAATCAAGCCTTGGTAAATTTAAGAAAACTGAAATTGTATCTAGTATATTTTCCAACCACAATGCTATGAATAGACTAGGTATCAATTACAGGAAAAAAACTGTAAAAAATACAAACACATGGAGGCTAAACAATACGCTAGTAAATAACCAAGAGATCACTGAAGAAATCAAAGAGGAAATAAAAAAATGTCTAGAAGCAAATGAAAATGAAAACACGACGACCCAAAACCTATGGGATGCAGCAAAAGCAGTTCTAAGAGGGAAGTTTATAGCAAAACAATCTTACCTTAAGAAACAAGAAAAATGTCAAATAAACAACTTAACCTTACATGTAAAGGGATTAAAGAAAGAAGAACAAAATAAACCCCAAAGTTAGTAGAAGGAAAGAAATCTTAAAGATCAGATCAGAAATAAATGAAAAAGAAATGAAGGAAACGATGGCAAAGATCAATAAAACTAAAAGCTGGTTCTTTGAGAAGATAAACAAAATTGATAAACCATTAGCCAGAGTCGTCAACAAAAAAAAAGGGTGAAGACTCGAATAAACAGAATTAGATATGAAAGAGGAGAAGTAACAACTGACACTGCAGAAATACAAAAGATCATGAGATTACTACAAGCAACTATATGCCAATAAAATGGACAACCAGGTAGAAATGGGCAAATTCTTAGAAAAGCACAACCTTCCAAGACAGAACCTTTCTTCAGGAAGAAATAGAAAATATCAACAGACCAATCACAAGCAGTGAAATTGAAACTGTGATTAAAAATCTTCCAACAAAGAAAAGTCCAGGACCAGATGGCTTCACAGGTGAATTCTGTCAAACATTTAGAGAAGAGCTAACATCCATCCTTCTCAAACTCTTCCAAAAAATTGCGGAGGAAGGAACACTCCCACACTCATTCTATGAGGCCACCATCACCCTGATACCAAAACCAGACAAAGATGTCACAAAAAAAGAAAATACAGGCCAATATCACTGATGAACATAGATGCAAATATCCTCAACAAAATACCAGCAAACAGAATACAACAACACATTAAAAGGATCAAGTGGGGTTTATCACAGTAATGCAAGTATTCTTCAATATATGCAAATCAATCAATGTGATAAACCATATTAACAAACTGAAGGAGAAAAACCATATGATCATCTCAATAGATGCAGAAAAACTTCTGACAAAATTCCCCACTTATTTATGATAAAAGCCTCCAGAAGGTAGGCATAGAGGGAACTTACCTCAACATAATAAAGGCCATATATGACAAACCCACAGTCAACATCCTTCCCAATGGTGAAAAACTGAAACCATTTCTACTAAGTTCAGGAACAAGACAAGGTTTCCCACTCTCACCACTATTATTCAACATAGTTTTGGAAGTTTTAGCCATAACAATCAGAGAAGAAAAAGAAATAAAGAATCCAAATTGGAATAGAAGAAGTAAAGCTTTCACTGTTTGGAGATGACATGATACTATACATAGATAATCCTAAAGATGCTATCAGAAAACTACTAGAGCTAATCAATGAATTTGGTAAAGTAGCAGGATACAAAATTAACGCACAGAAATCTTTTGCATTCCTATACACTAATGATGAAAAATTTGAAAGAGAAATTAAGAAAACACTCCCATTTACCATTGCGACAAAAATAATAAAATACCTAGGAATAAACCTACCTAAGGAGGCAAAAGACCTGTATGCAGAAAACTATAAGACACTGATGAAAGAAATTAAAGATGATACCAACAGATGGAGAGATATACCATGTTCTTGGCTTGGAAGACAAAACAATGTGAAAATGACTATACTACCCAAAGCAATCTACAGATTCCAGGCAATCCCTATCAAAGTACCAATGGCATTTTTCTCAGAACTAGAACAAAAAATTTCACAATTTGTATGGAAACACAAAAGACCCCAAATAACCAAAGCAATCTTGAGAAAGAAAAACGGAGCTGGAAGAATCAGGCTCCCTGACTTCAGACTATACTACAAAGCAACAGTAATCAAGACAGTATGATACTGGTACAAAAACAGAAATATAGGTCAATGGAACAGGATAGAAAACCCAGAGATAAACCCAGGAACATATGGCCACCTTATCTTTGATAAAAGAGGCAAGAATATACAATGAAGAAAAGACAGCCTCTTTAATAACTGGTGCTGGGAAAACTAGACAGCTACCTATAAAAACATGAAATTGGAACACTCCCTAACACCATACATAAAAATATACTCAAAATGGATGAAAAACCTACATGTAAGGCCAGACACTATAGAACTCTAAGAGTAAAACAGGCAGAACACTCTATCTCTATGACTTAAATCACAGCAAGATCCTTTTTGACCCACTTCCTAGAGAAATGGAAATAAAAACAAAAATAAACAAATGGGACCTAATGAAACTTCAAAGCTTTTGCACAGCAAAGGAAACCATATACAAGCGAAAAGACAACCCTCAGAGTGGGAGAAAATATTTGCAAATGATGCAACTGACAAAGGATTTATCTCCAAAATATACAAGCAGCTCATGCGGTTCAATATCAAAATGAAAACAGCCCAATCCAAAAATGTGCAGAAGACCTAAATAGACATTTGTCCAAAGAAGATATACAGATTGCCAACAAACACGTGAAAGGATGCTCAACATCACTAATCATTAGAGAAATGCAAATCAAAACTACAATGAGGTATCACCTCACACCAGTCAGAATGGCCATCATCAAAAAGTCTACAAACAATAAATGCTGGAGAGGGTGTGGAGAAAAGGGAACCCTCTTACACTGTTGGTGGGCATGTAAATTGATACAGCCACTATGGAGAACAGTATGGAGGTTCCTTAAAAAACTAAAAATAGAGCTACCATATGACCCAGCAATCCCAGTACTGGGCATATACCCTGAGAAAACCATAATTCAAAAAGAGTCATGTACCACAATGTTCATTGCAGCTCTGTTTACAATAGCCAGGACATGGAAACAACCTAGCTGTCCATCAACAGATGAAGGGATAAAGAAGAGGTGGCACATATATACAGTGGAATATTACTAAGCCATAAAGAGAAATTAAATTGAGTTATTTGTAGTGAGTTGGATGGACCTAGGGACTGTTATACAGAGTGAAGTAAGTCAGAAAGAGAAAAACAAATACCGTATGCTAACACATATATATGGAATCTAAAAAAAAAAAGTGGTTCTGAAGAACCTAGGGGCAGGACAGGAATAAAGACACAGAGGTAGAGAATGGACTTGAGGACACGGGGAAGGGGAAGGGTAAGCTGGGACAAAGTGAGAGAGTGGCATGGATATATATACACTACCAAATATAAAATAGCTAGTGGGAAGTAGCCGCATAGCACAGGGAGATCAGCTTGGCACTTTGTGACCACCTAGAGGGGTGGGATAGGGAGGATGGGAGGGAAACGCAAGGAGATATAGGAGATATGGGGATATACGTATATGTATAACTGATTCACTTTGTTATACATCAGAAACTAACACACCATTTTAAAGCAATTATACTCCAATAAAGATGTTAAAAAAATATATACATTTCTTTCCATCTTTCCTTTTCTATCACCACCCCACAAACTAAAAATTAACAAAACAACCCCTCCCCTCAAATATACTTTATTCACGAAGCATACATGAGTACATGTATGGATTGCTGAAGTTAAAATATAGTCTCCTAATCAAGGGAAATGATATATAGAGATTTGCCTATGTTACATTAAACATAAAATGATTCCTCTGACTCTTACCGTTGAGAATAATGACATTCGTTTTGACCATTTTCAGGTGTATGGAAAACCCGAATGTTCCAATTAACTCTGGTAATTAATTACTCTGAATAAAAACTGGTTTAGTACCTTGACCATTTAAATGAATAAACAAATGGTACAGTCCTATTATCCCAATACTGCATAAATTATAAGTGCATTTCAGTAGAGACATTTATCCTACTGAGTAAATTCAAAATACTGTACCCAATAAATCTTATCCTTAAATTCTGATTATTTATTAAGAAAATATTGTGCAGTAAACATATAGAACTTAATTTTGAATATTTCATATATCTAATAATATGGATTTAAATAACATGATGCCTCATAGTAAACAATTTTTGAATTCTGTATTTTTAAAAATATTTGAGTGCAGTTTATTGGTTTAATATTTCTGAATTTTGTAATAATTAATCATCAATAATATAACAGTAAGTGGTACATTTCAAAACATTCACAACTTTTAATATCACTTATGTAAATAGAAGAAAGTATAACTAACTCTCTATTAAGAATCATTTTTTAAATTTCACTTTCAAGTTTTCCACAAATTGTTATATTTAATAGAGAAGTTTACATGCTAATTTAATAGTGCAAATAGAAATATGAGAGTGGAAAGAACAGCACCTCGCTCATATGTCTCCTCAAATCTTCACATTATTCCTCTATGTTGGGAATTGTTTTGGGTTTAGAAGAAAAATCTGTTCCATTGGAGAGGCAGATGCATAATGACCACAGTTTTGTGTTCCTAAGTTTACTCTTGACCTGTGGCAAAAGTGTAGATCTGAATTTATAAGCATTCTGTGTGTATTTGTATCTGTACTTCAGAAAGAACTTTACCTCTCCTTTTGTAGGGAAAACTATGAAAGATTTTGAAATGAACCAGAAAGATTACTGGACGCCTCATCTATAGAGGTCAGGGTCATCTCACCTTTCATTGTCTAAGAGCTATTTTGCAATTTTGTGCATTGTAGAAAAATGATAGTAATGCAAACAATTCTTATCCATAGAGTTGCAATGGCAGTTGATATTGCTCTGTGGATACTGGCCAATTTTGCCAGTTTGCATCTATTCATGATGTAGTTTCAGTATACTATGCCTTTTCAGTATATCTACTCCTTGGATCTTCCTTGTAACTGTTTATAACATCTAACTAGTTCTCTCATTAATTAATGGGTTATTGAAATCTTTGACACATGTTTGTTTTATATTTTTACATGATTTTATCTTTTTAAAATGATCACCCTTTAACAGTTTTGGAGGTAATCTATCAAGACGACCAATGGATTTACCTAACTGAGGCAGATAAAATATATTGCCAAAAAAGTGTACCTCACAGGCCACTTAAGCTCAGGCATGTCTCTTCTTGGTTCCCAGGGTGAAATATGTATTTATTGTTTCATTTTAAGGTGAAACCCAAGAATATACCTTTGCTGACTCTTTTCTCTTTTTTCCCCCCTCATCTACTGATTTTTCTCTTTTGTTTCTGTTTCTAGTTTGCTTATGGCCAGTAAGTTATTCCCCATTGGTGATAGCAATGACTAAAGATTTGGTTTCATGGTCTGACCACTTAATGATTTCTGTAAATAGGTTAATGGATAATAGAGTTAGAGTTTTATACTCTGCTGGATGAGAGACAACAGAGTCTGGTTTGTTAGTCTTTTTTGTTTGTTTTATCTATTTGTCCATTTTGAGCTCAAGTCAGTTAAAAGTCTTGTGCCCAGTGGAATGGAAAGCAGCTGTTTGATATCTGGAACATGAGTTTTTGTGTTTCTATATTTACTCTCAACCTGTGGCAAAAGTGTAGATCTGAATTTATAAACACTCTAAGTGTCTTTGTATCTATAATTCAGAAAGACCTTTACCTCTCATTGCATGAGAATACTAATAAATTAGATTATAAAGTCCTAATGTAATAATGCTTTATTCTATTGATTTATTTAGATAAATAAGTGCTAATAAAAATAAAATGCTCCTAAATTCCCAGAAAATAAGGAAAACTGTACTTCAAATATTTTAAATGTTCTAGACAAATAAAATATTTTCTTATAAAAGTTAACTCAGAAACACTTTAAGGATACAAGTTTAGCTAATTAAGATAAATCTTTGGTAAATGGACCTAGTGTAATAATTTTGGTTTAATATAAAACAGCCATGTCTTTTCTACTTTATCAATATTAAGTATAAGATAAGCATACAGTTTTTTCTGATCAAATATGCTGACATTAATACTACATATTTCTTAAATATGATTATGAAAAATGTCAAGTTGTGTTCAAATAAATTGAATCACTATTCTTACAAATTTTATTTCAACAGTAATTATGTTTTGTAATATGTCAGCTTGGAGATAATTTTCATGGTATCTAGCTTGAAGCCTTGGATTGATATTAAATTGAGCTAATTAATGGATAATCATTGGGTACCTAGATAATTTCTAAGTAAATACTCAAACATTGATTACTAAGCATAATTTTAAATTTATATACCTTTGCTTCTTATTTTTTTGTGCGATGGAGTGGCTATAGCTTTGGGGATGTTAATGAATGTGTTTATTTTTGCCACTTTAAAAAGATGTTAAGAGGATGTATATGTCTGTAAAAAGTTGTGTTTTATGTGTTCATGAGCTCTGCTAGTCTGCTGAAGTCCTTTTGAATGACAGACAGCTGTCAATCTTCCACTCCCTACTTTTCTTTGTGAAATACGATCTCATTTCCTTGGTTAAAAGCTATAATTTATAGGACTTGCTGAGACTATTCTAGGAGTAATAGTGACAAAGAAATACATGTGTATATGTGTGTCTTTATTATTCAAGAAAAAAACAGTTTTGTCCTAAAGCCATGGTACTCAAATTTTTTGGTCTCCTGATCCACTTACACTCTTAAGTATCATCAGTATTGACCACAGTTGAAATTTAAACTAAGAAAAATTTTAATATGTATTTATTGATTCATTTTGAGAGAGCAGTGATGAATGCATTACATATGAGTATATTAGTGTTATTATGAAAATAGTCCTGGCTGCATAGACCCCATGATAAAGAAGCACTGTACTAAAGTGAAGTCTATGTACGTTCCAGAATGTGAAAGAGCATGATAAAGGACAAACTCGGAAAGTGAATTTTATTTGCTTTGATTTATAATACCTGAGTCTGAAAATAAGCTATGAAGTGTATTAAAATTTTAGCGGAGTTTGATCTTTATGGGTCTGCTTACTTGACTTACTGATTTAATGCCTTTTATACAATGTAAAAGAGTCTATATCTATATCATCTATATCTATATCTAATCTTTTACATGCAAAACTATCTTGTTTTCCCAGAGGGCCTCTGAAAACATCACAAAGTTATTTTGTAAGAATTGCATGTGAAGAGTTGTCACGTAAGAGGATATGCTCATCCTGTCCCCAATTAAATTTGTAGAGGTAAAATGTTATCAATAGAAATATTTCAGGAAGTGTAAGCTTTATGGAAAGTCCCTGGAAATTTGTCAGAGCCCTTGCTTTCCATTATATGTATTAACCTCGGAGAAACGTTACTCAAAACTCTTACCAAATAGCTCTCTCTAGTTTTCCTATTTTTATCAGAGTCCTTATGATGCTTTGCCTGAAGATATTAAACAATACAAGTATAGTATTTTCAGTCATAATTTCAGGTATTATTCACAGTGTTTACTTTTCCACAATCTTCTTTCATTAATTTTAGCAGAGCATCTTCTAGGCAGTAAGGTCTCATTCTGATCCCACATATGCTATGGATATGTACTTCTAGACAAAATTTCCAAGTAGAGACGACAATCTTTCAGCATTTCCCACTGTGTTTGGAGGCCATGTACCTCACTGCTAGATCTTCCTAATCTCAGCACAGCTGAGTCCTATTCCCTGAAGGCTCCCAATATTCATTGCCATCTCATTTCTATTTCTGGGTAATGCAAAGCTATGACATAGTTTAAATCGGGGATCTATAAAAATATCCAGACAAAAAATGGTTGAAGCACTGGTGGTGGGGTCAGGGTTTCAGGTAGTCTGTCTCTTGTTATGATTTAACTCAGCAACCTAGTCTATGGAGAGAGGCAGTAAGGCCAGTAAACTGTCACATAGCACAGCCAGGTTTCCATCACTCACTCAGTATTCTTCTATAATTTTGACAGTTGAATCTACTAATTGGTAAACTAAGCTCCTAAAAATAAGTCGTACACTATTTCGGGAGGAGCCAGTTTACCATAGAGAGCACAGATAAAAGAGCAATAGAAAAGGAATTCCAAGTGGTTTAACTAATTTTGACTAATTTTAGTTAAAATCAGTTAAAATTTAACTAATTTTTCCATACCGCAGGCTGAAGGTTGAGAACAGAATGCATAGGTTGTTCATATCATTTGGTCTGTTACAACCCACAAGAAACCTCCCCCACCCTCAACAACAGTAGCAGCAAAGTCTTCGATTTGTGATTTCCACCATTTCAGATTTGACTTATAAGTGTGATGCAATGAGATTGCTACATGCTGGTTGGATCTTATTTCAGAGATAATGCACTATTTTTTTTTTTTTTTTGAGTGAGCTCATTTAAAGCAGTAGTCTGAAGATGGAAAACTGGCAGAAATAAAGGCTTGTAAAAATGTAGCATTTCTCTAGTTTTCACTCAGACAGAATGGGGAATTGAAAGGGTCTCTGTGGACTGATGGTCTCTGTTTCACATCATCACAGATGATAATGGATCCTCAGGGAAGAACCAAAGAATTCCTCTGTTGCTGATGTGCTTGTCTCCTTGGCTCAGAAGATAAAAACTCAGCCAGAACAGAAAACCTCTGGTACTGCTTTCTTCACTCACTCACTCACTCACTCATATTTATCGATCCTTTCTATGCCAGTCACTGTGCTGGTGAAGGTATGTGAAACAAATACATATTATATATATATATATATAAAGTATATATAATGTTAGAAATATAAGATATCTATGTAATCTTTGTGGTTGAGAATGTGAGTTCTAGGTAGATTGCCTGTGTTTACAGCCAGGCTCCTTTAGCTATTGACATTAGTCAAATTACAAGTTACCAGACTTCTCTGTGACTCAGTTTCCTTCTTCCTAAGATGGCTTAATATCAGAATTAGGTAAAATAATACCTGTAAAGTATTTAAAAAATTTCCTTGAAGGGCAAGGACTGAATAAATACTTGCTATTGTTATTATGATTAAATTACTTACCACAAGGAGCTTCCAAATCACTAAACATTTCAGTCATGGAGCTAATAACATTCCAAGAGCTGCTAGACCCTAGGAAAACATCACTAAGATGGAAGTCCTAGCTTCAAGGTACAAATAATACCATGGGTTGTACAGACATATCACACAAGTGCTATGTGATTGGTATTATAGTAGATATGTGTATAGGGAATGTATTAGCCATCTCTTGCTGCATAACAAATTACCTCAAAACTTAGTTGCTTGAAACATTTGCTATCTCACAGATTTTGTGGGCTAGAAATCTGGGCTTGATATAATTTGGTGTCTCCGTCTCTAGGTCTTTCACAAGTTGCAGTCAAGGTGTTGGCTGGGACAAAGGCTCAACTGAGTGGGGACCCACTCCTAAGCTCACTCAAATTGTTGTTAGTAGGATTCAGTTCCTCACATGCTGCTGGACTAAGGGCCTCAGTTTCTTGCTGGCTGTTGACTGGAGCTCTCCCTCAGTTCTTTGTTGCAAAGCCATTTCCACAGGGCAACTCTCAACCGGTTTCCCTTAGAGCAAGTGAGAAATAGCAAAAAAGGACCAGCTGGACAGAAGCAAATCTTTTTGAAACCTAATATTAGAAGTAACATCATATCACTTTTGCTATGTTCTATAACTTTGAAGTGAGTCATTAAGTACAGCCACATTCAAGGGAAGGGAATTACACATGGTGTGAATTTCTAGGAGGTAGAACTCACTGAGCTCCATTTTAGAAGCTGCTTACCACAGGGTACAGTGTTGAAACAAAAAGCGGAGCTGGAAAGACTTTAAGTGTAGGACGAGTATGATCTGGGTTTTAAAGCCTACGTGATTATTCACAGAAAGGTGTAGGGGAACAGCATTCTAGGTATGGAGAACAAAACATGCACAAAAGCATATGAAAGAATGAGATGTGATCAACTGTCACATGAGAAATTATCTTGATACTTCCAAGCACACTAATACGCAAACCTCCCAGAGGTCATGGAACAGCTAAATTAAAACACTCGACTCACATGACATATTAAGTCAATTTAAAATAGAAGTAAAAAACAAGGAGAAAGAAATGGGGCAACATACACTTCAGATAGGATGCAAGTAGGTGTAAGAATTTCACTATCTGAGTTATGGGACATATAATGTTCATATACCCTCTTTCTCTTTGCCACCTCAGACTTCCCCACTGATGGTGTGGTTATGAAGAGCAGAGCTAAGGTTCAAGCAAAGTAGTCCTCAGAAGGTACACTGGGCCAACGAGATGGAGGGAGAGATACGGAACATATATATCTCCATGGTTATGTCTAAGCACAGCTGTGTCTTGTAAATTAGTTCACAGAACAGTCATGGGGTTTATTTGTATTTCTTGGGTAGAGCACATGTGGGGCTAGAAAAAGTGTTTTGGGGTGTTACTAATGGGTGACAAATTTGGGGGCATTGTAGTTGTCAATTGATTATCAAGACTTTAGTCTTTCTAGCCATTTCTATCTGTAAATAACATTCTTGTTTGTTCTATAATGTTTTTCTATTTATTTTTTCTGTGGTGTGTCATACATGTTATCAACTTATTGTCTATATTGAGTGCATCTTATGAATTCTAGTTTCACAAGCTACTTGCTTATTCATTATCTATACTTAATTATCCTATGAATTTTACCTATACCTCATAAACTACTTGCTTAACTTACTATTTATGCTCAATACTTCTTATGACTTTCATCTATCCTGTTTGTTTTCTTATCTTTACAGTACAACTGAATACAGTATATGCAAATTGATCAGGGGACTCGAAAAATTCTGGTTCAGGTAGAGCACAGGGGGCTTGCTAAAGAAAGGCAGGTGATAAACATAGAGCTTTGAATGGAAACATGGACTTTATTTTGCAGGCAACGGAGAGCTGCCAAAGGGAGGAAGGAGGAATATAGCTTTATGAGAAATATCACATATACATATGTAAATAAATGAAATGGAAGTAATATATGATAAATTCCCAATGAGTAGCTCAAATAAGATGATGGATGCCTTTCAAGATAGACAAAATGATGTCCCCCTGGTGTCATTTGTGTAGGCTTCAGGGAAGATGTAATATGTTAGAAAAATGGTTCTCCAAAGAAATTAAACACTTTTTAACTATGCACCAGGTGTATTATGATGTTTTCTGTCTCATTTAATCCTTACAACCAGCCTAAGAGGTAGGTGTTATTTCAGACATAAAGGATGAAAAAGATCTAGTGAACTGGCTGAGGTCAAACAGTTAGGAAATGCAAGAGTAGGGATTTGGACTTACGCAGTCTGATGCTAGAGTCCAGCCCTTAACCCCTTATACAAAACAACTTTCCACTGTTGGTGCTGGCAGTGGAAGTGAAGACAAAGCAAGGAGGTCTAAGAAAGTAATGGTTGGTAGCTGGCTAGTAAATGCTTTGGATAAACTGAAAGACAAAAGTGGAATTAACAAGATGCTTATAAATACGTTGTGAAATAATCCTTCATATGCTGTATATGGAAATGTAACCATTGATATTAAAAGCCATCTTAGTGAGTTCTCAGGCAGTAAAAAAAATCTGTATAAACAAGAACTAAAACTTCAGTTACAATCTTGTCAGGAAGCTATGCATCGTAAACATGAGACTCTTATGGGAATGTGATCTGGAGAAAAACAAGCTTTTGTCTTTCCAAGAACGAGGGACCATATATCTCTCGTGTAAGTCAAGGGTCTTTGCTGGTAGTGAGCGCAGCACACCAGTCAACTACAACCCTGCAGTGCAAATTCTCAAGTTCTACTGTACATCATTTATTTCCATAATCTCAATTAAAAATAAAAACTAGGCCACTTTTATTTCAGAACCTAGAATGAAATATTCTCTGTAGCTGCTCTCACATTGTGTCAGAAAATTTACAAGACATTTTTAGAAATAGGCAGACCTACTTGCACACTCTGATAGTAGAGGCCCTTATTTCGTGGGATGCTGACCTCCAAACTCTGTTGTCCATTCTAAAATGTTACAATTCCTATGTGCCACAACTACTGAGCCTGTGCTCTAGAGCCCCCGAGCGATAACTACTGAGCCCCCATGCCACAACTACTGAAGCCCGTGTGCCTAGAGCCCGTGCTCTGCAACAAGAGAAGCCACTGCAATGAGAAGTCTGTGCACCACAGTGAAGAGTAGGCCCTGCTCAACACTAGAGAAAGCCCGTGAGCAGCAACAAAGACCCAACACAGCCAAAAATAAAAAATAAGTAAAAAAAAAAAAAAAAAAAGATACCATCTGACACAAAGTGCCATTGTTTTATATTTCTTTTTGGTTAAGTATTTTTGAAACCAATTAACTCTTTTCTTAATTACAGAATTAAAGTTTTATTTAGCCCCTGGGAGCAGTCTGCTCTAAGAATATCTTTGTTTAATTATAAGACTGTTTATTTTGTGCTTTCACAGTCCAATCTTTAGGGCTTAGATTCAAAGAACTGACAAGAAACAAGAGGGAATACCAAGTGTGGTTGCTCTTTGACTTTGGTTATAAGATCCTGATAAGAGAACACAGCTGGAAAACCACTTTAGAATTTCTTAGAAAAAACAACATCAATGGTAGAATTATATGATATAAACCCTATAGAGAGAAAAGGAAAAAAGTAATTTCCTGCTTGGAAGAAGGGAAATAAAAATTACAGACATTCTTGTCTACATGGTAGGAGGTTGAGGTAGTATGAACTTTGCAGGCTGAATATTGAACTAAACTTAGTCATTAGAAATGACTAAATGTGTAGGAGAAAACACCACTAAACTGACATTCATAAAGACATGCATTGGGTGCAGAGCTCTTTTTGGTTTAGTCCTACTTTGTAGAGTTTACATTAATTTTGTAAATTAATTGTACTCCATCTATAAAGTCTATTTTTTCATGTAAGGTAACATATTCATAGGCTATGGGGGTTAGGACCTGGATGTCTTTGTGAGAGTTATAATTCAGTGTACCACAAGATGCATGACCTTCTAACCCTGTGGTGGCCTTACAGTTGGGATCTTTTAAGTAAGAATTTAACAACAGGTATGGAGTACTTACTGTAATATAAATCTGACACTTCGATTTATATTGAAGTATAGTTGATTTACAATATTGTATTAGTTTCAGGTGTACAGCATAGTAATTCAATATTTTTTTATAGATTATACTCTATTTAAGTAATTACAAAATAATGGCTATATTTCCCTGTGCTGTATGGTATATCATAGTTTATCTATTTTATACATAATAGTTTGTTTCTGTTAATCCCATACCCCTATTCTGCCCCTCCACCCATCTAGCCCTCTCCCCACTGGAAACCACTAGTTAGTTTTCTACATCTGTGAGTCTGTTTCTGTTTTGGTTTTTTTTTAACAACTTTATTGGAGTACAATTGCTCTACAATGGTGTGTTAGTTTCTGCTTTATAACAAAGTGAATCAGTTATACATATACATATGTCCCCATATCTCTTCCCTCTTGCATCTCCCTCCCTCCCACCCTCCCTATCCCACCCCTCTAGGTGGTCACAAAGCACTGAGCTGATCTCCCTGTGCTATGCGGCTGCATCCCAGTAGCTATCTATTTTACATTTGGTAGTGTATATATATCCATGCCACTCTCTCACTTTGTCCCAGCTTACTTACTCTTCCCCCTCCCCGTATCCTCAGGTCCATTCTCTAGTAAGTCTGCATCTTTATTCCCGTCTTGCCCCTAGGTTCTTCTGACCATTTTTTTTTCTTTTTCTTTTTAGATTCCATATATATATGTTAGCATACGGTATTTGTTTTTCTTTCTGACTTACTTCACTCTGTATGACAGTCTCTAGGTCCATCTAACTCACTACAAATAACTCAGTTTCATTCCTTTTTATGGATGAGTAATATTCCATTGTATATATGTGCCACTTCTTCTTTATGCATTCATCTGTTGATGGACACTTAGGTTGCTTCCATGTCCTGGCTATTGTAAATAGAGCTGCAATGAACATTTTGGTACATGACTCTTTTTGAATTATGGCTTTCTCAGGGTATATGCCCAGTAGTGGGATTGCTGAGTCGTATTTTCAGTTTTTTAAGGAACATCCATACTGTTCTCCATAGTGGCTGTATCAATTTACATTCCCACCAACAGTGTAAGAAAGTTCCCTTTTCTCCACACCCTCTCCAGCATTTATTGTTTGTACATTTTTATTTTATTTTATTTTTAAATTTTATTTATTTATTTATTTATTTTTGACTGTGTTGGGTCTTCGTTTCTGTGCGAGGGCTTTCTCCAGTTGTGGTGAGCGGGGGCCACTCCTCATCGCGGTGCGCGGGCCTCTCACTGTCGAGGCCTCTCCTGTTGCGGAGCACAAGCTCCAGACGCGCAGGCTCAGTAGCTGTGGCTCAGGGGCCTAGTTGCTCCGTGGCATGTGGGATCCTCCCAGACCAGGGCTCGAACCCGTGTCCCCTGCATTGACAGGCAGATTCTCAACCACTGCGCCACCAGGGAAGCCCTGTTTGTAGATTTTTAAAGGATGGCTATTCTGACCAGTGTGAGATGATATCTCATTGTAGTTTTGATTTGCATTTCTCTAATGATTAATGATGTTGAGCATCCTTTCATGTGTTTGTTGGCAATCTGTATATCTTCTTTGGAGAAGTGTCTATTTAGTTCTTCTGCCCATTTTTGGATTGGGTGGTTGTTTTTTTTTTTTTGATATTGAGTTGCTTATATGTTTTGGAGAGTAATCCTTTGTCAGTTGCTTCATTTGCCAATATTTTCTCCCATTCTGAAGGTTGTCTTTTCATCTTGTTTACGGTTTCCTTTGCTGTGCAAAAGCTTTGAAGTTTCATAGGTCCCATTTGTTTATTTTTGTTTTTATTTCCATTTCTCTAGAAAGTGGGTCAAAAAGGATCTTGCTGTGATTTATGTCATAGGGTGTTCTGCCTATGTTTTCCTCTAAGAGTTCTATAGTTTCTGGCCTTACATTTAGGTCTTTAATCTATTTTGAGTATATTTTTGTGTATGGTGTTAGGAAGTGTTCTAATTTCATTCTTTTACATGTAGCTGTCCAGTTTTCCCAGCTCCACTTATTGAAGAGGCTGTCTTTTCTCCACTGTATATTATTGCCTCCTTTATCAAAGATAAGGTGACCATATGTGCATGGGTTTATCTCTGGGCTTTCTATCCTGTTCCATTGATCTATCTTTCTGTTTTTGTGCCAGTACCATACTCTCTTGAACTGTAGCTTTGTAGTATAGTCTGAAGTCAGGGAACCTGATTCCTCCAGCTCCATTTTTCTTTCTCAAGACTGCTTTGGCTATTTGGGGTCTTTTGTGTTTCCATACAAATTGTGAAATTTTTTCTTCTAGTTCTGTGAAAACTGCCAGTGGTAGTTCGATAGGGATTGCATTGAATCTATAGATTGCTTTGGGTAGTAGAATCATTTTTACAATGTTGATACTTCCAATCCAAGAACATGGTATATTTCTCCATCTATTTGTATCACCTTTAATTTCTTTCATCAGTGTCTTATAATTTTCTGCATACAGGTCTTTTGTCTCCTTAGGTAGATTTATTCCTACATATTTTATTCTTTTTGTTGCAGTGGTAAATGGGAGTGTTTTCTTAATTTCACTTTCAGATTTTTCATCATTAGTGTATAGGAATGAAAGAGATTTCTGTGCATTAATTTTGTATCCTGCTACTTTAGCAAATTCATTGATGTGCTCTAGTAGTTTTCTGGTAGCATCTTTAGGATTCTCTATGTATAGTATCATGTCATCTGCAAACAGTGACAGCTTTACTTCTTCTTTTCCAATTTGGATCCTTTTATTTCTTTTTCTTTTCTGATTTCTGTGGCTAAAACTTCCAAAACTATGTTGAATAAGAGTGGTGAGAGTGGGCAATCTTGTCTTGTTCCTGATCTTAGTGGAAAAGGTTTCAGTTTTTCACCATTGAGGATGATGTTGGCTGTGGGTTTGTCAATATATGGCCTTTATTATGTTGAGGAAAGTTCAACATAATAGAGGGTTTTTATTAGGGTTTTCATAATAAACGTGTGTTGAATTTTGTCAAAAGCTTTCTCTGCATCTACTGAGATGATCATATGGTGTTTCTCCTTCAATTTGTTAATATGGTGTATCACCTTGATTGATTTGTGTATATTGAAGAATCCTTGCATTCCTGGGATAAACTCCACTTGATCATAGTGTATGATCCTTTTAATGTGCTGTTGGATTCTGTTTGCTAGTATTTTTTTGAGGATTTTTGCAACAATGTTCATCAGTGATATTGGCCTGTAGTTTTCTTTCTTTGTGACATCTTTGTCTGGTTTTGGTATCAGAGTGATGGGGGCCTCATAGAATGAGTTTGGGAGTGTTCCTTCCTCTGCTTTACTTTGGAAGAGTTTGAGAAGGATAGGTGTTAGCTATTCTCTAAATGTTTGACAGAATTCACCTGTGAAGCCATTTGGTCCTGGGCTTTTGGTTGTTGGAAGATTTTTTTTTTTTTTTTTGCGGTACACGGGCCTCTCACTGTTGTGGCCTCTCCTGTTGCGGAGCACAGGCTCCGGACGCGCAGGCTCAGCGGCCATGGCTCACGGGCCCAGCCGCTCCGCGGCATGTGGGATCTTCCTGGACCGGGGCACGAACCCATGTCCCCTGCATCGGCAGGCGGACTCTCAACCACTGCACCACCAGGGAAGCCCTATTTTTAGTTTTTTGAGGGAGCTCCATATGGTTTCCATAGTGGTTGCTCTGATTTACATTCCCACCAACTGTGGACAAGGGTTTCCTTTTCTCCACATCCTCACCATCATTTGTTGTTTGTTTGTTTCCTTTTTTTCTGATGACACTCATTCTGACAAGTGTGAGGTGATATCTCGTTGTGGTTTTGATTTGCATTTCTCTAATAGTTAGAGACTTTGAGCGTGTTTTCATGTGCCTGTTAGACATCTGTATGTCTTCTTTGGAAAAATGTCCATTCTGGTCTTCTGCTCTTTTTACATTCAGATTGTTTGTCAGTTTGTTTGTTTGTTTTTGGTATTGAGCTCTTTATATAGTTTGGATATTAACCCCTTATTGGTGATACCATTTGCAAATGTTTTCTCCCATCCAATAGGTTTTCTTTTCCTTTTGTCCATGGTTTCTTTTGCTATGCAAAAGTTTTTAAGTTTAATTAGGTCCCATTTGTTTATTTTTGTTTTTATTTCTTTTGCCTCAGGAGACAGATCCAGAAAAATATTGCTACAATTTATGTCAAAGATTGTTCTATATTTTCTTCTCGGAGTTTTACGGTTTCAGGTCTTACATTTAGGTCTTTAATCCACTTTGAGTTTATTTTTATATACGATGTAAAGAAATGTTCTAATCCCATTATTTTACACGTAGTTGTCCAGTTTTCCCAGCACCACATAGTAAGTTGCCAAGCCAGGATTTGAACCTATGACCTATGGCCAAAGTATGTTTTACATAAATGCTCCTGACATTTACTTTTACTTTCAACCACTACACTCATGCTCACAACAAGAATAATTCAAGTAGGATTTCTCCATATAATACATTGGAAATTTCAAAATACTCCTTTTTCTCTTTTCCCTCCACCTTTTTTTTTAGAGAAATTAAAAACCTATATGAAAGTTGAAAAAATTGTACAGTGAACACCTGTTCTCTCCCCTTAGATTCAACAATTGCTAACATTTTACCACATTTGCTTGCTCATTCTCTTTCTCTCTATTCCTGTGTGTGTTTGTGTGTGTATAATCATACAATATATATAGTATTTCTGTGAACAATTTGAAAGTAATCGCAGCCTTCAGGATGGTTTACTTCTAAATGCAGTAGCATGAATCCTTTAAGAACAAGGATATTTCACACTACAACAAAATAACACAACCATTATTACATGCAAGAAATTTAACTTTGAACATGTTTCATCCATATTAAAAATTATCCAGTTACCCCCAAAATGTCTTTTAAACTCTTGCTTTATTTTTTTTTAAAAATGTCCAGAATTGAATCAAGGACCAGATATTGTATTTCACTGACATGACTATTTAGTCTTTTTAGTTTCGATTAGGCCTTTGCCCCTTTTTTTCCTTTCTGTACGTTGATGTAGTTGAAGATTCAGGTCAACTTTCTTATAGAATGTCTCACAATCTGGATTAATTTTATTGTTTTGCAAGATTAGATTTAGGTTTAACACTCTTAGTATGAAAACTACTTAAGGGATATGTACCTCCCATTGTTTCAACTCAAAAGTCACTTAGTATAAATTTATACTATTATTTTTAATGCTAAGTGAGACCACTTGGTTAAGGTACTGTCCACATCTCTCTTTATCCAGATCATATGACTTATCGTTTGAACGACTTTTTCATCTAGGCTCAACTTCTCTGAATCCTAGAGCAGACATTGCTTGTTGGTACACAATAAACCTGTTGCCAGCCTCTCCCTGACTATATGGGGGACTCCAATTCCTCTAAGAGAGTCAGTTAGATGTAGCAAGCCTGGGGTTCTAGGAAAGGTTTTGCCCTCCTAATAACAGGCACTGATAACATTGGCATCAACCCTCCTTCACTCTTTTCCTACTGGATCAAATGCAAATGTGGTCAAAAAGCAGAAAGAATTACAGAAAGACTAGTTTTATTACCCTCATTGATTTGTTGAACCAATGTCCACAGCCATCTACCTTTAGATTTTATTGTGTGAGAAAAACAGACTCATTTTTGTTTACACCTAGTTCAATTTTCTTTTTCTTGCAAGAAGAATCCATCCTAACTGACTGAATCCATCATGGTGAAGAACACTAATCCTGGAATGAGCAACTTGATTATCCATCTGTACACTTTGACCAAATGCTTAAAGACAGTGTGGCACTGTTGTTCAATACAGTTCCACCACAAATGTGTCATCAACCTTAGTCAGACCATGAATTCAATTCTACATTCCTTTCAATTATGTTGAGTGACTTCTCTATCCTATTGAACTCAAGCAGCTATTCCAAATCATCTTTATTCTTCTTAAGTTCCCTGGATTATATTTGGGACATTGCCTGGCAGGTAACCTCAACAAGAATAGGGATCCTCTTCCCTTCATCTACAGTGCTTGCAATATGTCCATCCTTGGCCTTCTGTTTGAGGTAAAACCCTCAATTGTTTCCACAATTCGATCCCCTGTCACCAATGCCTGGACTTTAATCAGTCAATTATTTATCCTGTCTTTCACACCTCTATGTGCCCTTTTATGAAATAGTTCCTTCATTATAGCTTATAAACATGTTCCAAGCTCTGCAATACAAAGAGACACACAAATTAAAAAAAAAACCTGCAAATAATGATAACAAAACAATTCTCTTGGCCATACCTCCTGTTCTAGCTACTGCCTTCCCTCTTTCCTTCCTTTTTTGGAAGACTGTCTTCTCACTTGGAAGAAGTAGCTTCTCTTACCACACAACTCAATCACTGCAGTTAGCCTTCTGCATTCAGAGGTCACTGTCTGTCTTACTGCCAAATCCTATGGCCAATATTCAGCTCTTACCTTATGACTCTCTCTGAAGGACAAGACTTGGTTGATGACTCACTGCTTCATAAAACTCTCAGTTCTCTTGCTTTACATTCTACTGCTTTTTCTGGTTTTCCTCCCATTTTTCTGACTTTCCAGTTTCGTTTTTTTTAATGGACTTCCTCTGTTTTGTTTATTCCTCAAATGATGACATTTCCCTCAGTGTGCTCTTTGGCCCACTGCTCTTCCTGTATACATCTGTTCTCTAAGTAATGGTAGATTTGATTTACTGCTTGCTCTCCCCTGCTCTGCATTTGGCAATTTCCCTGACTAATGACCTTATTTACCAACAGTGGCCTCAATCCCGCCACTAAATACTTGGGTATGGATCTACAGAAGTAATGTCTCAGCAGAAGTAACATATTTCAGTATAATTTTTCCCCAGCTCCTGTTCATTTTCCCACACTGGATGCTGAAAGTATCTGGCTTCCCAGGTTCCCCTGTAATCTTCAACTTGTCTACTCACCGTAGTGCTCCAGGACATTCCATTACAGACTTCTCTGATGCTCCAGACTCCCCATCTGGAATCTAACTTACATATCTTCTCTCCAAAATGAGTAAGGTTTTATTCCTTTAATAAACCCCTTACTCCCAAATACTTATAATAGCGTTGTTTGTACTCTGTTTGACATCATCACCTAACTGGACATTTATGTGAGAGAGAAATATGCCATTATTTAAGGCAGTGGGTTTTTGAGTTTGATACATGAATCTAATCTGTATCTTATTTATTTATTTATTTTTAAATTTTTGGCTGTGTTGGGCCTTCGTTTCTGTGCGAGGGCTTTCTCTAGTTGCGGCGAGCGGGGGCCACTCTTCATCTTGGTGTAATCTGTATCTTTATTAATCAGAGATAATGATGATTATTATTTGGGACATATTGATTTGAGATGAGAGATAATGATGATTATTATTTGGGACATATTGATTTGAGATGCCTACTGACACTGAAGTGGCGATTTTAAATAAACAGGTGAATCATCAAATTGGGGCCTGAGGGATAGGTGAGGGTTAGAGAGAGAAACTTGGAAAAGATCAGCATATCGATGATATTTCAAGCCATGGAACTGGTTGTAGATTGAGAACAACATTTAGCACTGAAGGGGAATCCTACATTCACAGATTTGGCAGAGGACAAATGGTCAGTCAGGAGACTGAGAAGAAGTGCTCAGCCAGTTAGAAAGATATAATTAAAGGTTAGAGGGTGTGACATCCTTGGAGCAAGAGAATATGATGGTTTAAGAGAAAGGTTTAAGTAAATGCTCCTGACAGGTCTAGTAAGATGAAGACTGATAACTTTCCACTGACATTAAGAAGATGAAGTTTCACTGATCACCTTGATAAATGGGTTGTGAGGTGAGTAGAATATCCTGAAGAAGTGGAGGCAACTCTTTCAGTGGCTTTTGCTATAAGGTATGGGGTGCTAGCTGGACTACACAGGGGATCAAAAAATATGTTACAGCATGCTTGTGTTCTGTAAGGAATAGCCCAGTAGAAAAAGGGAAAGTTTGTGATGTGGGAAAGAAAGGGGGGAATTGTAGAATCAAAGTCCTTGAGTGGCCAGAGAGGATGGGAGCCAGTGTGTAGGTAAAGCCCTCGGCCTTAGATGACTGAAGCAGATACACTTCATCCATCATAGCTGTAGGGTGTCAGTTTATGTGGGGATATTTTCAGAAGCTTGGTAAATTTGCTAGTGGAAACATGTGGTAGTTCTCTTCTGACTGTTTCCTTTTATTAGTGAAATCTAGGCAAGAACAATTGCTGTAAGTGGGGTGGGCATTGAAGACTTGAGGAGAGAAGAAAAGATGTGAAATAGTTGTTTCAGAGCATTGAAGAGTCATTTTAGAAAATGTAGTAGGATTGCTGGACAGTGCTGAGGGCTTCTTAGAGTTTGGTTATACATTTATAATTTGATTAGTTATCACTGTTAGGTTTTTCCCTTAATCATGTTTCTCCATTCACACAGGCATAGGGTAATTTTGTTTGGTCAGGGTTGGAGATTTTCTAGGCAAATATTATGGTACAGGAATAAGAGAGTTGAGTATATATGTAAATGAATAATCATAGTGATGAATAATGGATTCTAAGCTCAGGAAGGAGGATATTGAACTCGTTGGGAGGAGGGTTGATGGATTTGAAGGTCAATGGGATTGCTATATTATTGAAGGGTTTTTGTTGGAAAGCTGGGAGAAATCAGAGAGAGATAAGTTTACCGATTCTGCGAGCTAGCAGAGAGAAAGTATTAGAAGTTTGATGCCCTTCAGAAACATTCTCAGGTAGTGGCAACACAAAGTCCTATAAGCTGATTGTTGCTATAGACACCAGTGTTTCCCAAACTATGGTTACACGCACACAGTATTCACAACTTTTGTCACATAATTATAATAAAAATAACAGTGATCATTAATTTGTATTCAGTATTTGCTATATGCAGATTCTAAGCATTAAATAATTTAATCCTCACAATAACGTTATGAGGTAGATACTATTATTATGTCCATTTTACAGATAAATACAAATAAAATCACTGAGGCACAGAGAGCTTAAGTAACTTATTAAAGTCACTTTGTCCCAAAGCATCTGGTTTGAAGTGTCTGTCCTAACCAGTATATATATGGCCTCCTAATATTTGTACCACTGTGCTGTGACTTCCTCGTTATTTTCTTTTCATAGACTCGTTATATTAATACATTTTTTTAAAAAATTCACACCATTACAATGAATAAAAATGATTTATTGTAAATAATAAAAGATAAGTGTAAGATGATCATAATAAAAATAAAATATTATCCAATTCCAACTACTCAATGCTATACACCAGAGGCTCAGAGGGAGTGGCTTGCTTTCTTTGTACTACAAAGAAGATCAGCAATTGTTGGAGGGAGACAAAAGACTTGTGCCAGCTGGGGAAAATTACAAAAGACTGAAATGGGCCAAAAAGATAGCCTTTCTATGCTACCTCAGCCTTTCATTGTTGTTTGAGTTACTTTACAACTCAGTAAGTTGTAGAAAATAATGCTAATGCTAATGATTCTTATCCATAGAAACACAAATTGATTGTGTCAGGTGAACTGAAATTGATTATTGCACTGTGAATAGACCCATTTTGCTTCTCTTTGTCATTTCATTTCAGTATTCCTTATTTGTCTATAGATGTGGAGTCCTTTGAACCTTCCTTTGATCTGGTTGCAACATCCGACTGGTTCCCTAATTACTGTGTTAACTCTTTCACGTGTGTTCATTTTATATTGGTAGAAGACTCATAATTGTACTTTTACAAAACCTAGCCTTCAACACACCAGCTTTTTCTCCCTTTTGTAATCAGAAAGATGGGTAAGTTTTGCAAAGGGAATAATTTCCTTACTGAGTGGTTCAATACTATTTAATATTATTGTCATTTAATGTTCCTTAGAATTCACTCTCTAGGCAAAAGTCATCCACTGTACCACTGCCACTAACAAGCATCTCACACTTTGACAACACTGAACTGGGTTACTATTTTTCAGGCTTGGCTGAAAGTTTCACAGTTGCCTGTGGAAGTTAAAAGCTGCAGCTACAACAACCAATTATATGTTGTTGTGATCTTCAAGAGCATATATAGTTGAAAAGATGAAAGACAAGCAAACATTAGCCGAAAGGTATATATGTGCTAGGATAAATGAGGGGCTTACAAGCTGCTGGAAGAGGAATTGACCCAGGTTGGGGGTGTGTGGTAGAGGCTTCCTGGAGGAGGCCAGAGGTAGGACAAAGAACACTGAGTCAGGCACTGATGGGCATGTTATAACATAAAGTAAGAGTGCACTGTGCAAACATCTAGAACCACAGAAGAATGTGTGCTTTTACAGACTCACAGGCATAGAGAACAGACTTGTGGTTGCTAAGGGAGAAGGGGGGTGGGGGAGGGATGGATTGGGAGTTTGGGATTCGCAGATGCAAACTACTGTATATAGAACTGATGAACAACATGGTCCTACTGTATAGCACAGGGAACTATATTCAATATCCTGTGATAAACCACGACGGAAAAGAATATGAAAAAGAATGTATATATATGTATATCCAAATCACTTTGCTGTACAGCAGAAATTAACACAACATTGTAAATCAACTATACTTCAATAAAATAAATTTTTAAAAATGCAAGAAAAAGCAGGAGCAGGAATGAGAATCCAACTGAATGCTATTAAGATGGACATTAAAGAGATTTGCAGGGGACTTCCCTAGTGGCACAGGGGTTAAGAACCCGCCTGCCAATGCAGGGGACACAGTTTTGATCCCTGGTCTGGGAAGATCCCACATGTAGCAGAGCAACTAAGCCCGTAAGCCACCACTACTGAGCCTGTGCTCTAGAGCTCATGAGCCACAACTACTGAAGCCCGCGCGCCTACAGACCGTGCTCCTCAATAAGAGAAGCCACCACAATGAGAAGCCTGTGCACCGCAACGAAGAGTAGTCCCTGCTTGACGCAACTAGAGAAAGCCCGCGTGCAGCAACAAAGACCCAACGCGACCAGAAAGAAATTAATAAATAAATACTAAAAACAAAAAGGACTAGTGTTTTTTTTTTTAAAAAAGAGATTTGCAAATGGAAAAAAAAAGAATGTGTGCTGTTAGAGAACAGGAGCAGTACAGCATGATTAGAAAATGAATTTTGATGTAGCAATTAGAGATGCGGTTGGGAAGTGGGTCAAAGGGCTTTAGCAGCCAGTGGCTTTCAAACTTTTTTTTGAATTCGCTCTCCAACAAGAAATGCAAATAGATACATGTATACATATAACTGAATCACTTTTCTGTACACCCGAAACTAATACAACGTTGTTAATCAACTATAGTCCAATATAAAATAAAAATATAAAAAAAGGAATGTACCATACTAATCAAGATATTAATATTAGAAACTGTGGGGAGAGGGAGTATTTGGGAAAGAAACACTCTGTACTCAACTTTCTGCAAATCTAAAACTGTTTTAAATATTAAAGTTTATTAATAAAAAAATAAATTTTAACTAATCTGATTGGTTAAAAAAGTAAATGTATTTTAACTTTCAACTTAATACAACACACGAAAAATATTTAAGAAAAGTTTCATGAAGCAGCATGTACTTATAATGCACTTTGCTCTATTCTGTTCTATTCTATTTCATTCATTTGTAAAAATGCCTGCCATCACCCACTGAATTTGTTTTACTCATTAATGAGTGGTTGCACTTTGACCATCATTGGGTTTTGTTTGTTTATTTACTAAACTAAGGAACTTGGACTTTATCTTGAAATGTTTAAGCATGGAAGTGACCTGATATTCAAATGCTCAGTATTTGTTTGTTGACTGACTGAATGATTGAATTCATCCATCCATCAGTCCATCCATCTATTCATCTATCCTTCCAAACATCCCAGAGAAAGAGGGCAGATTAAGGACTTTTCTTTGAGCAGATCACATTTCAGTTTGGTTCCCCAAGTGATTCAGAAGGGAAGATGCAAATAAGAATAATGAAAATGAGCAATATAGTAGCCAGTGCTCTGGCTGCAGGAACACCCAGTACAGCTTGTGCTTGCTGACCCCCAGAGTCCGTCTTTAATGAGCAGCGAGACAGTTCATCTGAGTCACGAATTGTCACCATAGCTTCTGTTTCCTTAGAAACAGGGCAACTGGTGAAGCTCTTGGCTCTAAAAACCACGGTAAAATATCCAGTAGCCAGATGGTCTGGCAATTGAAATTGTCATGCCTTTGTGAGCATTTATCGTGAATTGGCATCACATGAGAAAAGAAAATCTTTCAAGTGCAAATCTAGCAGGGATGGAAAAGTGATGAGCAGGGGTCTGTTGGTAATTGGAATTGAGGTGCAGACGAAAGGCAGAAACTTGGGGACTGAAGTTCCACCTAGTCCAGCAATTCCCAGCTGACTTCTGTTGTCATTGTTCCTGCTGCGTTCTCACTCATCGAGCCCAGCACTGTGAAATAAATGCTGTTTCCATCCTCACTGTGTCTAGGAACAAATGAAATTTTGAGCACTTTCAAATCCTTCTTAAAGAAAATGAATTTCTTATATATCTGCTGCAAATGGAAAATGCTAATCACCACTGGCCAGGAGAGACACGAAGTATTTTATATTCCCTGGCATATATTTCAGAGATTTCTGTGCTTTATCAATGCCCCTGCTACTGGCAAAATACTTACTAGACAATTATTTCTGAAGAGGCCGTGTTATGACACTCAAGCAGTAGTAATGATAACTTGTAGTTATTAAGTGCCTACTATGTGCCAGACACTGTACTAAATACTTATTAACCTTTTGAAAGCCAGTATAAGCTACATACTAGTATTATTCTCATTTTACAGATGAAGACACTGAGATTTAGAGTTATTTAATCTGGTTAAGGTTACAGCCAGTAATTTGAGTGCAGGTAGCATACAGCCTATGCTCTGAGCCACTAAACAGCTTTACCACATCTTCCCAAAAATAAGTGGTAAGATGTAGAAGCTTTAGAGTAGGGCTTTGTAAACTTTGTGTGTCACGGACCCCTTTTACGGTCAAGTTAAATCTATGGATGTCTTTTCAGAAAAGGTATAGATGCAAAAAAGCAGAGAAAGGATTACAAAGGCAAACAATTATTGTGAAATATAGTTAACACAATTTAAGAAGAATAGTAGTATATATGCTTCTTTGGTAATGTCTTAAATAAGATCAGACTGTGGGTCAAATATCCAGCATAATTTTGAAGCAGTAGAGTCATTTACCCTAATTTTCTTTCTTTAAAAAGCAGAAAAATTTTACTGATTTTTCACACTTAAAAATAATACATTTTTGTTGTAAAAATCAAGCAATACAAAAATCTCAAAACTGGGAATTTTATCTATAAGCTCACCTTTCAGAGAAAACTATTAACACTCTGTTCTATATCCTTCCAGGATTTTTTTAAACAAAATACTTCTAAAATATACTTATGCATAGTACTTTGCAAACTGCCTTTTTCGCTTAATATATCATGACATTTACTCAAATTTTCAATGATACATTGAATTACCTGCAATAATTGTAATTAGATAGAAAATCTGGTGTATTAGTGCTTTCTTTTGGTTAAAAGTCACAAGTACTGGGCTTCCCTGGTGGCGCAGTGGTTGAGAGTCCGCCTGCCGATGCAGGGGACACGGGTTCGTGCCCCGGTCCGGGAGGATCCCGCATGCTGCAGAGCGGCTGGGCCCGTGAGCCATGGCCGCTGAGCCTGCGCGTCCGGAGCCTGTACTTCGCAACGGGAGAGGCCACAACAGTGAGAGGCCCGTGTACCGCAAAAAAAAAAAGTCACATGTACTGAAAATTCTATTAAGGTCTGTTGCTTACATTTATCATGGAAAGAAATGTTAAATTTCTAATTTAGGTAAGTGAAAATAAAAATGCAAATCTTTCCCAGCCAAGTTCAAGGACCCCTAGAGTTCTATCCATGGGCTTTTTTGGGGATCCATGCATACCAGATTAAGAGCTCTGGTTCTCCACCTGGGGCCATTTTGTCCCCTCACCACAGTGCATGGGACCTTTGGTAATGTCTGGAGACATATTTGATTGTCATTTCAGGGACAGTATACTTCTGACTTCTAATGAGTAGAACCAAGTATGCTGTTAAATATTCTATGATGTGCAGGATATCCCCACAGAACAGAGGGTATCCAGCTGCAAGCATCAGTAGTGTAAACGTTAAGAAATCCTGCTTTAGAGCATGAAGATTTGGCTTTGAGTCCAAAATGCTGAGACTCACAAACTGAGTGATCTTGAAAAATATTTCCCTTCTGAATCTTGCTTTCTTGACCTGTAAAATGAGGGTGTTAATATTTATATCCCAGGACTTTTGTGAGTTTAAATAAAATAGTGTGAAGGTGTGTAATAAAGTAATGTACCACTCACGTTGTTTTCAAACTATGTTCTTTTGAGTCTTTGGATCACACAGGGTCATTTCAGGGGATATTCCTGAGGACTTATGGGGAGGCTACAAGGCCAGAATTTCAGGCATCTAACCTCCACTTTAACCAGAGAATTTCTGCTTTTTATTTATTTTATATATTACGTTTTTGTGAAAGATTATTATTGAAAAAGAAAAACCCTTTGCTTTCAATGTAATGCTAGACATAATTATTAAATATATCATGATAACCAAATATAAGAAAGGATTATTTATTTAGCATTTAATCCCTTGGACATACATACTAATTCAGGGGTTATGTTAGCTAGCATTACTTTGGTCAAAGTTTGAACACAGCAACTTGAGAAGAAAAATACACACTCAATTTGCTTCCATGTGTCATATTTTGGTGATATTCTCTTTACACAATCATTGAAAACACATCAGATAAAAGTAGCAAGACATTCATATTTCAAAACCACCTTTCCCCCTACTGCTGACACAGAACAGAACTTTCTCTTTCTCCGTTTCACACATGTGGTAATCAGTTTGCTTTCCTTTGAACTAGATAATTGTAAGAATCACAGAGTACCCAAAGCCTGTCCATGTGTATTTATGTTCACTAACACAGTTACACAAGGGATCCGCAGAAATACTACTGGTTCTGTTAGTTTAAATTAAATTCCTTAATCAATCCCCTGAGAAGTGTTATCCAGGAGGTAAGTGCCGAATGTGCATGAATCTTTTATGTGCTTTGTTCTATAACAGTTTTGGGAGGTCTGCAAATGTGAATTCTGCACAACGAAAACGGGTTGCTGACATTAGACAAGGCATCCAGTGGTTTTCAAATCTTGGAAACCTAATAACACAGGCTCTACACAGCAGAGCACAGGTGCCATGAAGTTTCCTCACTTAACCTCCCTGCATTCACCTCCCTTAAAAGTAGCAGAAACTAACATCTGCTGATTGCTTCCTTATGCCAAGACTTGATTATTATTTAGTTCCCAGAATAGCTTTGTGAAGTCATAACTATCACCATCACCCACTTTATCAACTGAGGAAACCATCGCTTAGAGAGGTTGAGTAATTTACCCAAGGTTACTTAGTTTGTAAGTAGCTGAAGGAGGACTGGAACCCAGATCTTTTTGATTTCAGAGTACATGGTCTTAGCCACTACTAGAGACTGCCTCTCCTAATATAACCCTTCACCTCTTCCCTGCCCCAGCAATGTGGTGACTATTTAAGCACTGCATTTGCAGTTGGACTAGGGGTGGGATTGGTTACAAGGGGCTAGACCACTCTGGAATGCTTGCTTCTCTGTTGCTCTCTTACCAAGGGTAACTTGCTATAGATGTAGAGAGGAAATAAATGTCAAATGTACCCTTTGTGGATTTTTCTGTATGTGCTTCAATGTACTCTGAAGTCCTTCCTCACTCCTTTGCCCAGGTAGCTGGATGTGAACCACTCATTGGCCTAAAAGGAAGTTGTCAAAATAGATCCAGAGAACAAAATTGTCAAAATTTCAGCTCTTGGACTTTTCAAAGGCTTTATGTCAAGTATGACATGAAAGCCTACCTAATCTAGTTTTTGACCTCCTTCCCTAGACTGAAAAAGCAATCTTCATTAGCTGAATGGGGGTGGCCATTTGGACAGCAGGTAGGTCAAAAGGAAGGATCCCTAAGCGCCACGTAGTACGTCGAGTTGGCCAGCAGCACTGATGATGAGACACCATGGCCTTGTGAGTGGACATGGACAAAGCCCAGGCTTTCAGTTCCCCTTCTCTTCTCCCACTGGTGAGAATGCTGCAGTGAGAACAGCCAGTGTACCGTCTTTTAAATTTCCTGTAGAAGAGATGCCTGCCTATGTGCCTAAGACTTTGCTCGACCCTCCATTTGGCTTCCTTGGATGTGTAATAATCTTCTCCACATGCTGGAATTGAGCACTGGGGTCATGTGACACTTCTAGGGGTGATGAGGGTGTATGGAGAAAAGAACTCCTTATCTAGGCAACGTGCAGTGATTGGAACCAGTCTGCTATATCTAGTAGTTCATAGATAGCCATAGAAAATAATCCCTTCCTTGCACAGATAATTTTATATTCCCTTTGTTTTTATTTATTTTATTTATTTATTTTTGGCTGCGTTGGGTCTTCGTTGCTGCATGCGGGCTTTCTCTAGTTGCGGCGAGCTGGGGCTACTCCTTGTTGCGGTGCGCGGGCTTCTCATCGTGGTGGCTTCTCTTGTTGCAGAGCATGGGCTCTAGGTGCATGGGCTTCAGTAGTTGTGGTGCGCGGGCTCAGTAGTTGTGCCACATGGGCTTAGTTGCTCCTTGGCATTTGGGATCTTCCCGGACCGGGGCACGAACCCGTGTCCCCTGCATTGGCAGGCGGATTCTTAACCACTGTGCCACCAAGGAAGTCCCCTTTTTTTTTTTTTTTTTTGCAGTACGCAGGTCTTTCACTGTCCTCTCCTGTTGCGGAGCACAGGCTCCAGACGCGCAGGCTCAGCGGCCATGGCTCACGGGCCTAGTCACTCCGCGGCATGTGGGATCTTCCCGGACCAGGGCACAGACCCGTGTTCTCTGCATCGGCAGGCGGACTCTCAACCACTGCGCCACCAGGGAAGCCCTATATTCCCTTTAAATAGTCAATAACTGTTCTCTAATAATTGTAAGATCCCAGAGGGAGTGCAATAATAATGAGTTCCAAGACTATGGATGATCTTATACTGACTGAGGTAATTTACATACTAATTGTAAGAGCAACTCACATTAACTGAATTCTTAACTGTGTGCCTGGCATTAGGTTTAAACATTTGACATATATTATTGCTTATAATCTGCATAAAATCCTTATGAGATGATATTTTACAGATGGAGAAACTGAGGCTACGTGAAGTCAAGTAAATTTGGCAGAGGTCAGAAAACTGGCAAGAGGTTGAATTTGGATTTGAGTCAGCTACTCTTGGTTGAACAAGAAGGAGAACAATAATGAAGAGGGCCACATAGGAAAGGGGGATGATGGGAGCATCCATCCATTTTTCCTGAAGGAAAAAATATATTTATGTATGTATGTAAATGTTTGTATGTATATAAGTGTGTATATGTATATGCATGTGTAGAAAGAATCTATTTTCAATATATGTGTGTATGTACACCCACAAACCTATACATACATATATATGTATATGTATACACATATACGTATATATATACATATATATATATATAGAGAGAGAGAGAGAGAGAGAGAGAGAGGGGGGGAGAGAGAGAGAGAGAGAGGAAATCTACCTTTAATGTTTGTTCATCTATGGTCTGCTTTCAAAGAGATTTACTCTTCTGTGGGAGGTAACATCAATCTCAATAATAATATAATAATAACTAGCAGATAACCTGAGGCTGGAGGGGATGACTTGACTGCATTCTTTTATATAATGATCTTTTAATTATCTGACTCTTTCTCAAAGCTTTAAGTTTCCATCAGGTAGGCAGTGACTATAACTTGTTTATTCTTTTATTCCAGAGCCTAGCACAGCCCCTGACTAGCCCAGGGTCATCCAACCAGCCAACTAGTGGGATTCAGACTCCGGCAGTCTGACACTAGAGCCAAACTCTTAACCATGGCTTTGCCCTGTCTCTCACAGAACAATCCTCTTCCAAATGCACTGCATTGTGATTTTAGGGCAGGGCTGCTTTTTTGGTGCGGGTATAAATCAGATTCTCCTTATATTCTGCTCTTAAGTTTGGTAAGAAATAAGCTACCTGGAGAAATGTTGCCTGACTCCAAGTTTAAGAACAAAGACTAGTATCCATAGCCCCTCACATCATCGTGCCGATTTCTTATTTAGCTTGTGCATCGAAACATGAATAAATATAGCAGATTAGGAGGTCCTAGATGACTAGGAGCTGCTTGGGAGGATATTATTCGGCAGAGCCTCTGTATAACATGATAGATGGAAATGTTCAAGAATACTGCACATAGGAAGTGGGCATAGAGGGAACTTTCCTCAACATAATAAAGGCCATATATGACACACCCACAGCCAACATCATCCTCAATGGTGAAAAACTAAAACCATTTCCACTAAGATCAGGAACAAAGACAAGGTTGCGCACTCTCACCACTATTATTCAACATAGTTTTGGAAGTTTTAGCCACAGCAATCAGAGAAGAAAAGGAAATAAAAGGAATCCAAATCGGAAAAGAAGAAGTAAAGCTGTCACTGTTTGCAGATGACATGATACTATACATAAAGAATCCTAAAGATGCTACCAGAAAACTACTAGAGCTAATCAATGAATTTGGTAAAGTAGCAGGATACAAAATTAATGCACAGAAATCTCTTGCATTCCTATACACTAATGATGAAAAAAATCTGAAAGTGAAATTAAGAAAACTCTCCCATTTACCACTGCAACAAAAAGAATAAAATATCTAGGAATAAACCTACCTAAGGAGACAAAAGACCTGTATGCAGAAAATTATAAGACACTGATGAAAGAAATTAAAGATGATACAAATAGATGGAGAGATATACCATGTTCTTGGATTGGAAGAATCAATACTGTGAAAATGACTCTACTACCCAAAGCAATCTACAGATTCAATGCAATCCCTATCAAACTACCACTGGCATTTTTCACAGAACTAGAACAAAAAATTTCACAATTTGTATGGAAACACAAAAGACCCCAAATAGCCAAAGCAGTCTTGAGAAAGAAAAACGGAGCTGGATGAATCAGGCTCCCTGACTTCAGACTATACTACAAAGCTACAGTAAGCAAGACAGTATGGTACAGGCACAAAAACAGAAAGATAGATCAATGGAACAGGATAGAAAGCCCAGAGATAAACCCACACATATATGGTCACCTTATCTTTGATAAAGGAGGCAGGAATGTACAGTGGAGAAAGGACAGCCTCTTCAATAAGTGGTGCTGGGAAAACTGGACAGCTACATGTAAAAGTATGAGATTAGAACACTTCCTAACACCATACACAAAAATAAGCTCAAAATGGATTAAAGACCTAAATGTAAGGCCAGACACTATCAAACTCTTAGAGGAAAACATAGGCAGAATACTCTATGACATAAATCACAGCAAGATCCTTTTTGACCCACCTCCTAGAGAAATGGAAATAAAAACAAAAATAAACAAATGGGACCTAATGAAACTTCAAAGCTTTTGCACAGCAAAGGAAACCATAAACAAGACGAAAAGACAACTCTCAGAATGGGAGAAAATATTTGCAAATGAAGCAACTGACAAAGGATTAATCTCCAAAACTTATAAGTAGCTCATGCAGCTCAATAACAAAAAACCAAACAACCCAATCCAAAAATGGGCAGAAGACCTAAATAGACATTTCTCCAAAGAAGATATACAGTTTGCCAACAAACACATGAAAGAATGCTCAACATCATTAATCATTAGAGAAATGCAAATCAAAACTACAATGAGATATCATCTCACACCAGTCAGAATGGCCATCATCAAAAAATCTAGAAACAATAAATGTTGGAGAGGGTGTGGAGAAAAGGGAACACTCTTGCACTGCTGGCGGGAATGTGAATTGGTTCAGCCACTATGGAGAACAGTATGGAGGTTCCTTAAAAAACTACAAATAGAACTACCATATGACCCAGCAATCCCACTACTGGGCATATACCCTGAGAAAATCATAATTCAAAAAGAGTCATGTTCCACCATGTTCATTGCAGCTCTATTTACAATAGCCAGGACATGGAAGCAACCTAAATGTCCATCATCGGATGAATGGATAAAGAAGATGTGGCACATATATACAATGGAATATTACTCAGCCATAAAAAGAAACGAAATTGAGTTATTTGTAGTGAGGTGGATGGACCTAGAGTCTGTCATACAGAGTGAAGTAAGTCAGAAAGAGAAAGACAAATACCGTATGCTAACACATATATATGGAATCTAAGGGGAAAAAAATGTCATGAAGAACCTAGGGGTAAGATGGGAATAAAGACACAGACCTAATAGAGAATGGACTTGAGGACATGGGGAGGGGGAAGGGTAAGCTGTGACAAAGTGAGAGAGAGGCATGGACATATATACACTACCAAACGTAAGGTAGATAGCTACTGGGATGCAGCCGCATACCACAGGGAGATCAGCTCAGTGCTTTGTGACCACCTAGAGGGGTGGGTTAGGGAGGGTGGGAGGGAGGGAGACGCAAGAGGAAAGAGATATGGGAACATATGTATATGTATAATTGATTCACTTTGTTATAAAGCAGAAACTATCACACCATTGTATAGCAATTATACTCCAATAAAGATGTAAAAAAAATAAAAACTGAAACTATACAAGTAAAAAAAAAAAAGAATACTGCACATAAATAATTGATGCATATATGAAAAAGATTCTTAAGGCTTTTTAAAGACAATGCACCATAAGATTTTTTTGTTTTCGTATTTTTGTGTTTTTCTAGGATGCTGTAGGTAGGTAATATAAATTATGGATACTCAGCTTGCAGATAATTAAGTACTGAATAAGCTAAAGTTCACTGCAGTGATGATTCACATCATCTAGTTTGTGGATGATCGATTGTGGTGCTCTTGTCCCGGTTTTTGGCTCTGTTTACTGCCTATAAGCAGTCTCATAAAATTAGACTGAGGCAAAGTCAGAAAGTAGAAATAAAATGTGTACAGAGAAATTCAATATAGCACTATTTATAAAAGTGCTAATAGTCCAATAATAGATTAATAGTTAAATAAGTTTTGGTATATCTGGATAAAGGAATATTATTATAGTAGAATAGCATTTATAATGAATACTTTTTATGATTAAATGCTTAAAATATGATAGACAGTGGACTATCTTGAATATTAGACATCTGGAATGAGTCGAATACCCTTCCTCCTCTACAGGACAAAATTATTTTCAGTAATAATCATGAAATGTAACAAACATTAACAATGGCCAGAAAAGAAATATGAATAGGCCAAGGTCACAGAGCAGAGCATTGACTGCTAAAGAATCATGTTGCCTAAGGAATATGCCCAGAAGAGGAGGAAGAGGAAAGAACTAAAGTCTGGAAGGACTCTTTCTCAGGAATGGTTGACTTTTGAGGATGTGGCCATCGAATTCACTCAGGAGGAATGGGAATGCCTGGACCCTGCTCAGAGGATGTTGTACAGGGATGTGATGGTGGAGACCTACAGGAACTTGCTTTCCATGGTTTCCACAGCACTCCTTCACCCATCCCTCCACCTTCCACATCACTCACACTGTAGAAATGATCCCTCTGTTGAACTGTTGGACAACATTCTCAGGACAGGACCTATGTCACCATCTGCCACCGTGATGACTCAGAAATCATTTCCTGGAGGGATGGCTGAATATCCTTAGTACTTAACACAGCTGACTACTTCTTGCATCTCCTTTGAGGTTTTTTTTCGAAACTCCTGATATTAGTTGTATTATTATGTAATGTGTCCTCCCTGGGTGGGTGCTCGTGCTTAAGAATAAGTTGTCTCAGTCTGTAGTCCAGCTGGAAATCCTGTTTTCCTCACTACTTCGTGTGCCAATTGGGTTAATGTATACAAACCTGTGTGTCTCTTGCCCTGATTTGAAAAATCGTGTTAATTTACCTCAAGAGTTTTAAAACAAGTTCATGCTGTTAGATTGCTTAGAATATTGTATGTTTTGTTGTAAATAGTTAAAAGTTAGTTTTTTAGAAAAAGATATGCTAGTATTCTGTCATGTTTTTCATGATATGCCTTTGTCTGCATTATATCTTGTTTGCTTTTCCTTTGCAATTTTTTCTCGACAACATTGTGTCTGATCCCAGTTAATGAATATAGAACGTGCTCACTGTTTATTCCATATATTTTGGAACCATTTAACTAGATAATAAGGGTACTGCATAGGTAGGGGTTGCTCTACTTGTTGGCTGTTGGAAAAATGGAGAATATTTTACACATTAATTTATAAGCATGATTTACAGATGATGGTCTTTCAGCATGTATTATGCAATACAGCTGTCACGTACTACTAAAAACATATATATGAATAGTAAAATTCTTCTAATCTTGAACTCTTCATGTGATTACATACCAATATAGAAAATAGACCGAAATAGAATTTAAAAAGTGAATATTATAGTACAAAAAAGAAAAGTAATAAATTAATACTTTTAAAGTATTTCTTTGGAAGGAAGTGGGCAAAAGCACATGGAGAAATACTTCCAGAAGACTGAATTCCCTGTTTCAGAGGATGATTTGCACATAGAATGACAGAACTGAAGTAACTCAAGTTCTATTACTTTATCTTTACAACCACTGTGCCACAACTGTTTATTTTAAATCTATTGTCTAAATGCAGGGGTGTATAGGACATAAGACTTGAATACATGAACTACCCTCGAAGTGAGCTCAAATGATTCTGAACCCTATGAAACTTACTTTTGGGAGGAGAGGAGCACAGTAGCTAATCCTCTGTCATGGACTACACAAGGAGTCCTTTGAATTAATTCCCATGTAGGTCACAAAGTTAAAGTGTAAGAACTAAAATGTGCTAATTTGAAGCTTAAATATATATATTATATAAGTAAAACCCATCAGTGTCTGCACTAATTCTTTAGAAATTAGACCAACAAAACATATTTTTGGAGAAGTATTTTATTCCTGATATTTAGAATTGCTGGAGCATTGTGATAATATAAAGCAGGCTAAATTTTAATTGGTTTTATTTATTAATTATTACTTTTAATTTCTCTACAATGCCCTTCCCACTCCCTTATTGGTTGCACATGGGGTGAACTACTTCTACAGTTCTACTCCTGAAATTCCATGAATGACAAATCTCAGGAGGAAAAAAGGATATAAAATTGTGTATAAGATATACTGGTAAAGGGCCTTTGAGATTCCCTTCTGCACAAGGAAAGCTGAAATGGTCCGTGAGGTGTCTGGAGTTTCTGCCATTTGTGATATCTGAAACTAAACATGTGACCTGGGCAAGGATGGAGTAAGTCAGGTAAAGAGATGCTCCGTATTGGATAATAGCCAATGGACCAATCAGAGCCTCTTTCTAGAGAAATATGAATGCCAATGCTCAGATGAGATAGGTTAATTACATCTGAATATTCATGAAGCTATTGTTTTGGTTCTTTATGGAGTCAGTCTTAGAGGCACTGCCACCCAAGTGATTATCTACTACGTGTCTTTTTGTTTTTGTTCTTGCTTATTATATACCCTCCATTATCTCTGTGGGCCAAACTTAAAGAACGGTTCAGTTAAAAAAATGAACAAACAAAATAGAGATATGATATAAACACTAAAAGAGAATATATAAAATATTTAACAATGGTTAGGCTCTCTGGGTTGTAAGATAATGGATATTTCCTTAGCTTCTTTCTATATTTCCTATATTATCTATCATGAGCATGTGTTGCTGGTTTTTCAGGAAATTTTTTTTTATTAAAGATAACTATATTTTCTATTTTCATCTTGATTTGCTTTAAAAGGAGAGAAGGAACCACCTTTATATCTATAATTCCTTGCACAGAAGTAAGTTCACTTTCCTCTGGAAAAACTGAGTGCATAATAAAAGGCTATAAACTGCTGAGGTTAAACACAGTTTATCCTGGGCTAGTTATCTGAATTTTTATTCCTATGCTGTAGGGTAAACAGACCATTTGAAGTTTTTTCCAGGTTAGTAAGAGACCAAGATAATTGTAAGGTAGTTACCTTGGACTAGAAAGGTGAGGTGGGTTAGTGCTTTTAACAATCTCTTGCCTATACGACAAGGTTATTTTTGAAGACAAGAGTACCAAATGTTCCAAGTTCCCACAGTTGTCATGGAAACCTTTTTAGCTAGCTGAATAGGTTAGCAGTATTTTATGTTCCCCACTTTGTCAAACACAAGAAGACATGATCCCAGCTTTGCATTACTAATCAGAAAACTTCTGTTTTCAAGTCTTCTAGCCCTTGATTAGTCACATTGTCTTAATGTTTTTTTGTTTTTTTTTTTCCCCCTTTTCCACAACATAAAGCAACAGGCAGTTTCTCTTTCAAAAATCATTCCCACTTTAGAAGCAGAGCCAAAATTGTGACTGGGATGACCTTGTTGTGCTTGGGAGTAATACTGCCAGCAGCTCTGAAAGGCTCCTGCAGGTTAATTTAGGCTCCTGCTGAAACTCTTCTGATTTGTACTGACTTTCAATGGTTTCCTGGAGGTAAACTCACTTGCTAATAGGCAGGAATTATTCCTCATTTTAGGAGCAACAGTCTGCCCACACCAGCTTATAAAGCACAGGTAAGCTTTAGGAAAAAGGCACCCTAAGGCTAAAACCAAAACAGCCAGGTCACATGGGTAAATTCAGATCCAGCAAATCTGACTTTTTCCTCTTATACATCTGCAACAACCCTTCACATTGCTTTGGAAGGTAGAAGTCGTCTAAGAATACAGAGGAAAATTGGAAAACTAACAACGGCATTGCAGCAATAGACTGACCACTTTGAGTAACTAGTTAAAACTGGAATTTGTTGGGCTTCTTTAAGTGTCACCAGACACAGAAAGCCTTGTTTGTGTATGGGGGAGGCAGCTGACAAGGGTACCGGTACCTTACAGCATCTGGCTTGTTAAGTAGTGTATAAGTAACAATTAAGTATAATGTAATAATCAAGAATGTGGGATTTCCAGCTATGTGAATTTGGGGAGTTCATCTTGTCTCTTGGTTTCTTTATTAGTACAATGGAAATTACCAATAACACCTATCCCATAGGGCTGTAGTGAGGATTAATAAGTTAATACATGTATACTGCTTATCAGCCCTGACCACAATACATGCTAAATAAATATGTTTGGCAGGATAAAGGCATGGGGGGAAGACAGGAGTAATGGGAAACAAAGCAGAATAAAAAGAGACAATAGAAAACAAAGAGGGGAAAATGACCATGGAAGAACGAGGTGCATATGGCTATAAGGTAGCATCATTACCAGTTACCTCAACTATTGGATGTTGCCCAAATTTCCACCCCAGCCCTAGACCTCACTGGACCCTACCTCTCATTGGATGCAACTAAATGAGACAAGTTGACAAAATTTGTTGGACTGACACAGTGGTTTTCATTATCTAATCATGACCCATTATTTCATTATCTGCTTTTTGTTCTTAAATATTTGAATGTCTGTTCTGCACTCAAGCAATGATGCTTGCCAAAGAAACCTCAAGTTAATAAAGAAGTGCATAATGAAAACCACTCTTTCAGTGGGGCCAAAGAGGTTGGGAATTAGGAGGTTTCAGCTTTGCCATAGCAGAGTTATCTTTTTTCCGGGAATTTAAATAGTGAAGAAAAATACATTTGTACATTCTTGAAAACTAAAAGTAGTAAACTGACTGATGCAAATGGATAAAAAAGAAAGCAACTTAAATGTCACTGAGTAAACCTTGAAGACTGCATAAGACCAGACCAAATTCAGTTATTTTGGAAACCATCAAAACAAATTGTAGCACAGATCACAATTCTAATATAAAACTAAAAAGTGGATGCCAAATGAGAAGCTAGGCATGAAAATAAAATAGCTTGTGTTCATGTTTTTTATGAAACATAAGTTTTCCTATACTCATAAAATGAGTTTTTATACACATATTTTGATAATTTTGGAAGACTTTTGTGTAATAATAAATCATAATCTGTGTATTGTAAATTGTATTCACTAATGAATCACGTTATGCCAATACATGTTATGAAAATTTGCCTAGTAGGAAAGATGCCCTACTCCTGGCAGTTGATAATAATGATTATATTGTGTTTTAATATTATAGTATACATAGTTCTGCATTTATTCTCTTACTTTTTTCATGTGGCTCTTCTCAATCAAACGACACACTCCAAAAAGCTTCTTATTCCACACTGAGCACAGAATGTCAGGTAGTAAATATGGTACAAATGAATGAATGGCTAAGTAACAGGCATTATGATTTGAAGAGCTTAGTGAATAATAAAATAAAATGATATTCTCGCTTCTTAGAAATGAGTTAATTCTTATTTAAATCAAATTTCATTTTTATCAATGTAATACATGCACATAGTGAAAAAAAAGTTAAAAGATTTTAAGGAAATAAAGCAGCTTCTGCCCACGCTTTTCCATCCTTTAAACTAGCTCTCTAGAGAAATAACTTTGAACCATTTTAGCTTTTTCTTCTGGTACTAACTTTAATATTCTAAATATTATGCTTCTACTACTGTCTTTCCACAGGCAATTCTCTGACACCAACTTAACGTCTCACAATTCAGTTGAATCTGGAGTTAGTACAGACCTCACAGGTTGAGGGGCTCAGTCCCACAAGACTGCTCCCACTTGCTCCCACTTTCAGATGTCAACTGCAAGTCCTGGATGTCCCCAAGCCCCCCACACTTCTTCCTGTTTGGCTACAAATTTGGAAGTTTCCATAACCCTCCATCAGGTCTGAAAATTTGCTAGCACAACTTACAGAATTACTGGAAGTGCTGTACTTACAATTACAGTTTTATTATAAAGAATACAAATCAAGAGCAGCTGAATGGAAGAGATGAATGGGGTAAAGTCTTGTGGAGGGAGAAGGGAGGACCCAGAGCCTCCACGCCCTCTCCTAGTAGAGTCTGGGTGTGCCACCCTCCCAGCACATTGATGTGGTCACCAACCCAGAAACTCCCTGAGCCTCATCGTCCAGAGTTTTACCAAGGTTTCCTTATGAAGCATGATTGGTTAATGTCACTGGCTACATGATTGAACTGAATTTCTGGAGGTTGTGAGATGGGAGTAAAAATTCCAGTGCCCTAGTCACTTGGTTGTTTTTTCTGCCAACCAGCCCCCATCCGGAAGCAATTTAGGAATCCAACCTCATTAGCATAAACTCAAGTATGAGTGAAAAAGGCTTTATATGAATAACAAAATACACTCCTATCACTCAGGAAATTCCAAGGATTTTTTGAAGCTCTGTGACAGGAACTAATGAAAAACACCAAATAATATTTATATTTACATAGTTATTTATTGATTTATATATATTACATGGTATAATATAAGTTTATATATTTTTACTACTATTTAATTTTCTATTGCCTTCCTTTTATCATAGTTGACTATTTAGCTTTTTTATACCCACCTCCATTATTTTTTATTTGTCCACATAATTTATATATATATATGTATATATATTCATATATACATCAGTTTAAATTAGAGGTTAGTGTTTGTATTATTATTATTATGCTTATAAAAGTATTGTTCACTGTGAACCAATGAACAACGTACCATAATTGTATTTCTTTTCTTGTACAAGTTGCGTTCCTCTTTGATTTACTAATTGCCTCATTTTAAAAATTCTTGTTTTTATATTTTTTCAAATTCCATTACAGTTTGTCACATTAATATTTATACTATTTTAAAATACTCAACCAGTGCCCCCCACTCCATGCCCACATCCCAGTCATCCCCTCCCCCAACTCTTTTTGTTCAGTGTAGGCTGGTTGCTTTCCAGTTTGGAACAAACCAGGCATTTTCAGACTTCTCACACTTCATTTAGTCTTTCCTGTTAGGTTCTATAATCTCACTTATATTGCACGTGTTTCTTTGAAATTATTATTACCATCTAAATTATTACTGTTATTACTATTGCTATTATTAGTACTTTGTTTTATTATTTTAGTTATTTCATTCTGCTATAGCAAGAGCTATAGCAACAGTCTAAAAATGTATACAGATGAAGGTAAATTTTTCTAGGTCTTGAATATCAGAAAATTTTGTTTTTCTACTTTTATATCTGATAGATGATTTATTATACTTAGAAGGTGAAATCATTTCCCCTCAGAATTTTTAAGGTACATCTCCACTAGTAACTCTAGATTCTACTTTTGCCTATGAGAAGTCAGATGCCAGTTTGATCCTTATTCTTTGCATGTGACTTAAACTTCCTTCACGGGAGCTCTCAGGAATTCCATCTCCAAGAGGCTGTAATTTCATTCTGGTGGACTTTTATTTACTGATCTGGGAATTTGGGGGATTCTTTCAACCTGAAAACTAATTTTTTCCAATCTTTGAAACTTTCCTGAATTAATTTGATAATTTCCTTCCTTCTATTTGTTTTCATTCTCTATGGAACAATTGTTTTGATGGTTGGCCTCTTAACACTTGAATTTGTTTTTTTCTCTCTCATCCATTTTTTTTTTTTTTTTTTTTTTGCTTTTTATTCCACTTTCTCTGAGGTTTTCTTGGATGTCCTCTCTACATTTTTACCGATATTTTTTTCCCAAGAGCTATACAATTTTTACATTAGTTATCTTTCTGTTCTTTAAAAAATGGCATCCCATTTGTGTCTTATGAATACAATCTCTTTTTTTTTTTTTTTTTTGCGGTACGCGGGCCTCTCACTGTTGTGGCCTCTCCCGTTGCGGAGCACAGGCTCCGGACACGCAGGCTCAGTGGCCATGGCTCACTCGCCAAGCCGCTCCGCAGCATGTGGGATCCTCCCAGACCGGGGCACGAACCCGCGTCTCCTGCATCGGCAGGCGGACTCTCAACCACTGCGCCACCAGGGAAGTCCACAATCTCTTCTTAAATACCTCTCTTTTTGTAATTATTTTCTGTCCCTTGTACTGTCTGTTTTCTTCTAATTTCCATATCTGTCTTCTGTCTCTGATGTAAAAGGATTTCTTCATATTGATGTTACTCTTACTCTTTGCTGTTTGTTCATACTCTTTGCTATTTAATCTATTTGTGCATCACTTCGCTCATATGTAAAGTGGGGATAATTATCGTTTCTATTTCCTGAGGTTACTGTGAGGATTAAACAGTCAATGTATATTGACTATACTGTCTGGTACACACTAAGTGTTATAAAAGTGTTTACTATTATTATCATTTTTATTATGACATTGTCTTTGAGTTTCTGCAAGTAATTTCTAAAAATCTCCCATTTTTTTTCAATAAAAATAGTATGTGGACACGATAAGGAATCTGAACAATAAAGAAATGTGTACAATTAAAAGCGAAGGCAACTACTGGTAATAGTTTCTCAGATATTCTTCCAGAATGTTTCTATGTTCCCTTTTTCTTCCTTCCTTCCTTCCTTCCTTCCTTCCTTCTTCCTTCCTTCCTTCTTCCTTCCTTCCTTCCTCATGAAAACACCATAGCATGCACAATGCTTCTCATTCTCCCACATGTAAAAATATGGTGATTACAACTAACACTGTACCTTGGTAAGGTGGTCTAACTATTTAGAAATTTTGTACCATCACTTTTTAGACTTTGTCAGTTGCTTTCCATGTAGTACACTACAGCTTTCTATCTGGTCTCACAAGGCAGTGCCATATTGAAACAGCAGGACCCTATAGTCTTTCTCCCCAGTGTCCTCCGCCTGCCTTCTGTCTGTAGGAAAACTTTAGTCCAAGAATAAGTTTAATCAGAGAAGTGAGAAAAGGAAAGGAAAACAGTCAAATAAGACCAAATAAGAATAGTTTAGTCATTAAGCAAAGTCAAGGACTTTTACTTCTCAAGGGCTAAAGATAATATTCTGAGCCGTATCCAGTGAGCTGTCCTGTAGACAGTGAAACACCCACCAGGTGGAAGAAGTTAACTACATCATGACCACACGGTAGCCATGACATAAGCTGCCACAAATTTGAGAACTGGTCTGAAAGAAATGGGAACAAACCGACCCTGGAACTGGAGAATAGTATTCAAAACAATGAAGATGACCCTGATCAGAGCACTGCATGACCAAGTTCAAGATGAATGTCGGAGCTGACTGGGCTGTTCCTATATGTAGCCCCCTTCGTCCACCTATATGCCCCCTGAAACTCCCCTTTAAAATCTCTTGCCCTCTGATTGTCAGTGGGGAGTCAATCTCTGGACATGAGTCCACCCTCTCCCCCGGTTGCCAGCCACTGAAATAAAGCAAATTTCCTTTCCACCAACCTTACCTCTCGAGTATTGGCTTTTGAGCGGCAAACAGTCAGAACCCGCTTTCGGTAACAATATTGTTGCCTCTGTGTCTGTGGATTGTCATCTGGTGAAGCTAGCCCTCAACTTCCCTGGTTTCCTGGAGATTGGCAAATCTTGCTCCCTCCTCCTCTCTAATTCCTTATTAACATTCAGATTCCCTAAAAAGTTTTCCAGGGAACAGGAAAACTGTCAATTCCTTATATGATTGTTGTACATGATGAATAATTGAACACCAGCATCTCCTACTCTTTCTCTGAGTAACTGAGAGGTTAGGATTCATAAAGCAAAAGTGATAGACTATCTGAAAAATTTTAATGCTGGCCACTTGATACATTTTTATTACTAGTTATATCAGAAAATAATGCATTTTACATTTCAGAATACTGGATGCAGGAAATAAATTTTTTAATGAATCTAACCTATGAAAGTTCTTACAGAAAATACTAAATTTAAAACAATGACTGAGACATGTAATTTCTATCCCTTTGCATAATCAAAGGAAACCATCTGTCTTCTAAATATTAACATGTATCTTCATAATTCACCTGTCACGGGCTGAAAGGGAGAGTTGGAGGTAAAGTTCAGAAGCCCTTGGGCATCACTGTGTGGATGAGGATAAAACCGTTCTGGAGGAGAGTTTTGTTCCAGCGTGTAGGAGAAGGTAAGCCAGTATTTGTCAATGTGCCAAAAACGGGACAAAGCAAAGACTGTTGGTGGAAGTTCTTCTACAAGAGTGATGGAAGTCTGCAGTATACAGAAGGTCAAGGTGAAATCAGACCTACAGTTTGCCAGTCTGCTAACTTCACAGTCAGGTGGGGACTTTTGTAGTTTTCTCACACAGAACTGTGGGCAAGGCCACATAACCCAACATTCCTGTCATTAGCCAGTGCTAAGCGCACAATGATCACTTAAATCGGCTAATATGCTCTAAAGGGAAGGAGGAGTGAAAACACCAATCTCATTCTACAATATTTTAGCACTTTTCCTCTAAGCCCAAATTACTTTTGGAAAAAAAATGTCATTTTCAGCATGAAAGCTCTGCTGTTGCCACCCACCACAAGAAATCACTGTATACAGATTTTCAGTTCCTTTCACTGGAAAGATAATTGGTAAAACCATAAATGATGCTGTAGAGCTAAAACACAAGAAGAAAAGTAACAGCTTTCTGAACTGCAAAAGTCTGAAACTGATTTGAAGGGATACCTTCAAAGGCTGATTCATTATATACCAAAAAAAAAAAGCTAGATTCTGGGCTTCCCTGGTGGCGCAGTGGTTGAGAGTCCGCCTGCCGATTCAGGGGACACGGGTTCGTGCCCCGGTCCGGGAAGATCCCACATGCCGCGGAGCGGCTGGGCCCGTGAGCCATGGCCGCTGAGTCTGCGCGTCTGGAGCCTGTGCTCCGCAACGGGAGAAGCCACAACAGTTAGAGGCCCTCGTACCGCAAAAAAACAAAACAAAACAAAACAAAAAAAACAAAACAAAAAAAAAGCTAGATTCTATATATCTGGGTTTTCTGTGGCTCTTTCAAGTCATATAGACCATTTTAATGAATATGTATAATTCATGGTTCTTTTATGTAGGAACTGGAGGCTGGAAGAGGAGGAACAGGAATGGGATCGGGGAGAAGGAAAAGAAAGGAAGGACAATAACAGTCACAATAATAGTGACAGCTAATATTAATTGAATATTATAATATAATATGAATATACTAAGTGCCAGATGCTGTGCTATGCCCTTGAAAGGCCTGACACCATCTAATCTCCACCAGTCCTATGAAGTTGGTATTATTGTTATACACACGTGTGAAAAGAGAAGGTGCCAAAATTTAAACTACTCGCCTGCCTTTCCCTATATTCTGAAGTTTTGAAAGGAGAGGTAACTTTATATTCTAGTACTTGGTGGTTCTAGATTCCGTTCATTTCACTACAGGAATATCTTTAGGCATGAAAGAGGAGAGGAGAGTGGGGCTCCATCACCTTTTCCTTCCCATCTAACTTTTATCTGCTGTAGACATTCAGGGAGACTGCTCCTTCTCTAGATGTAGCCTTAGATCAATACAATGTTTATACCCGCCACTCTTGAAAAACTGAATTTCCCATTTATTAAATATGCATGCACAGTGTATAGATACAGTTTATTTGAAAACACAGCTTCCATCGCTGAGAGAAATATCCTGAGAGTGACTTTGGCAAAGACAGAGGCTTCGAGAGGTGTTTTGGGATCAGTCAAATTTTTGACATTTTAGCCCACTTTTTTTTTTGCGGTACGCGGGCCTCTCACTGTTGTGGCCTCTCCCGTTGCGGAGCATAGGCTCCAGACGCGCAGGCTCAGCGGCCATGGCTCACGGGCCCAGCCGCTCCGCGGCATGTGGGATCCTCCCGGACCGGGGCACGAACCCGTGTCCCCTGCATCGGCAGGCGGACTCTCAACCACTGCGCCACCAGGGAAGCCCATTAGCCCACTTTTTAATACTTTTACCTTTTATGCTCTTGCTCCCTCTTGCTCTGATAAAAATAGCTTAGAAAATTTTGAGATCTGGAAATGATCTCCTAGTAACTGTCTGCAAAAGTGGGAATCATAGTCCCAAATAATAAATAATCACAAACATGCTATTCAGGCAGAGCTGCAGAGTCAGATGATGGCAGCTCCTAACAAGGCCAAAAACTGAATAAATTGCCTCTTGATCTCTCCACTGAGAGTAAATTCATGTAAATCCGAGGAAGCTGAGCTGCTGCTGCCACTAATCCACCATGTGTAGTGACGAATTTTATTAAGTGAAATACAAGAAAAGGAAAGATCCTTGCAGTAGCAATGTGCACAAAGATGACTGTCTTGGCCTAAGCGCTGAGCCCTGTGGCAGTACAGAGTGAGCAAGGCCAATTAGGCTGGCTCATCAGGCAGTGCCAGGGCAGAGAGTGAGGACCGGTGCTGAGCTGCTGCTGGAAGGCTCGAGAGCACAGGACTGCATCCACTCTGTGTGCATCGCTGGGAACGTGAAAAACAACCATTGCCCTCGACTTTGAGGTAACCTTGCTCCAGAAAAGATGGACTGACTACACTTGGAAAAATTCACTTTTCTCAAACTGAAATACTTAAAAGTCATTACCACTGAAAATTCAATGCTTATAATTTCAGGTGAATCAGTATGCTAAGTTCTTTTTCTATTAGGAGTTGCAAATTCAAAGCCTTTCTGGATTAAGCAATATAAGTAAACAATATTAAAAAATAAAGCTGTAGGGGCCTCCCTGATTGTGCAGTTGTTGAGAGTCCACCTGCCGATGCAGGGGACACGGGTTTGTGCCCCGGTCTGGGAGGATCCCACATGCCACAGAGCAGCTGCGCCCGTGAGCCTTGGCCACTGAGCCTGTGTGTCTGGAGCCTGTGCTCCGCAACGGGAGAGGCCACAACAGTGAGAGGCCTGCGTACCGCAAATAAATAAATAAATAAATAAATAAATAAATAAATAAATAAATAAATAAATAAAGCTGTAGAAGTGATGGGGCCCACTGTTAACTGGAAAGGCCAGCTGCTAATTTATTTTTCCCCTAAAACAATACGCCAGTATCTACTAAAGTGAAACATAAAGGCCTTGCCCTCATCTCAGCCATTCTATTCCTAATCATATCCTAAGTAAATATCCAAGAAATATGACTGTATGTTCACCATAAGACATTTAAAAGCAGATTTATTTATAATTACCAAAACCTGGAATTAACCCAAAGATATCCACTTTTTTTTTTAATTTTTATTTTTTTATACAGCAGGTTCTTATTAGTTATCCATTTTATACATATTAGTGTATATATGTCAGTCCCAATCTCCCAAAGGATGTCCACTTTGACATAGAAAAATGGATAGAAAGTGTGGATAATGGATAATTAAAATGTGGTCTATTCATACTATGGAATATTACACAGCCATGAAAAAGAATGAACTACTGATACATTCAATAATATGAACAACTCTCGCAGATATGCTGATTTGAAAGAAAATAGATGCAAAGGGTTAATGAGTATATGATTCTGTTTATGTAAAGTTCATGAACAAGCAAAATCAGTGGATGGTGCCAGAAGTTAAAATAGCGGTTACTTCTTTGGATGGAGTATTGTTTGGGAAGGGTTACAAAGCATGCTCTACGGTGCTTAAAAATATTTACTATCTTGATCTGAGTGTAGATATATGGATGTACACGTCTGTAAAACTGCTTCAAGCTGAACATTTGATATTGGCTTTACTGTATGTATACATATTACTGTATGTATGTCATACTTCAATTAAAACATTAAAAAATACTTTATGACAGAACAAAACAAAATGATACAAATAAAATAAAGGCTGTCCCAGACAAATAAAATAGTCTGCGCCACAAATTTGGTTGCTGACCATGAACTTATATCCCCAACTAATGTTTCTTAATCTCTTCTCACCATAGTTGAAGACTAAATGTCCCGTCTTTTAGTTATTGTTTCCCCTTTTGGGGAAAGAATTAGGGCAGCAAAAAACTGGTATTTATTTAATATTTATATTGAGTCTTTTATTCTTTTTTTTTGCATGTTGTTTAATCTCCACATATATGTGAATTTTCCAGTTTTCTTCTTGTACTTGATTTTTGCTTTCATACCAATGTGGTTGAAAAAGATGCTTAATATGATTTCAATCTCATTAAATTTATTAAGACTTGTTTTGTGGCCTCACATACCATGGAGAATGTTCCATGTGCACTTGGGAAGACTGTGTAGTCTGTTGCTTTTGAATGAAATGTTCTTTATATATATCTGTTAAGTCCATCTGGTCTAACAAGCCTTTACTCAATATAACTTTATGTAAACATTCCTTAGCATTGCCATAGTTCATACACTTGTTATTTCATACTATAGCATTTTATTAATATACTCTTTACTTGATTATCCCATTATTCTTCAGAACTTAGAATATTTTCAATTTTTCATTCAAAATAAACAGATCCCCTTGGTTTTCCATTCTCAGCTTATCTCTTTAGGTATATTCTCTGAAGTAGAGTTATTCAAAGGCCATAAGTGGATTCTCACAGTCTGTTTTAATGCCATCTTACTTCTGAAGGGCTGGCTCTATTCACGTTGTCATAGGCAACTGATAAGCTACTGTTCTGTATTTCTCATTCATGCACTATTTTTGATCATATATTAAATAGAATTTGTGTACCATATATATTAACCTCAGTTTTCTCTATACTTCGAATCATGAAAGGTTGTCAATTAGTTATGTTTATCTTTTATGTTTTCTGCATCCTGCTATTTTTATTTCATGGCATTTTGCCTTACAAAAAGTTTTCTTTATATTGTACAGGCATATATATTTTGTCTCTAATAATCTTCATTTCTTTTTTGTTTGTTTGTTTTGTTTTTTTAAATGACAAATACCTTTTATATATATATTTAAATTTATTTATTTATTATTATTTATTTTTGGCTGCGTTGGGTCTTCATTGCTATGCATGGGCTTTCTCTAGTTGCGGCAAGCGGGGACTACTCTTTGTTGTGGTGTGTGGGCTTCACATTTTGGTGGCTTCTCTTGTTGTGGAGCATGGGCTCTAGGCGCATGGGCTTCAGTAGTTGTGGCCCACAGGCTCTAGAGTGCAGGCTCAGTAGTTGTGGCCCACAGACTTAGTTGCTCTGCAGCATGTGGGATCTTCCTGGACCAGGGCTTGAACCCGTATCCCCTGCATTGGCAGGCAGGTTCTTTACCACTGTGCCACCAGGGAAGTCCAACCTTCATTTCTTAAATGGACTGAGTTTCTCTTCCTTCTGTTATCATTTAAGTATGCTATTGTATTTCCTTCTATAGTTTACAAAATAAATTACAAGTTTTTTGATTCAGTTGTTATTTATTGTAATGTAAAATGTGAAATGAGTCCAAATAAATTACCCTCCATATGAATATTTAATTATATAAAAAAACTACAAAGTAATATTACCCATTGCTATGTTAATTTTGCTGAAATGCTCATAAAAGAATCAATGTATTTAGTGACCACTTAGAGGGGTGGGATAGACAGGGTGGGAGGGAGACGCAAGAGGGAGGTGATATGGGGATATATGTATACATATAGCTGATTCACAATGTTATACAACAGAAACTAACAACACTGTAAAGCAATTATACTCCAGTAAAGATGTTAAAAAAAGAATAAATGTATTTAAAATCTTGATTCTTATTCCATTGAACATTTCCTCCTAATTTTTAAAATCTAACAACATGTGGAGTTCTATTACAATATTAAAACATTTTGTAAAATTAAGAAGCAATTTATCATCAATCATCTGTGGGTGACTTTGGATGTCTATCTATCTATCCATCCTCTACCCTCTATCTATCATCTATTTTCTTTGTTCTTCTTGTTACCTGCCTATGCATTCATATATTAATATTTTGAAGGTAAAAGTAAGGGTATTTGCCTTAATATGTCTTAGGCTATCCTATGGAACCTGGAATTGCTATTCTATTGCATTTATCCATCAAGTTAAAGTAGTATAACTTAATTACATTGTCTTCCAAATTGAGACTTGTATCTTCCATTTTCTTCAGTCACAGTGAACTGTTCTTTGCTCTGTTTCCAAAGACCTTACTCATAGTTCTCATTTGCAGGTTCTCAATGACTGCTGCTTAAGGATGGACCAAAAATAGAGAATGTAGTAACATCAAAATTTATGACCAAATATACATATGTTCATGGAGTGAAAGAAGAATTTCAACTGTGCATGTGGCAATATCAAAACACATTCTCAGATCTAAGATGTTAATGTGGTAAAGGGAGAATTTTTCTTCCTTTTCAAATGCTCTGAATTAGGTAACATAAGTGTAAGCCAGCAATTTTACCATCAACAAAGTCTTATAAAACAGAAAAAGCAAAGAAAAATTTTGTAGAAGTAGAAAATGGACTTCTTTCAAAAATGAAGCCAAGTAATTAAGTAGAGCATTTCTTTTTGAACTTGGAGAAGCAAAGCAAACCTCAAGTGATGGAGTTTCTGCCATATTTTAGAATGAAGAAACATTGCATTATGCTTTGGCACCTTAAGTTTTATTATGTTCTTATGAAAAACTGCATAGTTAGCCTTCACTGCTAAAACCAGTGAAGAAGATGTTCTATGGTCAAAATGGTCTTATTATTTATTAGGTCACACTTCAAGTAGTATTTTGTAGCAACCATAGGTTTCAAAAAGTAAATATTTCTGGGAAAAAAAAGAAGACAATGGAATTTATTCTTCAAGACTGCATTAGTAATGTTAAATGCAATTTCTTGACTGGTCATTAAATACTCTTATCTGAGGTTTATAAAGTATAAATGTCTAATAAACTCACTATCCGCACTATTTGATACCATAGCATTTTTTTAAATTGAAGTACAGCTGTTTTACAACATTGAGTTAGTCTCTGGTACACAGCAAAGTGATTTGGAATATATATATATATATATATATATATATATATATATTCTTTGTCAGATTCTTTCCCATTATAGGTTGTTAAAAGATATTGGTTACAGTTCCCTGTGCTATACAGTAGGATCTTGTTGTTTATTTTATTTATAGTAGAGTGTATATGTTAATTCCAACTTTTGGGATTAACCATCCCACTTTTTCCCTTTGGTAACCATAAGTTTGTTTTCTACATCTAAGAGTCTGTTTCTGTTTTGTAAATAAGTTCACTAGTCTCATTGTTTAGATTCCACATAAGTGATATCATGTGATATTTGTCTTTGTCTGACTTACCTCACTAAGTATAATATTCTCTAGGTCCATCCATGATGCTGCAAATGGCATTATTCCTTCTTTTTTATGTCTCAGTAATATTCCATTGCATATATATATATATATATATATATATATACACACACACACACATCACATCTTCTTTATCCATTCATCTGTCAATGGACACTTAGATCGCTTCCATGTCTTAGTTATTGTAAATAGTGCTGCTAAGAATACTGGGGTACATGTATCTTTTCGAATTATGGTTTTCTCCAGAAATATGCCAAGAGTAGGATTGCTGGATCATATGGTAACTCTATTTTTAGTTTTTAAAGAAACCTCCATACTGTTCTCCACAGTGGCTGTATCAATTTACATTCCCACCAGCAGTGGAGGAGGGTTCCCTTTTCTTCACACCCTCTCCAGCATCTATTATTTATAGACTTTTTAAGGATAGCCATTCTGACTGGTGAGGTGATATCTCACTGTGGTTTTGATTTGCATTTCTCTAATAATTAATGATGTTGAGCACCTTTTCACATGCCTGTTGGCCATCTGTGTGTCCTCTTTGGAGAAATGTCTATTTAGGTCTTCTGCCCATTTTTTTGATTGGTTTTATTTTTTTAATTGAGCTGTATGAGCTGTTTGCATATTTTGGAAATTAAGCCCTTGTTGTTTGCATCATATGCAAACATTTTCTCCCATTCCATAGGTTGTCCTTTCATTTTGTTTATGGTTTGCTGTGCAAAAGCTTGTAAGTTTGATTAGGTCACATTTGAAAACATAGTATTTTTAAAACACCATAAAAAGTAACTAGCATGTAATTTCTAAAAGGTACTACATATCAGATTTCACTTTTTAGATTTGTCAAGAATCTTGTACATAGACATAGATAAATTAATACTATCTAGTGGTGTGAGTTGACATAAACGAAGAAATTACTGTACAATTTGGTAGGTTGGCACTTACATATATATAAGGGCTAAAAAGCTCTGAGAACTTAGAACAGGAGCAACTGACCATTCCTTGAATAATAAGAAAATGCTCTATTGAGAAGTTACATGCATCAGGAAAGAGACTTGGTTTAAAAAAGTAAAATCCTGAAAAAGTTTGGATATGAGTGGGGAGTTAAAGAAGTTCAGTCTCAGTTGTACTAAGTGTTTCACAGAGTGGCAAAAAATAATGCTAGAAAAGGGTTGGGCCAGACTGCAAATCCCCTCACATGTGAAAGTGCAGAAGTTAGAATTTTATTCCAAATTACTGAAGGTTCTACGGGTTCAGTGATGTTTTTGAGTAAGAGAGTGATGCCATTAGCTTCATTTTGTAGGGCAGTGACTGGCGGCAGTGTGGAGAACTGTCAAGAGTAGAGAGAGACAATGAGAAGAAGATGGTATAAAAACATAAAAATGGAGATGATAATCTGAGTTATGGCAGAGGAAGTGGGGATGGAGACAAGAAAAGTAATTTGAGAAGCATTTTTGAGGTAGAATATGAAGAATTTGATCACCCATGGAATATGCTATGAGGAGTTGAATTTATCTGATGTTTATCTAAAAGATAGGATAGATGTGGGTACTCATATCGGAAGTGTATTTTGCTGGAGATGGAGCAGCCTTGCAGGAGAAGCTTAAGAATTCCATCTTGGAACTTACAATGTGCATCAAGTGCTAAATCTGAAACGCCTGCGGGGAGTCCAGATGGGGATATGTGTATTACGTTTGGGGTTCAGATGATAGATCAGAATTTTAGCAAAAAGGCAATTTTAAAGTCACAAAAGTAAGTGATCATGGAGGGCTCAGATAAGAGGGTTGGTATAGAAACCTGGAAAAGATTAACAGTTGATGGCACAAAAACAGAAATACAGATCAATGGAACAGGATAGAAAGCCCAGAGATCAACCCACGCACATATGGTCACTTTATTTTTGATAAAGGAGGCAAGAATATACAATGGAGAAAAGACAGCCTCTTCAATAAGTGGTGCTGGGGAAACTGGACAGCTACGTGTAAAAGAATGAAATTAGAACACTCTCTAACACCATACAAAAAAATAAACTCAAAATGGATTAAAGACCATTAATGGAAGGCCAGACACTATAAAACTCTTAGAGGGAAACATAGGCAGAACATTCTATGACATAAATCACAGCAAGATCCTTTTTGACCCACCTTCTAGAGAAATGGAAATAAAACCAAAAATAAACAAATGGGACCTAATGAAACTTCAAAGCTTTTGCGCAGCAAAGGAAACCATAAACAAGATGAAAAGACAACCCTCAGAATGGGAGAAAATATTTGCAAATGAAGAAACAGACAAAGGATTAATCTCCAAAATTTACAAGCAGCTCAATATCAAAAAAACAAACAACCCAATCCAAAAATGGGCAGAGGACCTAAATAGACATTTCTCCAAGGAAGATATACAGATTCCCAACAAACACATGAAAGGATGCTCAGCATCACTAATCATTAGAGAAATGCAAATCAAAACTACAATGAGGTATCACCTCACACCAGTCAGAATGGCCATCATCAAAAAATCTACAAACAGTAAATGCTGGAGAGGGTGTGGAGAAAAGGGAACCCTCTTGCACTGTTGGTGGGAATGTAAATTGATATAGCCACTATGGAGAACAGTATGGAGGTTCCTTAAAAAACTAAAAATAGGACTACCATATGCCCTGAGAAAGTCGTAATTCAAAAAGAGTCATGTACCACAATGTTCATTGCAGCACTATTTACAATAGCCAGGACATGGAAGCAACCTAAGTGTCCATCAACAGATGAATGGATAAAGAAGATGTGGCACATATATACAATGGAATATTACTCAGCCATAAAAAGAAACGAAGTTGAGTTATTTGTAGTGAGGTGGATGGACCTAGAGTCTATCATACAGAGTGAATTAAGTCAAAAAGAGAAAAATAAATACCGTATGCTAACACGTATATATGGAATCTAAAAAAAAAAAAAGGTTCTGAAGAACCTAGGGGCAGGACAGGAATAAAGACACAGACATAGAGAATGGACTTGAGGACACGGGGAGGGGCAAGGGTAAGCTGGGACGAAGTGAGAGAGTGGCATGGACATATATACACTACCAAATGTAAAATAGATAGCTAGTGGGAAGCAGCCGCATAGCACAGGGAGATCAGCTCGGTGCCCTGTGACCACCTAGAGGGGTGGGATAGGGAGGGTGGGAGGGAGATGCAAGAGGGAGCGGATATGGGGATATATGTATACCTATAGCTGAATCACTTTATTATACAGCAGAAACTATCACAACATTGTAAAGCAATTATACTCCAATAAAGATATTAAAGATACTTGGAAACTTGGATACAATATTTTAAAAATACAGTGTGCTGTAATTATGACCATCATCAATTTGTTGCCATGGAAAACCTTGATTGAAACTCCAACAGAGTTGAACATGGATACAATGCTGAAAGCTTGTAAGAAATTCTAGTTTTCTTTATCATGCCTGTGTCTGGAAATAAAGTCTGACAATAGGCTCTATAGTAAACATAAGTGTCTGCTATTATGTTTCAGGCATGTAGCAAACATGGTTCATGTACTCAAAGAGCTCACAATATTTCTCTGGTCAATATGAAAGGCTAATCCAGTCCCTAAAATCATTGGATTTGTCAGTCTCCAGGGCTTATACTTCCCAGGTAACTGTTGCTTTGTCACTTTGTGTTGTTCAGTAGTAAAAAGGACCATATAATAGACTAATTTCCACTGCCTTCCAGTAAATTTTGACTTCTTTCTAAGTACATTTACATTAGTAAGGAAGTGATTTATCATCATAAAAGCAGAACATTTCCAGCTCTTAGTGATTGCGTCATAGATTTCTAGACCATTGGTGACTATTAACATGGCTATAATTATTTCTTTCAACCTCCTTATTTCACAGATGAAAGAAGTGAGGCCCAAAGAAATCAAATGACTAACACACAGCATTGCTGTGATTTGAGTTAAGCATATGATATTTCCATTTGCTGACAACCATGATTCTCTTAAAACAGCTAATTTATTTTAAACGTCTCTTATGGGAAAAAAAATCAATTTTACTAAACATCATGCACCGTTGTTTTAACATAAAAGGCCTTAGTTATTAATAAATTGATAGGAATCTTCCAGGAGCTTCTGAAGCCTCACCAATGCCAATGTGGCTCTAGGATGGAAGAAAGGATTGGGATTCAAGAAATTTTGCTTCTGGTTCAGCATTCTGCTGCTTATCCCTAGCTCTAGAGATTCTATTTTTTAACTGTAGACTGAACTGGTAGGTGCAGAAGACTTTAAGCCTTTTAACCTTATAAATCCAGCCCCGCTAAGAGGCCCAGTCTGACAAAACCCTCAAAATGAGGGTCCATTATATGGAATTGGGCAGCCCTTTGGCTGCCTTCCATTGGATATTCAGAAGTTATTCCTAAGACAATAAAGGACAGATTCCAAATAACGGCCCCCATTTGAGGTCTTTTAGAATGTCCTCCCCTCCCACAGTAACACAAATGGGTTCCACTGGAAGTTCACTCTTCAGCATACAATTGGTGAACACTCACAGTGTTCCACGTGTTGTTTTAGACATTGGTATTTCTAACCAACAGAATGGAGACCTGTCCTCTCATTGTTATGGGATGACAGAGACTCAAGAGAGAAAATACTCCGCAAGTTCAATGTTAAGCACTGGTATTCATGGTTTCTTTGATTCAACCCATGAAACTGTGTCCCTGCTCAGCTAGCTTCCTTCAAATGATATCTCTCTGCTCAGGTCAGAACTAAATTCTGTGTCATCATAGTCACTGAGCTTTTAGCTTCTCCAAGGGGGGCCACTGAGTATCCTCTCTCTCCCTGCTACTGTATCTCTCCAAATCCTCCTGTCACTGAGGTTCTTGAGGTCCTTCTTATCTCTGTGTATAGATTTGGGTGGTTGTTTGTTGGAGAAGGTCATTGAGATGACATGACTGCTGGACCCAGGCATTCAGAGGCTCCCCACCCCCTCTCCATCCTTGAAATGTATGTTCTTCTCACCATTCCCATAGTAGGAGCCACTTCAAGGATGCAGCCTTGAGAGAGCAAGGTATTGTTGAGACCACTGGGACTGAATATATGACTGAACCCAGTTAAGGCCTCTATATATACTTTTAAGATTCTGGTGGGCAGGTGCAGAGATCTACTCATCTTGTGGCCACCCAAGACAAGCTTTGTAAGTAAGTTCCCTTGCTTATTAACACTGTCACTTACCAACCTGGAGTGGTCTGCCTCTTTCTTTTTTTGGTCTCTCCTTGCCTTCCATGTATGGGGGTCAGTTTCAGATATCAACCAGGAAATTTCTGATTTTGTGAACCAACATCTTTTTATCACTTTCCAGAGGTATCCATAGCATTGTGCTACTGGCCATGGTTTATGGAAAGATACAGTGGGCACCCCCTCCAGCAGCATTGCCACTGCCCACTTCAAGACTCAACTTCCTTCTTTCCTGTCATCCAATCCTTCCCCACACCACATACTCATGTAATTCATTGGTAGCAACCTCTTTCTTTTAGTTAGCCTCAAGGCTTTGGGGAAATGAAAAGTAGTTCTTCAAGGAAATATTTGGGTTTTCAATTTTTTATAGCAATTAATAATATATTTCCTAAAGAATTCAGTCTTTATTATAGTGACAATAATTTATTTTGTCAAAAGTTACCTTCAAAAGGTAGCACAACCTAAGCAAGTATCACTTGTAAAGACAGTGTATTAGTTTCCAATCACTGTTGTCACCAATTACCACACATTTGGTGACTTAAACCAACAGAAATGTATTCTCTTACATTTCTGGAAGCCAGAATCCCGAAATCAAGTGTTGGCAGGACCACACTCCCTCCTGAGGCTCTAGTGGGGAATCCCTTCCCTGTCTTTTCTAGTTTCTGGTGGCTCCTGAAGTGAAGCATTCCTTAACCTGTGGCCACATCACTCCAATATTTGCCTCTCTCTTCACATTGCCTTCTCCTCTGTGTGTGTCTGTCTCAGAACTCCCTCTGTCTCTCTCTTATAAGGATACATGTGATAGCATTTCAGGCCCACCTAGATAATCCAGGATAAGAAACTTCTCTCTAGATCCTTAATTTAGTTACACTGTTTGCAAAATAAGATGATTTTCACTCTTTTGCCATATAAGGGAATATTCATAAGTTGGGGAATCAGGAAGTGACTGTATCTTTGAGGGGGCATTACTTGCAGCCTACCATAGACATTATGGTTACCAAAAGTCCAATTTTGCTTGGACATACTCTTTTTCTTGCTATCAATCAATACAGAATTATTTGACACTTGGGTCACACCAACCAATCAGTAAATTGTACATACCTAGTGCACGTGGTACAGTCAGTGCCACATAAATATTACTTCTTTCTCTATGCCCTTTCCTTGTCATGCATTGGGCCTTTCCTATTAAATAAACTATTACAATACTGAATGGGCTTTCGGCAAGAGTTTCATTCATTCATTCAATTTCTTTTGGCAAACGTATTGAACATCATACATATGTCAGGTTTGAGTCAAGCACTTCAAAAAATTTAGTTCACTTAATTTTCTCAAAAGTCATTTGAACTAGAGTTCAGCATAGTGATTAAGATCTAGAGTTTTGAAGTCAGACAGACTGGGTTTAAATCCTGGCTCCACCCTTTAGTAGCCATCGGGAAATTATTTCACCTCTCCAAGTGTCTTTTTCTTCATCTGTAAAGTGGACATATGAATATCCACTTCACCAGCACAGTGCGTGGCTGTGCTATATAAATGGTGACTGTTGTTATTATACTCATTTGGGGAAGAAATTGGGCTCATTTGAGGGGTTAAATAATTTGCTCAATCTTACACAGATGAGTCTGTCTTAAAGCCTGCATGCACTGTCCACTGTTCACTGCATCATGCTAGAAGAATCTAATTATAACTCAACCTCACTGATAGAATGTTTCTGTGGGTTGCAGTCCAAGGACAGAAAGAACCTATATTACATAATATTATATAATGTCACAGAGTTACGTAAATATCTCTGGTGAAGGATAATTCCCTTAAAAAAATACTATCAGACACTGGTCCCTGAATTAAGCACACATTAACCTCAATTCTCTCCTTGTGTGTAATGTATTAGAGTTTTTAAAGTCTCTTTCTGCTCTTCTTAATCTCCTTCATACTTCCTCCCCTCTCTCACCCACCACACTATGGGCACATACATGCTGGCAATAAGAAAGTTCTAGGTATGTCTCCACTTGGACTAGGCTTGTAAGACCCACTACACCCAAACTGTTGATACCTAAGGCACAATGTAATAGAGTTAAAAAGTGTGTTTGATATTTTCCATTTGCTCCTCTGGACCCAGTCTCCACCCTTTATCTGCTCCCTTCCATGCCCCAGGATGCTACCCTGTATGAACTGTTCAGAGGGCTCCCATGCCCCTTTGGGTTCTTTTTGCATCTCATTAATGAGTGGCAGCAGCAAGAGGTTGGAGGAGGGCATGAAGCCAGGGTATCTATTACTCCAGCTCTCTCCTTGTGGGCTCCCCCAGTTGGCGGTCAGGTGGCCCTCTTATAAAGCCACTTTCTCCCTCACCTCATCCTTCAAGTTTAAGGGTCCTCACTATTGCTAGTCCCAGGCACTGCTCTATCTACATGCTGGATTCCTTAACTCTGCCTCACCTTTGAGGAATCCCTCAATTAAACTCTATGAATAACCGACTTTGAATGTGCCTTCTGTTTCCTAACCTGGCAGACACAGGAAGTTTGAATATTATTTAGGGGTTGGCTGCTCCAGAGGGTGGAGCAGGGGCCTTGGATTTTCAAATGACTTCTAGACCTGGAGAAAGATCCTCCAATTCCCAGTGTTCCCTGGTTTGAGATACAGCATAATAAAGCCATGGATATGACAGAGAAACATGTTAGCTCAGCCCTAAGCCTGAATCTGAAAAAGGTTCTTGGGCTTGAGGTGGGAGGAGAAATAGTGTAAAAAGATTTATCATAGTGAAAACACTATGGTGGGAGTAGATAAAATTATTCTGTTCAGTTTTTTTTTCATTAAATACCTGGTCCTGGTACCCTCCCTAAGAGCCTGGATCAAGCGTGCTGTTTTCCTTTTTCTTTTTTTCAGGTATTAGAGTGGAATGCTTAGGGGTAAAGAAGCTTGCGTGAATCCCCCTAGTTTGATTTCAGCTCTACCACTTACTGGTTGCATAACCCGAGACAAATTATTCAGCCTCACTAAGACAATAGTTGTTATCTCACATTGGCCATTAAGAATAAGAGCATCAATCCATGTTGTAGTGGATAAGTGTGCATCACACAGATCTTCCTTTAAGACCAAAGGACTCATCTACAGGTCCCTCTCCAGGAATTGATCTTCAGTGAAATGAACTGGGTGGCCCAAATTTCTGCCCCTTTACCAGGGGCATCTAATGACTGCTCAACACCGTGGGGAGACACAAGGTCAATTCTGAAAGCTCGTATAACTCCAATCATCCTGTGGAATTAGCCGAGGCCCCTCTTGCCACTGCCCTACAGATCAACTTGCCCCTCTTCCCAGTCCTATTTTATGATATCATGTTAACCAGCGACAAGTAGCGAGTACTTTGAAGACTTTTGTAAGACACATACCCTCCAAAGGGTGAGTGACAGACTTACAGGTATCCGGGGAGCTACCACATCAGTGAAGTTTTAAGGGTCTATTAGTCTAGAATGCAAGGACATCCCCTCCAATGTAAAAGGGATTATTGCATCTCACATTTTTCACCACTGAGAAAGAAGGAAAATACTTGGTAGTCTTTTCTGCATTCTGGTAGCATATTCCACGCATGTGGGACCCATAGCCCTTTTTCTTCTCTCCAATTTCTCCCTTCTGGAATGGGAATGTCTCTCCTATGCCTGTCCCATCGTTGTATTTTAGAAGCAGATAACTTGTCTGGTTTCGTGGGTTCACAGCTGGAGAATTTTGCTTCAAGAAGAATACTGAGTCTCTCCCATACCTGATTTAGATACTATTTAGATGAAATTTTGGACTTAGTGTTGCTGGAATGGGTTAAGACTTTTGGGCTGTTGGGATAAAAATGAATTTATTTTTCATGTGAGAAGGACATGAATTTGGGAGGTCCACAGGGTAGAGTGCTATGGGCTGAATTGTGTTACATCCAAATTCATATGTTGTGGCCCTAAACTCCCGGCACCTCAGAATATGACTGTTTTTGGAGGTAGGGTTTGTAAATAGGTAATTACTTTACAATGAGGCTGTTAGGGTGACCCTAATCCAATCTTACTGGTATCCTAATAAGAAGAAGAGATTAGAATACACACACAGAGAGATATATGTGTACAGGGGGACAACCAAATAAAGATGTAGTAAGAGGGCGGCCACCTGCAAACCGAGAAAGGCATCAGGAGAAACCAAACCTGCCAACACCTTGACCTTGGACTGCCAACACCTTGACCTTGGACTGCCAACCTCCAGAACTGTGAGAAAATAAATTGCTGTTGTTTAAACCACCCAGTCTGTGGTATTTTGTTATGGCAATCCCGGCAAACTAAGACACCCTCTCTCTTCCAATTTGGGCACTATGGGGATACAAAAGCCCAATCCCATTGGTTTGATTGAGGACAAATCTAAGCTCAGAGCCATCTCAGTCCCAGGGCTCCATGAGCTGAACTAATTACTCTGTTGCAACTGAATCTGTAGTCAGATTCTGGGTAAGAAGTCAAATTTATACATTTCCAGGGCTACTCCCATTACCCAGGGATGGATAACAATGCAGGGATTATATCCATTCATTCAGCACCTGCTTTTAAGCCTGGTACCAGGTAGTGTGGATACAATGGGGAGTAAAAGAAGAAACATTTCTACTCACAAGAGTTTACATTTCAAGAGTGGGGAAATAGCCAAAAAAAAATAAATGAAATATCTTATATTGTCAGATTGAAATAAATACCATGGAGAAAAATTATTTAGTGAATATGCAATGCTGGATGGTGAGGATTATAGTATACTTGGTACCAGGCTTAATTGCAGGTGTTGAATGAATGGGCATAATCCCTGCACTGTTGTCCATCCTGGGTAGTGAAAGTAGCCCTGGAAATATATGAGATTGAATTCTCTCCCAGTCCACTGGGATGGGGGTTTGAAGTTAGATTTATCCTGATTCAAAGAAAATAAAATACTTGATAATATTTGATAATTAATATTTGTGGTCGTATATTCAGACCCACTGCATAAGCATTGACTTGAAGAAACTCCTGTGGAAGGGTGAAACATATAACGTTTGCATGAACTATTAATTTGTGCTGAAAGAGTTCACTGTGATTAACGGAGATAATGAGAATTTAAAAGGGCAATGATAACCATACAAATGGAATCAGATTCTATTTTCTAGCGTCCCAAAGAGAGCGACTTTTACCTTCACTTCACCTAACCTGTGTTTTATGAAGATTACTTAACCTCCTAGAATTAGCACAGAATTATTAATTCTGTGCCTAAGACACCTAGAATTGCTGCAATTAACTTATTGTCCTACCCAATTCTTCAATTTTTCTCACAAGAGAAAAGAGATACCTGTGAATTTGAACCTTGCTAAGGAAAACAGGGAATACGTCTCTTCCATTCTGAGTTAAATCACACAGAACTAATCCCATCCCACACTTAAAACAAATTAAAACATGGAAAACAACTGTCAGTACTTCTTAAATTGTTATGGGGACACATATTTGCCTGAAAAATTGATATGAACACTATGCATGAAATCTTTGCTCCCTCAAATTTGCATCTTCACACAGTTCAGTCTCCAGTTCCAGGGGCCGTGGACTCCTGGAGCCTCTTGAGCTGGGGTTGAGAACCTCTGCTCCAAAGTAATACAAACACACCAATGTTATTTTTAAAAACAAAAAGAATGGAAAGATCAAGGAGATGATCTTATTGAGGTTATGGTAACATAGAGAACTTTCACTAATGAGAAATGTCTCAAAGAAAAGGAAGGGCAGGCTGGGGTTTTGTATAGGGTCAAAGATACTCCTTGACCAAACTTGAATTAGGTTCCTCTGAGCTCTCTTCTCAAGTAGACCCTTGACCTTTGCCTTCTGTGTCTGTTATTGTTGAGCCTAGCATTAGCAAGAATCCTGCTAAGCCAGCTCAGTGGAATACCCCAACCTTGATATCAGAGCACCACTGATATCTGATCAAGTCCCTCATCCCCACCTTTGATGTATAAGTCATTGTTTTGCTTTTAGCAAGAATCCTGTTAGGCCAATTTTTGACATGAATCCCCCTACCCTTGATGTTTCCTCTTAGCAATTTTACATCTGCTGATCCCCTCACTCTACTCCTTGGCTACAAATCTCCATTTCTCCTTGTTGGAGTTGGAGTTGAGCGCAATCTCTCTCCCCTATCACAATAGAGTTGACTCCTATTGCGATAGTTTCGATTAAAGTATTGTTTTAATAGTTGCAAGAATTTTTTTTCTTTAACAATAGGCAGATAAAGAAGGAATCATCTGGAGTCTTTTGGGAGTCATGGGAAAGAGTGGACAGTGAGTCTTATTTGAGTCACATGGGGAAGGGTTCTTTGTGATTGACCATTTCCTGGAGCAAAAAATGGTGAGGGGAGTTTGGAAAGCAAAAATGGTGAGGGGGAGATTTCTCAATGACTGTTCTTTTCTGGGAGCACAGGGCTCAGGTCCAGTTCAATATTTTCCATTTATGAAGTCTTTAAATTGTTGCTATGAGAATTCAACTTTCAATACTACCAAGTTTTATAGATTTAGCCAATCTATGAAGAAATTATGTGGAGATTAAAAAAAGTCTTATATGTTCTCCTCAAAACTAGGTGATAGTGACTATAGAGGAGAGATTTATAAGAAATTTGTTATGGATTAGGACATCACTTCTTGCTTTAGTGGAAAGGAAATTCCTGTCAGAGACAAACCTCTCAACTCTTTATTGTCTATGGTTTTTCACCCTTCTCCATTCTCTGTAAGAGTTGACTTCCGAACATCATAGACCAAACATACAGAATATTAAAAGAAAAAGGAATCCATAATCACGTGGGCTAGAACCCCAGCCTCCTAAACCATGGGCACTTTCTTATAAAGAATCCTGAAGTTCCAAAGTCTACAAGTCTGTGCTTGAATGTTCCAAAAGTCATGTCCTTCTTAATTCCCTTCATAGCTCTTCCTTTACACAAAATAAGTAGAAAAACACATCAATCTTTAGTATGATTTGTAGTTGTCAGGCTTAGTATAAAAGAATAAAAAAAGTCAAAATAAAGAAAAATATTATAAACAGTATATAAGCAAGATATTAAATAACAGTTCATTAGTATGGTCAGATATATATGTACATATTTTATTTCACAATGTCTTTCATCTACCTACCTTCCAAATTCAATTTTTGGAAAGGCAGTACTAGGTTTTTCTTCCTCCTAACTTTATTGTGTATGCATGCACATGCATCTATAACAAATGAAAAATACTAGTGTAGGCACTGCTGGAAATCCTATAGTAAAATAAGACATTTTTAGTTTTCATAATTTACAATCTAACTGAGATAGGAGTTAAGGAAATTAAAAACAAAACTCTCACAGTTCAGAGAGGTTTGGCTTACTGTTGCAGATAGAAACAGAGAAAGAAGAGAGAGAGAGGAGGAAGAAGAAGAAGAAGAAAGGGGAAGGGGAGGGGGAGGAGGAAGGAAGGAAGGGTGGGTGCAGTCTGCTGCAGAAATGCTCCCAGTGGGGATATCAGAAGAATAAGCAATTGCCTTGGGGACATTGCTCTTCCTTGCCAACTATGGGAAACGTGGGCAATCACATTGCTTACGATGAGTGTGGATGGCAAGATGTCATTTGATTTCATTGAGGATCTAGAAGGAATGTATTCTAACATGCAATGTATGAGAGGAATAACTTATTTAAGATTATGTGGAGTATTTGCAAATAAACTTCAGATTTCTTTGAAGTATGCAATTTTAAAAAATCTTCTTAAAACTACAGACCTGAGGAATATGGAGGCTGTATAAGCTATCTATTACTTTGTAACAAATTACTACAATAGTTAATGGCTTAACACAACAACCATTTTATTTGCTCACAATCTGTGACTCAGCAATTTAAGAGGGTCTGAGCTAGGCAGCTTTCTTATTGAGTGTCCTGGAGTGATTTACGTGCTGCAGTCATCTTGTGGCTTAACTGGCTAGGTGGTCGAAGATGGCCTCATGCACAGGTCTGGTGGTGGATGCTGGCTGTCTGCTCATCCCTTCCTCTCTAGCACAATAGTCCTGGTTTCTTCACATGGTGGCAGCATTTTAAGAGTTCAAGCCCTAATGACTAGCACTTTTCAAGCTTCTGATTGCTCCATATTTACTAACGTCCTGTTGACCAAAGCAAGTCACGTGGCCAAAGCTGGAGTCAGTGTGAAAGGGGATCACACAAGGATGGGGATACAGGCAAGCAGGACTTAATGTGGGACCATTACTGTAACAACACACCACAGAGGCACATCTAGTCAAACCTCATTATTCATAGATTTTGTATTTGTGAACTTGCCTACTTGCAAAAATTTATTTGTAACCCGCAGATCAAAACTCACAGTGCTTTTGTGGTCATTTGTGGACTTGTACACAGCAGAGAAAAATTTGAGTTGCCCAACACGCATGTTCCCAGCTAAGGTTGAATAAGATGATGAGCTGCCTTCTTGTTTCAGCTCATACTGTAACCAAGTGTCTTTTTGTAATATACTTAGTGTCGTATTTTTCATTTTTTTGTGTTTCACTGGTGATGTTGCTATTTAAAATGGCCCTCAAGTGTAGAGCTGAAGTGCTGCAAGAAGGCTGTGATGTGCTTTATAGAAAATATAGGTACGCTAGATAAACTTCATCCAGGCATGGTTATACTGCTGTTGGATGTGAGTTCAGTGTTAATGAGCCAACAATATACATTCAAATGGTGTCTTTAATCATCAATGCACATTAAATAAGGTTACTGTTGATTGGTTGACAAAAATGTTGTAACTAGAGATTCACAGGAGCCTAACTCGGTATTACTTCTAGGATCAGTGACTCAGTATTTGCTAACTGGGTGTTTGTAGAACTTTATAGAACGTAACTACCATGAACAATGAGAATTTACTGTATATCAGTTCCTATCTATTGTAGTTTAATGGGCCTATATTATTTCTAGGAAAAGTTAAAGAAAATCATAAGCCACTCTTGATAAATTAAGCAATAATGGAAAGGATCAAGTGACAAGCCCAAGGTGAACTGAATTAGTTCAATTCCAAATCAGTTTGATAAATATTTATCAGGCATTTATATAAATTGGGCAAGGTAGTGTCATGAGTAGGTGCTAGGGCTGGGGATAAAAATTTGAACACTTGGTTTCAACCTAAAGAAGCTCAGAATCTAGTAAAGGAAGTGAGGCAGTGGGAAATGTGATTTGGGCTTGAAAAGAATGTTTACAAAGTATTAAGGAAGCCCAGAGATGAGAAATGAATTTCGCTGGTAAAATCAGAGCAGGATTCATGGAAGAGATGATATTGAAATATGGATGGTATTTTGATAGACAAAAATGAGGGGAAATGAGATTTCTTTTTTAAGGAAAGGAACATCGTGAACAAAAGATATGTTGGAGAGGGGATAGGAAGTTTGGAGCACTTGGAAGGGGAGACTGTATCATGAAGTCCTAGTGCAGTGGTTGCATCAAAGGTGGTAACAGCTACAATTTATCTAACGTTTAATACCACTTTTTAAGCATGTCATATGCATTATTTCATTTTAACCTCACTACAAAATGATGAAGTATAGTATTGGTATCATTTGAGAGGTGAAGGAACTGAGGCAAAGACAGAGTAAGTAACTTGCCTAAAGTCACAGCACCCTTCCCTCACATAGTCCTTTCCTATTTCTCTAATAAGTCTAAGCTCACTCTTGACATTCTTGCCAAGGGTATTCGCACGTGCTAATCCCTCTCCTGGAATGCTCTTCCCCCAGCTCTCAACCCAAGTGTCAGCAGCTTAGACAGGCCTTCCCTGAACAGCCTATCAAATCTTGAAACAAATTATAATGACATATATTTATATATTACATACTTGTATTTGTCTAATTAGTCATTTATTTATTCATTTACTTGTCTGCTTTATTCACAATTGTATCCCCTGTACCCAAATAGTAGTAGAACCTCTTGGCACATAGTAGACCCTTCTTGACAAGTATTTATTGAAAGAATATGCAAGTTCTGTGAGAGCAGGAACCTTGTATTCTTGATCACTTGTGTATTTCCAGCTCCCCAAATAAGTTCTGGAACATTATAAAGAGCTTAATCAACACTTACGGCAACAATGAAGTAGTAGAGCCAAGATTGAAACCAAGTCTCCCTAACTTTAGAGTAAAGTATATAACCACTAGTCTGTTGTGGTTACAGATGCATGAGGTCAGAAAAGATGAGTTGGCTCTAGATCGCGAGGGGTTTTCAATTCCATATTTAATAACTTCAGCTGTAATACACAGACAACTGATGATTTCTGAGGAGAGAAGTAATCTAATCAGAACTATGCTCTGATCAAAAGTTCTCTTTGGCAGTAGTTGGATTAGATGTAATAGGAGAGAAGGATCCACAAGAGGGTCAGGGAAAAGAGCTAACAGCCTATTATCATAAGAGCCAGATAAAGAGATAAAAGGGGCATTAGAACCCCAAAGAAGGGTGAGAATTCCACAGACATTGGAGAGTATTCATACAGAATTTGTGGATGAGAGGTAGAAGAGTAAAGGAATAAGAGATAAACATGAGGTTCCGGGCTTATCTGAATAGCAGGCTCATGATGGCATTTACTGAAATTGGGAAGACAAGGTTTGAGGAGGGATTCAGGATCTGGGGTGGGCATGCTTATTTTTGCTGCTTGTAGAACCTTTAAGGAGAGAGAATTATTAGGAAGTAGGAAACTCAGGAGAAGCTATGCTGGGGGCATAGATTTGGGAAACATCTGTCGAGAGGCAGTTAATGAGACCATGATTATAGATGATCTGTCGAAATGGAGCAATTGCAGAAGAGCATAAAGAGTATATGTATGAAGAATGCCTTCACTGAACAGAAGGAAGCAGGAGAAGGTGAAATAGAGGCATCAAAGTAGTGTCAAGTTATGATACTGTCCCAAGGAAAGGGTGTTTGGATGAGTAGGAGGTCTTTGAAAACCATAAAGAAGCGGGCTTAAGAATACTGGAATGTGAGGTCAGATTGCAAGAAGTTGAGGAATATTTGGTGTCTACGAAACAAGATGGGATGGTAACTCAATGGAGGAAGTTTTTTTAGCAGAGGAGCTCCTTCAGATGCATTGCTTGAAGATATGTTTTGTGATTTGGGGACAGAGGAGAATGAATAACAAAATGGGCAGATTTGGGAAGTGGAAAGTTGGCATGACAGAAATTGAAGATTATAAAGAATTCTATGTTTCTGATGAGAGCAGTTCTGACATGACTGATCATGAAATCTAGGCTTGGGTAGTAAGATAAGTAATTCTTGATGGATGTTATAGTCTGAAAGAACTGAAAGAGATCCAGATCAAAGGCACACTGGAGATGAGGAGCAGATTCAGTAAGATCAAGAAAGAAATAAGAACTATAGCCTGAGGGTTGACTCAGAGAGGAGACTTTCTCAGGTTTTGATTTTGGAAGTAGAGTAATTCCAGGTATGTTGATGTGTGTATAAAATAAGATAGAGGGGGGCTTCCCTGGTGGAGCAGTGGTTGAGAGTCCGCCTGCCGATGCAGGGGACACGGGTTCATGCCCCGGTCCAGGAAGATCCCACATGCCGCGGAGCGGCTGGGCCCGTGAGCCATGGCCGCTGAGCCTGCGCGTCCGGAGCCTGTGCTCCGCAACGGGAGAGGCTGCAGCAGTGAGAGGCCCGCGTATCGCAAAAAAAAAAAAAAAAAAGATAGAGATGACAGATACTAGATTGAAGAGCTTGAGGAACAGGGTTTAGGGAAGGTTACAGCATAAATGTTGAAGTTATCAAAGGACCAACATTAAAGACCAACAACTGAGAGGGAATTGAAGGGAGGACCACAAGCTAAAAATGAACGACACTGAGTCCGAAAGATTTTACAATGGCCCAATTGTAATGAATGAGTTCAGGCATGACTGCTTACAAGGTTTACAAGGCAGTTAATAGAAGCAGGTGAGAGGAATAAAAACAATAACAAAATAACTTCTTTCCGTGCTTTATATTTACATCCATGGAACATATAGCTCAGGCTAGGTACTTCTGTACCTAACTTCTGCAGGAAGTGTCATATCTCACATTTGATATAGTGGAACTCTGGAAAGCTATGACTGTTTTCTATTAGCTTAGCCAGATCCTTATAAAATTATGTTCAGTGAATTGAACTTTAATATTATATCATCAGATTTGAACAGTCACCACAATTACACAATGTACCATAAAATATTTTAAAGTATATTTTTTATCAATACTTACATGTTCGATTTCATCTGATACTGATAAGAATCCCACAAATACTACTCTTCTTTTTTTTTATAATTTTTAAAAGACTTTATCGGAGTATAGTTGATTTACAATGTTGTGTTAGTTTCAGGTGTACAGCAAAGTGATTCAGTTATACATATACATATATTCATTCTTTTTTCAGATTCTTTTCTCATATAGGCTCTCACAGAATATTGAGTAGAGTTTCCTGCTCTTTTTTTTCCCCCTGCTCTTCTTTGTTTTTTTTCCCTGCTCTTCTTTTTAAAATGAGGAAATGAAGCAGAATAAGAGGTTGTTAAAAACTTTCCAGAGATCACTCAGCTCATTAATCACAAATAGTACCAAGTCTTAAAGCAGTTCTATTGACCATAGACTCCACTTTCTTTCTACGTTAACTTTTAAAATAAAAGAGTGCACAGTGATAGAAGTTTCTCTGTGCCGAGACATGTCACGTCTATAGAGAGAATAAAAGCCACTCTTTTCTATCAGAGTAAGAGAAGCAGATGTGAAAGCAAGTAATCCAAGGACGGAAATGAGGAAATAGAGAAACATGCGAAAAGTTCCTGTGATTTGATTATAGAAGCAATGCTTGAGCTTTAGCGTTCAGACATGGAATTTGTGGTGTCCATGGGTTGCTTCTAAGTCATGTTTCTGGGTAAATTCTAGACAGTGGCATGAGCTGGTAGAAGATGTCTACGAATAGTATCTCCTTCTTTCCTTTGGGGGTTATCTCCCAGGGGAGGTCTTTAATTAGAAACTCAGGCCTCAGTGGGGTATGGGGTTCTGAGATAAATACTCCTTCTTGCCAGTTTTGGGTATAAAATAATATACATTATTATAATTTATATAATTATTATAATTATATATCAAATATGAGGAAATATAGAGTAAAATAACAATCCTGTATTCATTCATTCTCCACATGAGATATGTAGTACTATAGAGTTGAAAATCCCTGTGTACCTGTTTTCTATCACACTGCTATTCTTCATCCATTCCTGGAATTGGTGTTTATCACTTTCTAGAATGTCTTCATTTTTTAAATTATACATTCATAAACTATATAAAATAATTTAAAAATTTATATGAATTGCTCCATATTATACATATGCTTTACAATGATTTTTAATAATATTTATACATATTGACATCTGTAAACCTAGCTAGTTTATTTTATCTGCAGTGTAGTGGTTTTTTGTATGATTATATCACCTTTTGTTTTTCCATTCTCCTGTTGATGGATATTTAGGTTGTTTTCAATTTTTTTCGCTATTAAAAAACAGTGCTGTGACAAGCATTTCTTTGCACTTGTTTTTAAACACGTGTGAGAATATAAACTTAGAGCTAGGATTCCTGGGTTGAAGAGTGCATAAATTCAGCTTATTAGATATGAATTAGTTATTTGTCAAAGTGGTGGTCCCACATGTATATTCCCTTCGGTAATGCCTGAGAGTTCCTATTGCCAACATATTATTTGTCAGACTTTTTAGAAACTTTATCAATCAAATGGGTGTAGAATGTTAACTCTTCAAATACCAGCAGAGTTGATTCTCTTATTACATGTGCATTTGCCATTGGAATTCTCTAATTCTCATTAGAAATCTGTGAGTGATTTTTGACTCTTGGCCTAGATATGGCTCTGTTCAGAGTTATTATTATAATGAATTTTTTATATGAATGAAAATGGCAGCAGGTTACACATTACACATTACAAAGAACACTGCTATTGAATGAGGCTCAAGGTGGTTCCTCTGATGTCAACATTATCACCAAGGTTAATTCTAGGGAAAAATGCTTAAGAAGATCCGTGATTACTTTCCCATCACTTGTTTTCTACAATCACCATGATTTTTTTTCTTAAGGGAGTATAAAACAATAGTATGCACTTTATGACTGGTCTCAGACATAGGCCAAGGACACCTTTTCCTCTCTGCTAGAGCAACACTAAAATATTAAATACAGTAAAATTAAATTACCAATATGAGATAATATAATGAACTCTGAATGAGTTGAAGGGTGAAAAACAATCGAATCACTCTGAAAAGACTTATTTTGAACTGTAAAAAAGAGAAAATTTCTCATGAAATCTGGCAGAGTTTTTCAACTTTCTTCTCAAGGCATGATATTTATTCATGGTTTGCTTTTCCTATTTATTTCCAGTTTTTAACTTGGAGAGCCTATTTTTCTTTATGACTAATATATTCCATTCCCATTTGTCAATAGCAGACAGGCTCATTAACCATTCATTGAAGGTAAAAGATTTCATAGAATGTGATATCAGCCACTTGAAATAATTTATGCAGTTGCAAAGTTTCTGTGTGAATAATTTTAGAGGAACTGTGTCATCCAATATGAATGAAGAATTTGACTGAGCTGGCTTTTGAAGAGGTAGTATTCATTCCTACATCAAGACCATTCTAGGTTGTCTGAGCATCTACCCAGTGTGAACAAAACATCTAAGGTGGGCTTATTCCCTATAAATAAGTTACTGTATTGACCTAAATGAATTTCAGTAATTAAGTTGATCAGTTTATTGAAATCTATGGGGAATAAAAATCAAAATTAATGGTTCTTTTAATGATACAATTAATTCATTCTTATCCTCATATATAAAAATAGAGAAACTCACTATCTTATGGTACATCAAAGTATATTAGCTTTTTACTGATTCAGGGTATACCTTATTTATTTATCCATCTTTTCATTTTCTCCCTCATCTACCTAGCTTTGTCTTTTGGAGTGGTTGCTGCACAGTAAATAAATTAATTTACAGTAATGTTTCCTGAACATTTTAAACATACAATTGAGTTATCTACAGGCAACTTTTAGAATTAATATGAGAGTTTAATGAGGTTGCTGGATACAGAACCAACTTATACAAATCAACAGCAATACTGATACATAACTAATTATAAAATATAGTAGTTGAAAATGTTATTCATTTTCATTAGAAACATACTATAAAGCATCTAATCATACTATAAAGCATCTAATCATGTATTCTTATAAAACATGTAAGAAAATCTTACATGTTTTACAAAATCTTACAAAACATGTATGAGTTTTTTAAAGAAACAAAGTTGGAAGAAATGATGGTAATTATAAGTTAAAGATAATAGGTCAAGTATCTTATAATACAGAATCAATTACATCAACAAGAAGATGGAGGAAATTTACACATAACGTAGACAGTTCCATGCATAGATGAAGCAACATTGTTCTTGATAATTCAGAACTGAACTATACTTATATGAGCCAAAGGTAATTTTAGTACTATATTTAGCAGCTACAGTTGATACAAAGCAGTTGTCTACATCAGTTTATTTTAGAGTTCCAGCTTACTTTTAGAATTAGGTCTGGCTGAGAATGACAGGAAACATAAAATAACAGTGGCTTAAAAATCACAGGTACTTAGTTCTCTCTTCCTTAAATGCAATTTGCAATTTTGCATTCCTAGAATGATATGGCAACTCCACAATTATCAAGAAACCATGTTATTTCTATCTTATTATTCTTCTATCTTGAACATGTGGGACTTTCACCTCCTAGTTTAAGATGGCTGCTTGAGCTCCAACCATTATGTTGGTATTCCATCAAGCAGAAATAAGGAAGGGTAAATAAGAGCGTAGTCATTTCTTTTAGGGATCGCTACAGAAGTCACACCATGATTTTTTAGTTATATACCATTGAGCAGTACATGTTCTATGACCATACTTTGCTATAAGGGAAGCTAAGAAGTGTAGTCGTTACTTAGCATAGTCATATGCCTAACTAAAACAGGCTCCTATTACTGGAGAGGAAGTAAAGAACAGATATTTGGGGACTTCTACAACTCTCAAAAACAATACTGATTAGCCTTCTACTATTACAGAGAAGTCTGTTGACTGATGGCTTTAGAAACAAAAATGAGGGTTGGAGAAGACACTGTTGTTGATGTGGATAGCCTTTAGGCTGAGATCAATTTTGGGAAAAGAGTTTTTAAATTTAATTTTAAAAATATGAGTTAATACAACATCTGATACTTGAACACTTTTCTAGCTATATTTTGCATAAAAGAGGCCGTTAATATCTGTTCTTTCAAAACACAATTGAAATTCTCATTTCCCATGATACAGGGTAGCCTTCCAAATCCGAGTTTCTCCAGACATTTTCCAAGAAAAACATACATGTTCCCAAGGAGAAAAGAGAAAATTATTCAGACCCTATGCCTATGATCTGACCAAGAGACAGAGAAAACTACAATTTACACATAAGTAGGGAAATTTTTCCAGAGCAGTGGAGCCAGCTACAGAGCCCACACTGGAACTGAGAGCCATGTGGAGGCTGCAAGGAAGAGAGAAGAGGGCAACGGGGTCTAAGGGTGACAGAATGCAAATACTATTAACTCTAGACAAGAGGGGTCCCACCATAAGGTGGAAATATTGAGGACAGGGCCAAGACTTGAGAGCTCAGAGGGAAGGAGATTCAAAGTAGACACAAGACCAGAGGCTGGAGTCTCATTACGACACTATATCCGCAGAGGGGAACAACCTTAAAGGCTTGGTGATGAAGAGAAAAAAGAGAAAAAAGGGGGAAAAAAACAATGAAAATAAAGAGTCTTACCAAATATAAAAGAATCACAAAGTAAGAAAATATACGAACACTTTCTATAAAGAACAAAAGAAGAAAGCACTCTTGATTTTAGAAGCTGTACTTCCCAAGACTGAGAGAAGAAAGCTCTCTTCAGCTAAGAAATTTAGTAAGCCACCCACACTACTATTGTTCTGAGCCAGAAAAATATAAGACATATCACAATGAACAGATGATGGCAATCAAAACTAATATAAGAAGAGAATAGAAATGAGAATCATACAATGTCAGCTGATAAAGAGTCCCCCCAAAACCTACCATGAAGCAGAGGAAAACAATAAGAAAATTCCCCCGCCTGAGTTAAGTATTGTTTAGCATTTCCAGATGTCAGAATAGAGCTTGAATGAGAAATCAGGTATTTAGCACAGAAATCAACAAGGAGAGAGAAAAAGAGAAAGAAGGAGAGAAAAATGGGGAAGGAAGAAAGAGTAAGAGGGAGTAAGCCAGAGAGAGAGAGAGACAGGGAGCACAAATGTGAAAATATGTTAAATATTGATGAGTTTGCTTGTACTCAACTTTGAACTTTTGTTATAGAAGTGAAATTTTAAGTTAAGGTACGCACATAGACATAAAGCATTTTATTTCTAGTACGTGCCAGCCACTGCTGGGGCTACAGAGGGTATCGGGCATCCTAGAACTCAGAAACCAATGGGGAGATAAACATACACGCATTAATCAATTAAGCAGACAAAGAAAATTATCTTTATTGACTATAGGAAAATGCCAGATCCTAAAAATGTATAAAGTATATGGGGATGGGGATCTAATTTATACTGGGAAGTTAAGCACAGCTTTCCTGAAGAAGTGCTATTCGAGATGAGACCTGAGAGGTGAGTAGGGTTTAAGCATAAAATGATGAAGGGAGAAGAATTCCAGGCAAACGGGATAGCACTGTTGCATACTTTGCCTCAGGAAAAATGTTGAAGAAGATTTTATGGGTGTAATCAGTTTTTCCTCTGATACATACATTTGTGGCTCCCGCCACCTAGAGATTGAGTTAGGAGGGGAGCGTGAAGGATGTTGGGGCAGGTTGGGGGATAGAATTTCCATTTTATTTTTTATACTTCTTTACTGTTAGGCATTTAAAGTAATGAGCACATATATCTTTTGTAAGAATAATTAAAAATTACAAATAGTTTCACAAAAGCAAGCTTGTTGGAGGGCCTCTGTTTGCCCCATGGACCTCCCTTCATTCTTCTCTACCTGGCTATGCATCGGAGAGTCCAACATGCATAAATGTTATTAGTGGGCTCTCACTGCCTTCCGGCTACTGGTTGGGTTTGGCCAGTGGGAGACTCAGGTAGGAGGTCAGAGGCAGGAGAGCATGAGAACACAGTATTTATTCTTCCAGGTCCTCCTTGGAGGGTCTGCGCGTCAGCTGTGTCTCTCTGAAGAAGAGAGACATTTTACATCAGGTGCCCTCTCTATGCAGCTCTCTCTGAGCCCTGATCACCTTCCCCTCCCTTGCATCTCAGGTGTGGTAGGCTGAATGATAGCCCCCCAGGATATCCATCTTCCCTGGAACCTGTGACTGTTGCTTCGTACCATAAAAGGGACTTAGTGGATGTGATAAAATTAAGGATCTTGAGATAAGATTATCCTGGGTTATCTTGATGGGCCTTCATTATCATCATAAGGGTCCTTCAGAGGGAGAGAAAAGGTGATGTGATGTGAGGACGTGAGCCAAGGGATGGAGATGGCCTCCAGAGGCTGGAAAAGGCCAGGACGTGGATTCTCTCCTAGAACCCACAGAAGCAACTGTTCCCTGTCAACATCATGACTTAGCACAGGGAAGCTGATTCTGGATTTCGGACTCCTGGAACTGTGTGATAATAAATTCCTGTTATTTTAAGCCACTAAGTTTGTGGTAATTTGCTACAGCAGCAGTAGGATACTAATACCCAGGCCTAGCGTGGTAAAGCCTCCTTACCTGGCTTTTTTTTGTTATTATTAATTTTTGTTTGTACATATTTGCTTTACAATGCTGTGCTAGTTTCTGCTATACAGCAAAGTGAATCAGTTATATGTACACATATATCCTACCTGACTTTATTAGCCCAGGTTAGCACACCCTCCCCTGTTGGTGATCCTAAACTTTGTCCATACTTGATAAGTAATATTTATATTAAACTATCTGATTTACCCAGTCTGAGTGTGCCATGTCAGAAACTTCTATGAGTTTCTTTTTTCTTCACTTTTAAAAGTTAGGATTATCATTAATAATACCTGTCACACAAGATGGCTGTGAGGGCAGATGAGTTGATGAGGTAAGCACATATTTTAAAGTTGTGAAGTAATGTAGATCTGTCAGTTGAAAATGTTTTACATGCTCCATACTTTTGGGTTCCACTCGCTTGGAATAGATCATCAAGCTAGAGTGAACAGATAAAGGTGTCATAGACTCATATTCGGCCCAGATCCAAATCACAAGAATAAGTTCTGATTAAAACTCTCGGGACAAACCTGAAAAGACAAATTAATCTGATGATGTGGGAAAGAAATAATGTCCAAGCACAGAAAACATCGGCTGGTTAACTAATGCTTTAAAGCTAAGAATCTCTTGGGTGACAAAAAGGCTCAGTGTTCTGCCACTGGGGATGCTTTGCTTATGTCTCTGAGTTTCTCACATGCTGTCTCTTTATCCAGAATGCCGCTGTTTTCTTCTCTGCTCCTAATTCCTACTTGTCACCTCCTCCTGGAAGCCAACCATGATCCACAGGCTGAGTTAGGTGTCTACTTTCAACGTTCCATTAGCCCCCTGTGATTATCTCCACTTTGCTAATCAAATATTGGAAATATCTGTTAATCTATCTGTCTCTCACCACTAAACTGTGAGTTCTTTCAGGATAAAACTATGTCTTTTATCTCCATGTCCTTAGCACCTAGCATGGCGTCTGGTTCATAGTAAAGTCTCAGTAAATATTTTACAAATTCATTGTGAGCAAATGAGTGAATAATAAGCAACATCTAAAGTTAAATCTACATCATTATTGTACAAATCACTATTTATACAATAAACATCACTCTTCCTGGTATTAAATTTTATCCATTCAGGAGTTGACATTAACAGCTTTTAACAGTACCCACTAGTCTTATTCGAGACTTTAGAACAAAAATAATACAGGGGAAATGCCACGATGTAAAAATAGTTACCTTAAATGGAAGAGCCAAACATCAGAATCAAACAAAGGCTCACATGAAATTGAAAATCTGTAGATCCTTGAGAGGCTCCCCTTCCGCTCTCTAAATTTAATGTGGCTAATTTGTCATTCTATAAATACGTTCCATTTTTTGTTCATTCATATGTTTTATAGCCTCTGTGTATATTTCAGCTCTTGGCTTTAGTGAGTGTTCAAGCTATAAGGTTAAACAACTTACATAGATTTTCTGTTGGAATAGAGTGGGCCAAAAATCTGGTGCACATATTTAATATACAATGTTTCTCAGACAAGAGTGACAGGATCCTACCGTTAATAAGCATTCTATCAGGAATTCTGCATTCCTCCCTTCCTGATTTATATTTTATGGTACATCAATTGAGTAATATTTTAAATGAGTAAGGTAAACAGAGACCATTTTGGGTCTGAAAAAAGCAGTTAGACTTTGATCTATTTCTGTTATGCCATCAGCAGGAAATTATGCTTATTTTGAAAGACAATGCTTTGCTCTTGTTTAAAAAGACCGCAAATTTTGGACTGTAAATTTATATACACAGCCAGTAAGGAAGGCATACTGTCGCTACAGAGGCTGCAAGGGGTATCAGGAAAGCAAATATATACATCTCCATACATGTGACTGATGACTGGCCCACGAAATATCTTACTAGTCACAATACTGAACACTTTTTTCACTGAAATACCTTTTTTGTAATCAGTGAAGAATTTATTTTATTTACTGGGCTCTTTCAATGCCATTCATTTACCGGGTCATTTCTAATTCACTGATGCATTTAGCTAACACTCTTTTGGGCATCTATTGCAGGCCCATTACTTTGAAGGGAGGAGATAAAGAGCACATAGCCCCTGCCATTGTGAAGTTCACAGTTTACTAGGGGAGACTGACAAATACGCCAAAAATTGTGCAATGTGGTGACTACTCTGAGGGTATTGTGGATGTTATATGGTATAGAAATAGTCTAACAAGAGGAGTGTCAGGAGGTGTGGAATGGATTACTGAACAACTTGGGATATAGAAGCAAATTTGAGTCCCAACTTGTGAAATTTGAGGTTAGATTTAACAGCTCTGGACTTTTTCTTTCTTTAGCGAAAAGTAAACAGTTGAAGCTCTCAGGTTATAAAGTATCCAGGGATATTTCAGCTAAGGGGGAAATGGAAAGGTCTAAAAATAATCTAATAGCGAATGCTGTCAAGGTTCTGATGTGGCGGTCATCCCTGTCTGTGGTCTGAGGTGGTGTCTGAATTACTGAAGGGACAGGCAGGCAAACTTGAGCAATGTTATCCTTGTCTTCAGCACAGTTACATCCGAGGAGACAGGAGGCGTCAATATCGAGTCAGTTCTTCAACTCTCAATAACTTATAACATGGATGGTACCAAGAGCTTAGCAAAGTAGTTGGTCTTAAGCCTTAGGGTCATGATTGCCTTCCCAGAATGGATCTATCTCTAGGGTAGAAATGAAAATGCCACAAGAATATACAGCATGCCCAGAAAAGAGCTGGAGGCAAACCTGAGCAATTTATGGGATTACGGCAGCGTCGGCTCTCCCTCAAGTACCGCATCGACCTCTCCGCGTGAACCATAAACCCTCTCACCTCGCTCACCCTTTAGTGGCTCACGTTCACCTGAGCCTCAGAAAATATACTTTTTGTTTTTTTAGGCAGTTTCATTGAGATACAATATACATACCATATAATTCATTCAAGTGTACTATTCAATATGTGTTTAGCATAAATACCGTATGTTAACACATATATATGGCATCTAAAAAAAAAAGGGGTTCTGAAGAACCTAGGGGCAGGACAGGAATAAAGACGCAGACATAGAGAATGGACATGAGGACACGGGGAGGGGGAAGGGTAAGCTGGGACAAAGTGAGAGAGTGGCATGGACATATATACACTACCAAATGTAAAATAGATAGCTAGTGGGAAGCAGCCGCATGGCACAGGGAGATCAGCTCGGTGCTTTGTGACCACCTAGAGGGGTGGGATAGGGAGGGTGGGAGGGAGACGCAAGAGGGAGGGGATATGGGGATGTATGTATACGGACAGCTGATTCACTTTGTTATACAACTAACACACGATTGTTAAGCAATTATACTCCAATAAAGATGTTAAAAAAAAATTGTGGTAACATAGTACATAACAAAATTTGCCATTTGAGGCATTTTTAAGTGTATACTTAAAAATTAATTACATTAATTTTTTAATTACATTCACAATGTTGTATAACCATCACCACTATCTATTTCCAATATTTTTAAATAATCCCAAACAGAAACTGTACCCATTAAGCATTAACTCTGCATTCCCCACTCTTTTCAGCCCCTGGTGACTTCTACTACTTTCTGTCTCTATGAATTTGTCTAATCTAGAAGTTTCATATAATTGGAAATATACATTTGTCCTTCTTTGCTTGGGTTATTCGACTTAGCATAATGTTTTCAAGGCTCATAATGTTGTAAAATGCATCAGAACTTCATTCCTTTTTATGGCGGAATAATATTCCATGGTTTGTACATACCATATTTTGTTTATCTGTTAATGGACATTTGGGTTGTTTTTAACTTTTGGACTTTGTGAACAATATTGCATGAATGTTGGCGTACAAATCAGAACAATCCATTTTTACAGTCATTATTCATTGACCTTAAGTAAATCCATAGACTTAATAGGTTAAGATTTAAGTAATTCTCCCAAGGTCGTTGAAGAAGTCATAGTCAGGAACAGTATTTAAAGACTGTATCCCCATGGCACTCTGTTTCCTAAGACTGACTGACCTCTCTAGGTTAAATATATAAGTACAATTTACCTGGGTACATTTGGGGCTAAAATGAGTTGGAGTTCCATGTGTTACGGAGGTGTGACATATAGTGGAAAGCTGCATAAATGTAGTTGAATATCTGGCCAAGTAGGTGAGGAGAAGCCCCTTCTAGATCAGTGTGTATAATAGGCTGCTGTGAATGCTTTCATGATGTAAAAATACTGCACATTCGAAATCACTGGATCAAAACATCAGCATAATACTTTCAATACCTGCAATATCCAAATTTTATAAAACAAAGGCTGACTGCAAGCTAACTTTTAGTCAGTCATATATAGAGCCTAAAAGGGATTAAGAGTATGAGAACTGTGAAAGCTACATCCAATTCCGATTCACTTGCTTTTCTCTCGGGCATAAGATGCGGAACATACGGCAAAAGTGCACGGCAGGGGCTAGCTTTGGGAGGATCACTATCTTTGCATAGTTTTCTATACCCATTACCTAATCAGAGTTCACACACTAATAAGTAAACAAAATCAGAGGCTGACATTTTAAAGAAAAGAGAAACAGAGAAAAGCACAAGTTAAATGTAATGCCACATTAACATCAAGTTAGTGCATTGCCTAGATAGATAAATGAGCTAAACTTATGTGGGGTTTGTGCAAATTGTGTCACGATGCTACAAGTTTTGGCACGTCCTGTCAAAGACATTGGTATACTCTAGTGAATTCTAATTAACTCTATAAAAATCTTGTTCCCTCCTTCCCTGTCAAGAAGGAGTTAGGTTTGAGTTCATCTCAAAGTACCATAGATTGCTGGGAAGATGGAAAATCAGCTCACAGAAGATGTCGTGGTGGCTGAATGCCTTTCAGGCTTCTGAAAGGATTTTAAATTCAGGATGCTTTTTTTCTGGAGTAATCTGGGAAATACATATGCAGAAGTTATAATTCAATAAACTGAAATCTATTCTCTAAATTTACTAAAATGCAGATTATTTGGCCCTGTGTTAAACTGTTTGTGTGTCTGGTTGTGAGTTAGACTGCGTGGTTGTATATTTGCTCTTTACTAGCTCTGTGACTTTGGATAGGTTACCTCCGTCCTTCAGGTTCCTCAGTCAAATGAGAAAAATAATAAAACCTAGATCTTTGGTGTTGTAAAGGTTAAGTCACATGCTTTATACATAGTAAGCAGTAAAAACAATGTCAGCTACTTTGTTTTTCAGTAGTAATATTCATTACACTTAAAAATAAAGATTAAATAAATGTATTTTAGATATTTTATTGGCCATTGTCTTTAGATACGGTTGCAAAAGTTGAACAGGACTAGATATATCTTTGAAAGAGGTGTGAGATCATTGTGTATTTAAAAAGCTCAAATGCCATCCAGCTCCCATGTAGAGAAATCCATTTCTGCCCTTGGCATCCTTTACTAGAATTATTTATAGACTGTGATAGGATTTAGAGCCTCCATGAATTTTAAAACAAGCAATGAACACAAACCTAGCACCAAGCATTTTTACCTTACCTCTTTCACCCCTGCCAGGTTAACTAATCCTTCTTTCTTAACTATGTTTTTCCATCAGAGTGTCTGAATAAAAAAGATTGAATAAGCCCCATCCTGGCAAAGGGAAAGCCTTTAGGACAATTCATGATTTTGAGACATTGAGTGTTGTTGTTTTTTATCCTGTGATCCTAATGCTCACAAGTGAAGTCTTTTATTAAGAAAATCCCCAAGGTTCTTTACTGGTTAAGCCTACAAGATTTTAGCTAGCTCTGGGAATACACTCTGTGCTGATTTTTTTAAGCATTCACAAATGAATTGAGCAAAAACCTGGAGAATGGTAAAGACACCTCTGACTAAAATCACTTTCCCCCAAATACCTTATGTTTAGCAAACTTCCCTTAAAGAACTCCTTCAAAAGGGTTTGGCTTAACACTACACAGAAGATATTTTCTTCTCTAACATTACTCTTCCTTGACTCAAAATTGCAAGTCAAAAAGAAAGGAGGGGTTGGGTTATAATGAACAAAGCAAACTGTTAGCCTCCGTTCTAGATGGTAACTGGGATGGGAAAAACTTCAAGAGTCTGTAATACCAAAATTTAAGAGCGTGACCTCCAGAATCATCCCCACAAGGCATCTTGTAGAATTTCAGAAGATATTTCAGAAGATACAGAAACCTTGGACCTAATTGCTTTTTTTTTTAACATCTTTATTGGAGTATAATTGCTTTACAATGTTGTATTAGTTGCTGCTGTATAACAAAGTGAATCAGCTATACGTATACATGTATCCCCATATCCCCTCCCTCTTGCATCTCCCTCCCACCCTCCCTATCTCACCCCTCTAGGTGGTCACAAAGCACCGAGCTGATCTCCCTGTGCCATGCGGCTGCTTCCCACTAGCTATCTATTTTACATTTGGTAGTGTATATATGTCCATGCCACTCTCTCACTTTGTCCCAGCTTACCCTTCCCCCTCCCCGTGTCCTCAAGTCCATTGTCTATGTCTGCGTCTTTATTCCTGTCCTGCCCATAGTTTCTTCAGAACCTTTTTTCTTTTTTTAGATGCCATATATATGTGTTAGCATACAGTATTTGTTTTTCTCTTTCTGACTTACTTCACTCTGTATGACAGTCTCTAGGTCCATCCCCCTCACTACAAATAACTCAATTTCATTTCTGTTTATGGCTGAGTAATATTCCATTTTATATATGTGCCACATTTTCTTTTGGATTGCTTTTTAAAATCTGAAGTGAAATAAAGATATGTTCAAGTGTTTGCTTTGGACAAAATTGTTAAAGGAAAATAAGTTAAGGAAAAATTGAATACTTAGACATCAAAGGTGTCTCATAATTCTTACAAGCCAATATATTTTATGAAAATGACAAAAACCAAATCTAGACATGTGACTTAATCATATTTAGTTTCTTGGAGCTGTATGTATCTCAGAAAATGGGAAAATAATAGACAACTTTTATCTTCTCTGCCACATGTTTTCTCTATCTTGTTATAATATCGGTACCTTCTTTCTATAAAAAGTATTCTCACGAATGAATCTGGTATCAATCAGTGTAAATTTGCATGAACTTTCTCAGGAGTATTTGGAGGTTAAGCCTTGGAATTAAAAGTAGAGTCTATAACTACAGGGATTTCATACACCAGCAACCTAATAAGACTGCCTTTGTGTGCCTGAGTGTGTGTACACATGTGTATCTGTGTGCATGTAAAATGGTGAGTAGAGGAAATACAGAAAAGCTGTCCTTGAAACCCACAGGGTACCCATTGACCTTACCTATGTGTGAGGTTGTTGACTTATCAACAGATTAAAGCCCAAGATGAGGGAAGGGTTTGATTAGCTGTTTGATTAGATGAACAATTTTCTTGATGGACACACTTGGGGACTTCTCATGGGAGGAGAGTGAGAAGAATTAGCCTCTCAGATCCCTTTTAATCAGGGTAAAACTATAGAAACAGGGACTTCCCTGGTGGCACAGTGATTAAGAATCCGCCTGCCAATGCAGGGGACACGGGTTTGAGCCCTGGTCCAGGAAGATCCCACATGCTGAGGAGCAACTAAGCCCATGTGCCACAACTACTGAGCCTATGCTCTAGAGCCCCCGAGCCATAACTACTGAGCCCACGTGCCACAGCTACTGAAGCCCACGTGCCTACAGCCCATGCTCTGCCACAAGAGAAGCCACTGCAATGAGAAGCCTGCGCCTCTCAATGAAGAGTAACCCCCACTCGCCGCAACTAGAGAAAGCCTGCACGCAGCAACGAAGATACAACGCAGCCAAAAAACAAAACTACCCGAACAATAATTTTACGTATTTGATCTGCGGTTTAAGGTCCAAGCATAACTGTAACTTAGTAGCCCTGGAAATGCTAAAACATTTGCCCAATCTGTACCGATCTTCAAAATCAGACAGAGAAATCACAGTGTGCAGCCAGTTGTGAGCAGAGACACCAGATCACATGTGTGCCAAGTGTGTAACCACAAGTCCAGGCCTGACCTGTTACAACACTAACTATGTAAGCATCTAGTTTGGATAATTTAATCATCTCATAAAGACCACAGTGATTTACCACTTAAATTCAGATGCACCTGCTTCCTTTGAACCTGAAGGCCACACTCAGTTTTCTCTTTCTCAGCATCTTCCACAGCTCACAGTTTCAAGAGGAGAGTGCAAAGTACAGAGAAATCATTGAGCTGGCTCTAACCCAGCTCTTTTATTTTTTATTCTTCAGACCTGTCTAAGGTCCTCTGAGGTCTTTGCTTTCATTTTCTCAACTCTAGAAGGAGCAAATGGAAAAGAGAGCAGCATGGAGTTGTTCCAAGAGCAGTGTTGTGAGCATACATTTGTCCTGCTTGAGAGTGAGGTTTCGCCTCCAACCTACGCTCTGAGGGGGCAGCTGTGATGTCTCCATGGGATGAGAGAAAAATCAGTATGCATGGCAATCTGGTGTTGTGCCCATAGGACCACGGAGGGAAGATATGCTGCGTGCCATCAGTGTGTCACAAATGAGGGTTGCCACCAGCACCAGGGCACCTCTGTGTTACCACAGTCACTGAAAGGAAGGAATAATGGTTGTAACAGCAGAAACAGGCATTCCCATTTCTTCACCTCTCTCTCTTTTTGCTTGCTTCAAACATTCCTCCTCATCCTTCTGCCGCCATCCCATCATCATTACATATGTCTCAGTATTCAACAAGAAGTGGATTTTGGTGTGGAGAACTCAGTTACTGACTGAAATAATAAAAAAGGTAGACCTGCTCATATTTAGAGAGGGGCAGTAAGTGGCACTTGACCAGCAGATGTGAAACACCACAATGTGTTTACATGTTGAACAACTCCTTACAAAGTGGAAGCACACAAATTGCTTCCTGTAGTGAGAGGGCAGGACAGGAGGCAGATTTTTATTTTTACTATTTTTTAATTTAATTAATTCATTAATTTTTGGCTGCATTGGGTCTTCATTGCTGAGTGCAGGCTTTCTCTAGTTGCCACGAGCGGGGGTTACTCTTCGTTGCGGTGCATGGGCTTCTCATTGTGGTGGCTTCTCTTGTTGCGGAGCACGGGCTCTAGGTGCACAGGCTTCAGTAGTTGTGGCATGTGGACTCAGTAGTTGTGGCACACGGGCTCAGTTGCTCTGCGGCATGTGGGATCTTCCCAGACCACGGCTCAAACCCGTGTCCCCTGCATTGGCAGGCGGATTCTTAATCACTGTGCCACCAGGGAAGTCCCACAGGAGGTAGATTTTTAGAGTCATTGAATGACTTGGGGAAGGGAGGCAGAGAAAATAATTTATCAAATAGTAAGAAGTGCTTGGGGTTGTTTATTTTCTTAAATGACATAGTCCGCCAAGGAGTGTCTACGGATGACATACTTAAAAGCCTACAGGACCAGGCTTTTTCTCCAGGAAAGTCTGCTTAGAGGGCATCCGCAAGGAGCTGGAAGCAGCAGAGGCTTCATTTCTTTTCTGTTCCAAACTTTGTGTGCTTTTTTTGCAGATGGAATTTCTCCTTAAACTGTAACACCTTATTAAAAATGTTTGTATTCGCTGTTTGGTAAATTCCACTCAAAAATACAAAATAATAGGCTGTATGAGATTGTCTCCTTTATTATTCAATATTTTTTATCCTTCCAAAATTTTGCATAATTTCATTTTCATAAGATTTAACATATTTAAAAGACATTGTATGGTTTAAAGCAGGTGATTTCAGACATATTTTAAGAAGAACGATTAGCCATCATATTTATTCAAGGTAAGGGAAACATTTATTCAATTAAATATCAGTGATTTATACTTGTTGAAATGTAGTATGTCTAATTATAGAAATGATTTTAAATTATACAACTGGCTAATGGCTACACTAGCTAGCTAATACATTATTAACCAGCCTGGCTGCTCGAAATGCAAGTAACAGGGAGAAATTAAGTCTGTGCATTATATTATGCAAATTATTTATGTTAAATTAATGTACTAGAGATGACTTTCTGAAGATGTGGTTAACATTAGATAAATTTAGCTAACGTTTTGACTGTAGGTATGTCATATACACTTTTATTAAAGTAGCACATATTCCTTGAATAAATATTTATTTCCTGGCATTGTGCAAAGCTCTGGGCATCCAATTGTTTGGAAAGAGCTTTTGAATTCAGGGGTGACGCTTCTATTATTAATGGTATTCATCCAGCAGTCATTCCCACAACATAAGGTATACATATATAAAACTCTGTTTTGGTTTTTGGCTGGAATAATTTTAAATGAAGTGGGTCAAAGGCAAGCCATTTTGCTCTACAGTGTTGAATGCCTTTACTAAAAACAAACAAATAAAACAAAAAACTATACCATATGGATAAACACTTTCTAAGTAAGACTCAAATTCCATCTTCTTTAAATACCCATTGCATGATCTATCCAATGTTACAACCAGCTCGTGGACCTCTTCTCCAATAATCTTGTCATTTGCCCCCATCCCAGCTACTCACTGCCAGAGTCACACTCTTGACTGTCATGATCAATAACTGCATTTAAAATGCAAACATAACTCTCCCCAGGTGTCTCCTCCTACGTTTCGATTTGGTCTTTCTAGTGCTTCACTTCCAACAATCCTTTGACCTCACCAGGACAATAATACACTGATCCTATCACATTTTCAGTATGTTTTATCCCCCTCATGTCTTCATTTCCCTCTGTGCTCAGCTTAACTTTTAAGGTCAGTCATTATAATCACTCTTTTACATACATCTCAAATTCTCTTACCAATCTCTCCCTTTGTTGAATTACATTGGCTAAAGTATAGCCTTGGGTAATTCTTTATATCTGCTAACTCCATGCATCCATCTGTGCCGCAAAAAAATGGATAGAGAAAAACAAGAATCAAGTTGATCAATCTCCTTTAAATTCATGACAGAATGGGCCTAATTATGCTACCTGACCAATTCTCCTTTCTTTCTTTTTTGTTTTTTTTGCGGTACGTGGGCCTCTCACTGTTGTGGCCTCTCCCGTTGCGGAGCATAGGCTCCGGATGTGCAGGCTCAGCAGCCATGGCTCACGGGCCCAGCTGCTCCGCAGCATGTGGGTTCTTCCCGCACCGGGGCACGAACCCGTGTCCCCTGCATCGGCAGGCGGACTCTCAACCACTGTGCCACCAGGGAAGCCCCCTCCTTTCTTTATCTAGTCTAGGTACATTCCATTTTTTTTTCCTGGATGATTCTTTCCTTCTTCTGGCTCATTCTCCCAACACTGAACATTTCCCTCCAGTTCTTACTCTCAGCTGATGCCATACCTACCTATTCACCTAGAAACTAGAAGGCATCAGAAGAGAACTTGCACACATTCTCAGACCACATACTCCTTCCCACCTGCTTCTGTTCCATAGACTTTACCTTATCTCCTAACTGCAGGTGATCTGTATGTGTCAGCTACCTAAGACTTGTGCAGTGGATCCCACTCCTCCCACCTAAAACAAAGACACTACTGCCTTCTTTCTCCTGCATCATCTGCTTTTCCTTTAGTACTAGGTTATTGCCATTTGCAAATAATCATGCTTCTAGCTACCATCAATTTCCCTTTCTCTATGTTTCTCCTGAGCACTTACTCCTATGTGTTATACAAAATATTTTTACTTTATTATCTAGTTAGATACATAACCCTTCCAATAAAATGTAAGTGACACAAAGGCAGGGATTTTTATATCTTTGAACACTGCTTTATCCTCAGCATGTATAAAACAGTGCCTAGGACATAATACACACTAAGTAAACTTGTTGAATGATTAAATTAAAAGGATGATTCAAATAGGGCTTTCTACGAGCCAGGCATATGGTAAATTATTTGCATAATTTTCTCAGTTAATCCACACATTGATGTTATAAAGTAGAGATTCAAATCCCCATTTTCCAAATGAGCAAACTTAGGCTACCAAAAGGAAAAAAGTGTGGCTAAGCTGGAATTGACAGTCAGCACTATCTTACTCCAAAGTTCACAGTCTTAACTACTATACTTCAGATCATGTCCAGCATTCCTCATGGCTACTGACATCACCACGTTTCATTAAACAAAAGTTAAAACAAATGTACCACTGTCTCATGATGAGTGTGTTATTCTTTGCCCGTCACTCTCATTTCTCTTGTTCGTTCAGAAATCTGGAAAACAAGGTTCTAGGGTTCTTTCTCCCACTGCTGGTTTCTACCTATATTAGTTTTCTATTGCTCCTATAACAAATTACCCAAAAATTGGTGGCTTAAAACAATACAAGTTTATCATCTTACAGTTCTGGAGGTCTGAAGTCTGAAACTGGGTCTTAAAGGCTAAAATCAAGGTGTTGTTGGGATTATGTTCCTTCTCAAGGTCCTAGAGGACAATGTGTCTTTTCCAGCTTCTAGCCGCCACCCACATCCCTTGGTTAATAACCACCTTCTACCTTCAAAGCAACAATGGCTAATTGAGACTTTCTCATGCTTTATCACTCTGATTCTGACCTTCCTGCCTCCCTCTTATAAGGACCCACTGAATAATCCAGAATAATCTCCCATTTCAAGATTTCCTTAACTTAATTACATTTACAATTTCCTTTTGCCATATAAAGTAACATATTCATAGGTTCTGGGAATTAGAACATGGACACCTTTGAGGCGGAGCATCATTCTGTCTACCATAGTCTGCCCTCTTGTCCACAAAGATTCACGTTCATTACAGATGTAAAATACATTATCCCATCTCAAGGTCTCCAAAAGTCGCAACCCATTTCAGCATCAACTCAAGTCCAAAATTTCATCCGGGTCTCATCAGCTCAAAAGTTCATCATCTAATCACCTAAATCATCAAAATTACTTATGTGTGAGTTGTGGGTATGATCCATCTTTGGTAAAAAATTCTATCTGTGAACGCGTGAAACTACAAAACAAGTTATCTGCTCCCAAAATGCAATGGTGGGACATGCATAGGAAAACAGTAATAGGTTCTGTCATTCAAAAAGAGAGAAAATGGAAAGAAACAAGGAGTCACTGGCTCTAAGGAATTTAGAAAAACAACCAGGCAAGTTCCATTAGGTTTTAAAGCCTGGGAATAATCCTCAGTGGCTCCAGGCTTCACAATCTGAACCCAAGGCCCAGTCCCAGAATTATCTTTCTTTTATCATGAAAGGTAGCATGTGGAGGCAGCTGAGTATCAGCTTCTTTCTTGCCTTAGAATTTTGGGAGCCTCTTTCATTTTGTCTTCTCTCTGTTCCTTTTAGTCCAAGCTGGTATAGTTTCTGCTCATATAAAATTCTTGAGAGTCTTGTAGATCTCTTATGGAAATTTACTCCATTAGAGAAGAGGCTCCAGTAGACTGAACTAATTGACCAGGAATGGTATTAGTTTATGGAGTACTTCCTTGGGCCTGCTCCTGCCAGGCAATATTTCTGATCCCAATATAACATCTCCCTATGCCCTCTCATGATATTCTGATTTATCTGAATGGGAGGCTGGAAAGGGAGATAAAAGCAGAGTTGAGGTGTGCTGTGATTAAAGTTTATTTACGGTGACATTTTATACTGGGAAATATATGCTTTACAAAATTTAGGCTTGAGGGTATAGACAGGCACACTGAGTGACATACCCAGAATGGAAAAAAAAATCACAAGTTCTTTTACAAATAAAATCATTCATAAGATTACAGGAGGCTTTTGTACTGAATGCCACCATGCAAATGAACAAAATAGTAAAATATTAATTTTTCTCAACAAACATGTATTGAATACATATTATGGGCTGGGCATTAGGCTAGGGCTTAGGAATAATAAGGTAAACAGGACTTGGTCTTTTACCTCAAGAAGCTTTATATTTCAGTGGAGGAATCATAGCTTTTATATTCAGACATATTATAATATGACTTGGAAAGCACTATGATAGAGTTATGAGCCCAGAGCCTGTAATATGGCAGCAGCACTATTGACTCAGCGTGGGGAAATGGACAATTTAGCATTACTTGCCTTCATCAGATTCAGTTGTGAGTATTAAGGAAAATCAACAGTTCTAATGAGCCACTCCATTAGGTCGACAAAAATGGGCCTGCAGATGGGGCATATATACTGTGCCACATTGCCATTAATGAATTGGGGGCAGATTGGAAGGGATCAGAGCCTGGAAAATGCATTTAATAAAATGGAGTAATCCAGGAAGAATAAAAGCCAATGAACAAATCCACTCAAATGATACAAAACCAACTACAGATTAAGCATACATAAAGTTTTGCAGCAAAACTAAATTATATAGAATACTACACATAGTTTTTCCACATTTGATAATGCTAGATGCCTCAGAAAACTTTAGCACTTCTCAATGATATCAGACTACCCTCAGAGGACACCCAGCTCTTTCTGCAGGTTATTACAAGAGCCCAGGCCAAGAGGTCATAAGCTTTGTTCAAAACGTTCTAATTTTCTGTCCCAAATAAGTTACTTAAATCTCACCATGCCTCAGTTTCTTATCTGCAACTCAACAAGTACACACTGAACGTTTATGTGTGAAGCACATAAGGGCTATAAATAAGAAGGAATTGTGATCACTGCCCTCAAGGAATTCCAGTGAGAGTTAAAACAAAGAAACAAAGAAATGCTCTACAATGTGCTTTATGTAAAAGCTATGTGCAAATTACAGAAATAATACTGAGAACATATTTATTCTGACTACACCATAATCCGATAGATGAAAAGTACTTAAATTTTTATTTTAAAAAATACCATTCTGATAAAAAATGTTTAATGCCCAGATTTTAACTCATTTGGGCACATATTTTCCTAGAATAACATGTTCCTAGAATAACAGTATGTCTGAACCTTGTTCTAGTCCCTACATACACACCTTTTCTCCCCAAGACACCTCTATTCTCTGGTAAACTAGAACACCAAGGGGTCTTTGGGAAATGTCTGGGTCTATTCTGGGAGAGAAAGGAGATCTTTTTCACTATTTTTTTGTGCCCATTGCTTCCTTGTTTGCATATACATAGAGCCCTCAGTCCTCTACCTGGTCTGCCCCTGTGGCAGTGTGCAGGATTCTAGGTTGGATCTAACCAGTACTGGATCTCCCTGGTGCTTCTGCTATGGGCATGATGATCAGTGGATGAACCCCGTGAAGACCCAGTTTCAAGTACTTGGGCCTAGATGGACTCTAAACACTTCTGAAAGTCCTTGAAAATGAACTGTTAGTGAAGCTGATCTTACAACCCAGTCTGCGAGAATTCACTTAAATTCCACGTATGAATTGTTCAGTCTGACAAATAATCTACTTTCTACCTAAGAATTATCTCTTAGGGAATATTTGATAGTTTATCATCTCACTTGTTTAAATCCATAGCCCTTGGTTTCCAAGGTTACATCCCAGTTTGGGGTGGGGTGGGGTATCTCTTAAGATACATTGGTAAATAGACAGCTGTTAATGGATTCGATTTTGTTCTAAAAGTCTTAAAATGTTCACTACTATTACACATGTTTTGAGCTTTCCACACAACTAGGAATGTCTATCAAGGTCTGCTTTTAGTTTCTTTATTCACTCTATACTACAGAAACAGTATTGCCTTTTGGGCCAGAGAAGGGATGGCCATAGATTATGACATTAGACAGACAGTGTTTACTATTGAATCATTGGTGACAATAGGCAAATTACCTAAATTGTTTGTCTTAATGTCTCAACAATAAAAATTTTTTTAAATCATGTTTCTTCACCTATTGCTGAGAGAATTAGATGAAATAATTTGGTAGGGTCTTTGACAGTGCCTTGAAACTACTAAGTGCTAATGTTAGCACTGTTGGTATGTATGTATATATGAATAAATGCATACATACATACATATATGAAATCACTGTACTGCATTCAGAGGCTTGAGTCCTAGTGAATATATGAAAACGTTGCGATCCAAAATTTTAATCTTTACCAAGGTTTAGACAGTTTTAATTTTGTTTTGAATTTTATTTTATTTATTATTTATACAGCAGGTTCTCATTAGTCATCAATTTTATACACATCAGTGTATACATGTCAATCCCAATCTCCCAATTCATCACACCACCACCACTACCCACCGCTGCTTTCCCCGCTTGGTGTCCATACGTTTGTTCTCTACATCTGTGTCTCTATTTCTGCCCTGCAAACCGGTTCATCTGTACCATTTTTCTAGGTTCCACATACATGCGTTAATATACGATATTTGTTTTTCTCTTTCGAACTTACTTCACTCTGTATGATAGTCTCTAGATTCATCCACGTCTCTAAAAATGACCCAATTTCGTTCCTTTTTATGGTTGAGTAATATTCCATTCTATATATATACCTCATCTTCTTTTCATTCACCTCTTGATGGGCATTTAGTTTGCTTCCATGACCTGGCTATTGTAAATAGCGCATCAATGAACAATGGGGTGCATGTGTCTTTTTGAATTACGGTTTTCTCTGGGTATATGCCCAGTAGTGGGATTCCAGGGTCATATGGTAATTCTAGTTTTAGTTTTTTAAGGAACCTCCATACTGTTCTCCACAGTGGCTGTATCAATTTACATTCCCACCAACAGTGCAAGAGGGTTCCCTTTTCTCAATACCCTCTCCAGCATTTGTTGTTTGTAGATTTCCTGAAGATGCCCATTCTAAACTGGTGTGAGGTGATACCTCATTGTAGTTTTGATTTGCATTTCTCAAATAATTAGTGATGTTGAGCAGCTTTTCATGTGCCTCTTGGCCATCTGTAGGTCCTCTTTGGAGAAATGTCTATTTAGGTCTTCTGCCCATTTTTGGAGTGGGTTGCTTGTTTTTTTAATATTGAACTGCATGAGCTGTTTATATATTTTGGAGATTAATCCTTTGTTGATTCATTTGCAAATATTTTTTCCCATTCTGAGTGTTGTCTTTTCGTCTTCTTTGTAGTTTCCTTTGCTTTGCAAAAGATTTGAAGTTTCATTAGGTCCCATTTGCTTATTTTTCCACTACTCTAGGAGGTGGATCAAAAAATTCTTGCTGTGATTTATGTCAAAGAGTGTTCTTCCTATGTTTTCCTCTAAGAGTTTTATAGTGTCCAGTCTTACATTTAGGTCTCTAACCCATTTTGAGTTTCATTCTGTGTATTGTGTTAGGGAGTGTTCTAATTTCATTCTTTTACATCTAGCTGTCCAGTTTTCCCAGCACTACTTCTTGAAGAGAATATCTTTTCTCCATTGTATATCCTTGCCTCCTTTGTCATAGATTCGTTGACCCTAGGTGCATGGGTTTATCCCTGGACTTTCTAATCTGTTCCATTGATCTATATTTCTCTCTTTGTGCCAGTACCATATTGTCTTGATTACTGTAGCTTTGTAGTATAGTCTGCAGTCAGGGAGTCTGATTCTTCCAGCTCCATTTTTTTCCCTCAAGACTGCTTTGGCTATTCGGAGTCTTTTGTGTCTCCATACAAATTTTAAGATTTTTGGTTCTAGTTCCGTAAAAAAAGCCATTGCTAATTTGATAGGGATTGCATTGAATCTGTAGATTTCTTTGGGTAGCATAGTAATTTTTACAATATTGATTCTTCCAATCCAAGAACATGGTATATCTCTCCATCTGTTGGTATCATCTTTAATTTCTTTCAACAGTGTCTTATAGTTTTCTGCATACAGGTCTTTTGTCTCCCTAGGAAGGTTTATTCCTAGGTATTTTATTCTTTTTGTTGCAATGGTAAATGGGACTGTTTCCTTAATTTCTCTTTCAGATTGTTCATCATTAGTGTATAGGAATGCAAGAGATTTCTGTGCATTAATTTTGTATCCTGCAACTTTACCAAATTCATTGATTAGCTCTGGTAGTTATCTGGTGGCATGTTTAGGATTCCCTATGTATAGTATCATGTCATCTGCAAACAGTGACAGTTTTACTTCTTCTTTTCCAATTTGTATTCCATTTATTTCTTTTTCTTCTCTGATTGCCGTGGCTAGGACTTCCAAAAATATGTTGAATAATAGTGGTGAGAGTGGACATCCTTGTCTTTTTCCTGATCTTAGAGGAAATGCTTTCAGTTTTTCACCATTGAGAATGATGTTTGTTGTGGGTTTGTCATATATGACCTTTACTATGCTGAGGTAGGTTCCCCCTATGCCCACTTTCTGGAGAGTTTTATCATAAATGGGTGTTGAATTTTGTCAAAAGCTTTTTCTGCATCTATTGAGATGATCATATGGTTTTTATTCTTCAATTTGTTAATATGATGTATCACATTGGTTGATTTGCATATATTGAAGAATCCTTGCATCCCTGGGATAAATCCCACTTGATCATGGTATATGATTCTTTCAATGTGCTGTTGTATTCTGTTTCCTAGTATTTTTTTGAGGATTTTTGCATCTATATTCATCAGTGATATTGGTCTGTAATTTTCTTTTTTTGTAATATCTTTGTCTGGTTTTGGTATCAGGGTGATGGTGGACTCATAGAATGAGTTTGGGAGTGTTCCTTCTCTACAATTTTTTGGAAGAGTTGGAGAAGGTTGGGTGTTAGCTCTTCTCTAAATGTTTGATAGAATTCACCTGTGAAGCCATTTGGTCCTGAACTTTTGCTTGTTGGAAGATTTTTAATCACACTTTCGGTTTCATTACTTGTGATTGATCTGTTCATATTTTCTATTTCTTCCTTGTTCAGTCTTAGAATGTTATACCTTTCTAAGAATTTGTCCATTTCTTCCAGGTTGTCCATTTTATTGGCATAGAGCTGCTTGTAGGAGTCTCTTAGGATGTTTTGTATTTCTGCGGTGTCTGTTGTAACTTCTCCTTTTTCATTTCTAATTTTATTGATTTGAGTCCTCTCCCTCTTTTTCTTGATGAGTCTGGCTAATGGTTTATCAATTTTGTTTATCTTCTCAAAGAACCAGTTTTTAGTTTTATTGATCTTTGCTATTATTTTCTTTGTTTCTATTTCATCTATTTCTGCTCTGATCTTTATGATTTCTTTCCTTCTGCTAACTTTGGGTTTTGTTTGTTCTTCTTTCTCTAGTTCCTTTAGGTGTAAAGCTAAATTGTTTACTTGAGATTTTTCTTGTTTCTTGAGGTAGGCTTGTATAGCTATAAACTTCGCTCTTAGAACTGCTTTTGCTGCATCCCATTGGTTTTGGATCATCGTGTTTTCATTGTCATTTGCCTCTAAGTATTTTTTGATTTCCTCTTTGATTTCTTCAGTGATTTCTTGGTCATTTAGTAATGTACTGTTTAGCCTCCATGTGTTTGTGTTTCTTACATTTTTTTCCCTGTAATTCATTTCTAATCCCATAGCATTGTGGTCAGAAAAGATGCTTGATATGATTTCAATTTTCTTAAATTTACTGAGGCTTGATTTGTGACCCAAGATGTGATCTTCCCTGGAGAATGTTCCATGCGCATTTGAGAAGAAAGTGTAATCTGCTATTTTGGATGGAATGTCCTATAAATATCGATTAAATCTATCTGGTCTATTGTTTCATTTAAAGCTTCCATTTCCTAGTTAATTTTCTGTTTGGATGATCTGTCCATTGGTGTAAGTGAGGTATTAAGGTCCCCCACTATTATCGTGTTACTGTTGATTTCCTCTTTTATAGCTGTTAGCAGTTGCCTTATGTATTGAGGTGCTCCTATGTTGGGTGCATATATATTTATAATTGTTATATCTTCTTCTTGGATTGATCCCTTGATCATTATGTAGTGTCCTTCCTTGTCTCTTGTAACATTCTTTATTTTAAAGTCTATTTTATCTGATATGAGTATTGCTACTCTAGCTTTGTTTTGATTTTCATTTGCATGGAATATCTTTTTCCATCCCTTCACTTTCAGTCTGAATGTGTCCCTAGGTCTGAAGTGGGTCTCTTGTAGACAGCATATATATGGGTCTTGTTTTTGTTTCCATTCAGCAAGCCTGTGTCTTTTGGTTGGAGCATTTAATCCATTCACGTTTAAGGTAATTATCAATATGCATGCTCCTATGACCATTTTCTTAATTGTTTTGGGTTTGTTTTTGTAGGTCCTTTTCTTCTCTTGTGTTTCCCACTTGGAGAAGTTCCTTTAGCATTTGTTGTAGAGCTGGTTTGGTGGTGCTGAATTCTCTTAGCTTTTGCTTGTCTGTAAAGCTTTTGACTTCTCCACCGAATCTGAATGAGATCCTTGCCGGGTAGAGTAATCTTGGTTGTAGGTTCTTCCCTTTCATCACTTTATGTATATCATGCCACTCCCTTCTGGCTTTTAGAGTTTCTCCTGAGAAATCAGCTGTTAACATTATGGGAGTTCCCTTGTATGTTATTTGTCATTTTTCCCTTGCTGCTTTCAATAATTTTTCTTTGTCTTTAATTTTTGCCAATTTGATTACTATGTGTCTCAGCGTGTTTCTCCTTGGGTTTATTCTGTATGGGACTCTCTGCACTTCCTGGACTTGGGTGGCTATTTCCTTTCTCATGTTAGGGAAGTTTTCGACCATAATCTCTTCAAATATTTTCTCTGGTCCTTTCTCTCTCTCTTCTCCTTCTGGAACCCCTATAATGCGAATGTTGTTGCGTTTAATGTTGTCCCAGAGGTCTCTTAGGCTGTCGTCATGTCTTTTCATTCCTTTCTCTTTATTCTGTTCTGCAGCCGTGAATTCCACCATTCTGTCTTTCAGGTCACTTATCCGTTCTTCTGACTCAGTTATTCTGCTATTGATTCCTTCTAGTGTATTTTTCATTTCAGTTATTGTATTGTTCATCTCTGTTTGTTTGTTCTTTAATTCTTCTAGGTTTTTGTTAAACATTTCTTTCATCTTCTCGATCTTTGCGTCCATTCTTTTCTGAGGTCCTGGATCATCTTCATTATCATTATTCTGATTTTTTTTTTCCCAGAAGGTTGCCTATCTCCACTTCATTTAGTTGTTTTTCTGGGGTTTTATCCTGTTCCTTCATCTGGTACATAGCCCTCTGCCTTTTCATCTTGTCTATCTTTTTGTGAATGTGGTTTTTGTTTCACAGGCTGCAGGATTGTAGTTCTTCTTGCTTCTGCTGTCTGCCCTGTGACAGTTTTAATTTTGAGCATGAGGTGATGGGACTATTTAAAATCTAGGAATCATAATTTGGGATATTAATTTATATAGGTTTGGCACAATTACCATCCCCTTCACCTACTTTTGCCCACCTAATATTCACAGTGAAACTAATGAAACTTCCACTAAGCCCTCTCACTTTTATTGGACCTTTTCCAACACCCTAGAAGGAGTCTAGCAATTATGTATAAAATTGTACAACTTTGGGGCTCCTAAAGCCTAGCTATGCCTCTGCCCTGGTCTCAAGCCACATCTTCTTAGTCTGTGGTGGTTGCTGTTTAAAGATCTCTATATCCTTTAGATGCTAAGTGTATCACATCTTAAAGAATCACAGGTCAAGTTCTCACTTCCACCATGTATTCTCTCTTTGAGTATATTTATTGAGTCCTACAGAGACTCTTGGAAAGGCCCCCATTCAACAGGTCTTCAAAAAAAATCTTATTAAATGTTTAAGAATATACTTCTATTTGGTAACTTTTGTACATTGATGTGCTGGTTTGAATAACACCCACCTGATGACTCATCATGGGAAAAATAGTATTTGCCATAAGAACTTAGAATTCTCGGTGTATTATTAAAATAAAGCAAGCCAAAGGAAAATTAGAAGTTTAACACAGCATTTCCAGAATGAGGAGAAGAGCTGCAGTAAGCACAAATGATAGCTTTATCTAGTTTCACTTATTTTTAATAACAGAAATGGCAGATGGGAAAGGAGAAACAAGAAGACTGGCAGAAACAACTACTTATTCTAAATAGAGTTTAGCCAATGAAAAATGTAAACTTGTTAAACAGAATACGTATATTATTATGTGGTCCTTAGGCTGGCTAACGAAACACATCCCAAATTTGGAATACATGGCTCAGGCTGTTTTCTCATTCCAGGCAAGGAGACCATCTGACAAAATGACGTCAATTCTATTCTGCACTGTTGGTCTTATGTCCTGGTTTAATCAGTTTGACATGAATTTTACAAGAAATAAAAGCAGTATATTAATGAGCTTGAGATGAGAGTGCCAGATTCAAGGCACAGGTCATCTTATAGTTAATGAAACTGGTGAAAATTTAAAGAGAAGTCGATGCTGTCATTTTCAAAATAATCATCTGTTGTATCTCATTCTTGGATATTGTGTCTGCAATAATGCATTTTGCATGGAATTTAGCTGACAAAAAGGAACTGCTGACCTTCTCTTGGTCATAAAACTGGCACATAGATATCAGTCACATTTTGCATAATCTTTCCTTATTGTTGTTAAAGGATGAAAATCCCAACTCTCCAATGAAGAATCGTGGGATGGGGCAATAATTTAATTTAAATCCACTACACACACACAAACATATATCTATCTGCAGTATCCCCTTTGCACATAATCATTATATTGATAAAGTAGATTTAGACTAAATGCTTTCAATGTTGACTGTTATTTAATTGTGGAAAACACTTCGTTTGATTGATTGATTTTAAACAGGCAAGGAAGATTTTATTCAAGACTTTTGCCATAGAGGAAAGAGGTTGAGCATAACTTCATTGAAAGAAAAGGTGGGAGAGTTTTTAAGCCCTAAGGTTAATTAGTGGAAAAGTACTAGAGGAATTTTTGGGGAGGTTGTTCAATGTTCTTTAGCCATCTGTGTTTCCTAATTGGCACTTATGCACGTTATGCTCTTACCCTCTCATAGAGACTGGGAGATAGGGCCTTCGTCTTTCTTGATGATTACATTTCTAAGGGATGTCTCTCAGGTCCTTGAGAAAGACCTTCCTGGGGAGACATTTAGATAACACCTTCAATAAAAGGCCACGTATGCAGAATCTGTTACTTGCTAAACTCTTTACATATATGCTTTCTTTTAATTCTCCCTCCAAACTCTAAGAGGTACTTGATATCAACCCATTTTACAAATGAGAAAATTGAGCCTTTGAGAGATTGTCAAATGCTCATAGATTGTATTGAACTTGACTCTAAGTCCCAATTTCTTCATTTGTAAGATGGGATAATATCACATATCTCATAGAGCTTTGAGGAGAATAAAAAGCTCATGTTTATTTATGCCATGCTGGCTCCATGTGGATTGCAGACTTCGTCCATACATAGTTAGTCATGTGGGCTCTGAAGCCTGAGCACCTTGTTTTGAATTTCTAGCTTGTTCACTTCTTAGCCATGTAAACTAGAAGTTATTTAACTGTTTTTAATCCCATTTTTCTTATCTGTAAAACGGGAATAAAATTAGTACTCACAGCATATGATTGCTATAAAAATTAAATGAGTCAATACATGTAACTCAGAAGAGTACCTTAGAACTTCAGCCCATAAAATTTAGCTATAGTTAATATTGATATGGTCTTTTGAATCCATTACTAATTTTATAGTTCTCAATTTTGATTTTTAATGAATTTTACAATAATGTAAATACATTGCAGAATCTACTTTGTTTGGGGGACTACATGCATAGAATATAATCTTGGAGAGTCTAATCTTTTATTTCAAGGTGTCTATCATTTATATGGAGGAAGAAACATAACATTTAATTATAAATGAGTAATATTCAAAACTGCTATGTATTTTTTAAAATGATGTTATCTTAAGATGGAATCTGTTCTGCTTTATTTTGTAAGTGTTCAAACTTATTTTAATCCAGAAGGCACTTCAAATATTTTTGGAAATAGGTAGTATGAACATCTTAATTAATATATAATAAATAAAAATATATAATGTCTAGTAACTAAATTACAGAGTAGAATGCAGTTTGAAATATTCTTTTAATTTTTTTCTACTCTGTTCAAATTTGATTGGGACTGAATTGCTTTTTCCTTTTTTTCACAAAGAAATATATTCACTGTGCTTTGAGGTCAGGTGATTCCCCTTGAAAAATGCTTGCAGTAGCTTTCAAAAGCTCATGTAGAGGGATAATCATCAGTACAAATGCTACACTCATCAGTTAGTGCAGACAGATTTCGGTTTTCACCCCATTTCCCATCAGGCTGTCAGTGAAGTAGGTATTAAAGACACAGAGATCCAGTGTCTCTCTTTTAAGAACCCCTCTCAAACATACAATGACCTCTTATTCTGATTCTGATGTGGTAATACGTGAGCCTTAAAAGAAAGATCCAAGAACAACAACAACGAAAAGAGAATGTGAATTATAGCTTGGTAATAGTATAGGTTCATTGAATGACTAGCTTATATGCTTAAAGATCTTTAAATGACTATGTATCAAAATTTGTGATTTTTCAGTTTGTGAATCAGCATTCTATCTATGTGATTGGTGGTCTTCTTGCATTATGGGTTTAGGTTTTCATTTAAATTACTGAAGTTCAGTTTTGCTATTAATTTGATGGTTTAACTCTTGTCTGTTGCATTTTTAACTTAGCTCATGCAGGTGACCCTTTCTCTTTTCTTCACTGAAACATTCAAATATATAAGATCCTAAAATAAGCCTCCAACTCACCTGCTTCCAGGCTCTTTCCTAATAAGGTTTTTTTCCTGTCATGGCCAGTTTTCAAAGAGTAGACTTAATTTCCTTCAAAGTATTCTTTAACTTCTACCACCTGACTTAAAACATTCTTTATCTAAGGGCATTAATAATTTACTAATTACCAAATCATTGACATTTTCTTAGTCTCCACCTGCTCAGCTTTAATTTATGCATTTAACAAATATTTATGATGTATGGCCCTGTACTACGAGGCATGCATTCACTAATCACCGACAGTTATTGGTACTGGTGAATAAGGAACAAGTGAGCTCCTACGTTTATGGAGGTTATGGGGTAATTGAGGGGTGAAATAAAAATGGAGGATCTATTTTAGGTAAGATGATCATTTCTTAGGGGGTGACATTTGAGCCAAAAACTGAAAGATGAAACCCACTGTGTGATGTGAGGAAAAAATACCCCAAAAACGGAACAGATAAAAGGGCACTGAGGTATAAAAGAGGCAGGCATTTTGGAGTAACTGCAAGAAGAAAACTGGAGGTGGGGGTGCATTTGCCTTCCTTGTCCTTGTTAAATCTTGTAAACATCAGTTTAGTGACAATAGCTCTCTGCTGGTTCTCTGACCCTCTGATCATCTTTTCAATTGGAGTTTTGTTTTTTAATGAAATATAGTTGATTTACAACATTACATGAGCTTCAGGTATACAGCATAGTGATTCAGTATTTTTATAGATTATATTCCTTTTAAGTTATTACAAAATAATGGCTATAAACCCTTGTGCTGTGCAATATATCCTTGTTGCTTATCTGTTCTAAACATAGTAGTTTGTATCTCTTAATTCCATATCCCTATCTTACCCTTCCCCTCTTCCTTCTCCACACTGGTATCCACTAGTTTGTTTTCTTTTTTTTATATATACAGCAGGTTGTTTTTAGTCATCAATTTTATACACATCAGTGTATACAGGTCAATCCCAATCTCCCAATTCATCTCACCACCACCACCATCACCCCACCGCTTTCCCCGCTTTGTGTCCATATGTTTGTTCTCTACATCTGTGTCTCTATTTCTGCCCTGCAAACCAGTTCATCTGTACCATTTTTCTAGGTACCACATATATGCGTTAATATACGATATTTGTTTTTCTCTTTCTGACTTACTTCACTCTGCATGACAGTCTCTAGATATATCCACGTCTAAAAAAACGACCCAATTTCGTTCCTTTTTATGGCTGAGTAATATTCCATTGCATATATATACCACATTTTCTTTATCCATTCATCTGTCGATGGGCATGTAGGTTGCTTCCATGACCTGACTATTGTAAATAGTGCTGCAATGAACATTGGGGTGCATGTGTCTTTTTGAATTATGGTTTTCTCTGGGTATATGCCCAGTAGTGGGATTCAGGGGTCATATGGTAATTCTATTTTCAGTTTTTAAAGGAACCTCCATACTGTTCTCCATAGTGGCTGTATCAATTTACATTCCCACCAACAGTGCAAGAGGTTTCCTTTTCTCCACACCCTCTCCAGCATTTGTCGTTTGTAGATTTTCTGATGATGCCCATTGTAACTGGTGTCAGGTGATACCTCATTGTAGTTTTGATTTGCATTTCTCAAATAATTAGTGACGTTGAGCAGCTTTTCATGTGCTTCTTGGCCATCTGTATGTCTTCTTTGGAGAAATGTCTATTTAGGTCTTCTGAGGGTTGTCTTTTCGTCTTGTTTATGGTTTCCTTTGCTATGCAATAGCTTTGAAGTTTCATTAGGTCCCATTTGTTTATTTTTGGTTTTATTTCCATTACTCTAGGAGGTGGATCAAAAAAGATCTTGCTGTGATTTATGTCAAAGAGTGTTCTTCCTATGTTTTCCTCTAAGAGTTTTATAGTGTCCGGTCTTACATTTAGGTCTCTAATCCATTTTGTGTTTAATTTTGTGTATGGTGTTAGGGAGTGTTCTAAATTCATTATTTTACATGTAGCTGTCCAGTTTTCCCAGCCCCACTTATTGAAGAGACTGTCTTTTCTCCACTGTATATCCTTGCCTTCTTTTTCATAGATTAGTTGACCATAGGTGCGTGGGTTTATCTCTGGGCTTTCTATCTTGTTCCATCAATCTATGTTTCTGTTTTTGTGCCAGTACCATATTGTCTTCATTAGTGTAGCGTTTTTTTCTCTTTTTTTAATAAATTTATTTATTTTTCTTTATTTTTGGCTGCATTGGGTCTTCACTGATGCACACGGGCTCTCTCTAGTTGGGGCGAACAGGGGCTACTCTTCATTGCGGTGCACGGGCTTCTCATTCTGGTGGCTTCTCGTTGCAGAGCACGGGCTCTAGGCCCGCAGGTTTCAGCAGCTGTGGCTCACGGGTTCCAGAGCACAGGCTCAGTAGTGTGGCACAGGGGCCTAGTTGCTCCGTGGCATGTGGGATCCTCCCAGACCAGGGCTTGAACCCATGTTCCCTGCATTGGCAGTCGGATTGTTAACGACTGCGTCACCAGGGAAGCCCTACTTCCTGCTTCCGGAGTAAGTTTATAGTATGGTCTGAAGTTAGGGAGTCTGATTCCTCCAGTTCCATTTTTTTCCCTCAAGACTGCTTTGGCTATTCAGGGTCTTTTGTGTCTCCATACAAATTTTAAGATTTTTTGTTTTACTTCCATAAAAAAATGCCATTGGTAATTTGATAGGAATTGCATTGAATCTGTAGATTTATTTGGGTAGTATAGTCATTTTCACAATATTGATTCTTCCAATCCAAGAACATGGTATATCTCTCCATCTGTATCATCTTTAATTTCTTTCATCAGTGTCTTATCGTTTTCTGCATACAGGTCTTTTGTCTCCCTCGGCAGGTTTATCCCTAGGTATTTTATTCTTTTTGTTGCAATGGTAAATGGGAGTGTTTCCTTACTTTCTCTTTAAGATTGTTCATCATTAGTGTATAGAAATGCAAGTGATTTCTGTGCATTAATTTTGTATCCTGCAACTTTACCAAATTCATTGATTAGCTCTAGTAGTTTTCTGGTGGCATCTTTAGGATTCTCTATGGAGAGTATCATTCATCTGCAAACAGTGACTGTATTACGTCTTTTTTTTTTTTTTTTTTGCGGTACGTGGGCCTCTCACTGTTGTGACCTCTCCCATTGCAGAGCAGAGGCTCCGGACGCACAGGTTCAGCGGCCATGGCTCATGGGTCCTGCCGCTCCGCGGCCTGTGGGATCTTCCCAGACCAGGGCACGAACCCGCATCCCCTGCATCGGCAGGCAGACTCTCAGTCACTGCGCCACCAGAAAAGCCCTACTTCTTCTTTTCCAATTTGTATTCCTTTTCTTTTCTCTGATTGTTGTAGCTAGGACTTCCAAAACTATGTTGAATAATAGTGGTAAGAATGGATATCCTTGTCTTTTTCCTGATCTTAGAGAAAATGCTTTCAGTTTTTCACCACTGAAAATGATGTTTGCTGTGGGTTTACTGTATATGGCCTTTATTATCTTGAGGTAGGTTCCCTCTATGCCCACTTTCTGGAGAGTTTTTATCATAAATGGGTATTGAATTTTGTCAAAAGCTTTTTCTGCATCTATTGAGATGATCACATGGTTTTTATTCTTCAATTTGTTAATATGGTGTATCACATTGATTGATTTGTGTATATTGAAGAATCCTTGCATTCCTGGGATAAATCCCACTTGATCATGGTGTATGATTCTTTTAATGTGTTGTTGGATTCTGTTTGCTAGCATTTTGTTGAGGATTTTCGCATCTATATTCATCAGTGATATTGGTCTGTAATTTTCTTTTTTTGTAGTATCTTTGTCTGATTTTGGTATCAGGGTGATGGTGGACTCATAGAATGAGTTTGGGAGTGTTCCTTCCTCTGCAATTTTGTGGAAGAGTTTGAGAAGGATGGGTGTTAGCTCTTCTCTAAATGTTTGATAGAATTTGCCTGTGAAGCCATCTGGTCCTGGATTTTTATTTGTTGGAAGATTTTTAATCATAGTTTCAATTTCATTACTTGGTCTTTTCATTACTTGGTCTGTTCATATTTTCTATTTCTTCCTGGTTCAGTCTTGGAAGGTTGTACCTTTCTAAGAATTTGTCCATTTCTTCCAGGTTGTCCATTTTACTGGCATACAGTTGCTTGTAGTAGTCTCATAGGATGCTTTGTATTTCTGCGGTGTCTGTTGTAACTTCTCCTTTTTCATTTCTAATTTTATTGATTTGAGTCCTCTCCCTCTTTTTCTTGATGAGTCTGGCTAATGGTTTATCAATTTTGTTTATCTTCTCAAAGAACCAGCTTTTAGTTTTATTGATCTTTGCTATTGTTTCCTTTGTTTCTATTTCATCTATTTCTGCTCTGATCTTTATGATTTCTTTCCTTCTGCTAACTTTGGGTTTTGTTTGTTCTGCTTTCTCTAGTTCGTTTAGATGTAAAATTAGATTGTTTATTTGAGATTTCTCTTGTTTCTTGAGGCTTGTATAGCTATAAACTTCCTCTTAGAACTGCTTTTGCTGCATCCCATAAGTTTTGGATCGTCGTGTTTTCATTGTCATTTGTCTCTAGGTATTTTTTGATTTCCTGTTTGATTTCTTCAGTGATCTCTTGGTTATTTAGTAATGTATTGTTTAGCCTCCATGTGTTTGTGTTTCTTACATTTTTTTCCCTGTAATTCATTTCTAATCTCATAGCACTGTTGTCAGAAAAGATACTTGATATGATTTCAATTTTCTTAAATTTACTGAGGCTTGATTTGTGACCCACGATGTGATCTATCCTGGAGAATGTTCCGTGAGCACTTGAGAAGAAAGTGTAATCTGCTGTTTTCGGATGGAATGTCCTATAAATATCAATTAAATTTTTTGGTCTATTGTGTCATTTAAGGCTCTGTTTCCTTATTTATTTTCATTTTGGATGATCTGTCCATTGGTGCAAGTGAGGTGTTAAAGTCCCCCACTATTATTGTGTTACTGTCGATTTCCTCTTTTATAGCTGTTAGCAGTTGCCTTATGTATTGTGGTGCTCCTATGTTGGGTGCATATTTATTTATAATTGTTATATCATCTTCTTGGATTGATCCCCTGATCATTATGTAGTAGCCTTCCTTGTCTCTGGTAACATTATTTATTTTAAGGTCTACTTTATCTGATATGAGTATTGCTACTCTAGCTTTGTTTTGATTTCCATTTGCGTGGAATATCTTTTTCCATCCCTTCACTTTCAGTCTGAATGTGTCCCTAGGTCTGAGGTGGGTCTCTTGTAGACAGCATATATATGGGTCTTGTTTTTGTATCCATTCAGCAAGCCTGTGTCTTTTGGTTGGAGCATTTAATCCATTCACATTTAAAGTAATTAACGATATGTATGTTCCTATGACCATTTTCTTAATTGTTTTGGGTTTGTTTTTGTAGGTCCTTTTCTTCTCTTGTGTTTCCCACTTGGAGAAGTTCCTTTAGCATTTGTTGTAGAGCTGGTTTGGTGGTGCCGAATTCTCTTAGCTTTTGTTTGTCTGTAAAGCTTTTGATTTCTCCATCGAATCTGAATAAGACCCTTGCCGGGTAGAGTAATCTTGGTTGTAGGTTCTTCCCTTTCATCACTTTTTTTTTTTTTGTGGTACGCGGGCCTCTCACTGTTGTGGCCTCTCCCGTTGCGGAGCACAGGCTCCGGACGTGCAGGCTCAGCGGCCATGGCTCATGGGCCCAGCCGCTCCACGGCATCTTCCCGGACTGGGGCACAAACCCGTGTCCCCTGCATCGGCAGGCAGACTCTCAACCACTGCCAGGAAAGCCCCCCTTTCATCACTTTAAGTATATCATGCCACTCCCTTCTGGCTTTTAGAGTTTCTCCTGAGAAATCAGCTGTTAACCTTATGGGAGTTCCCTTGTATGTTATTGGTCGTTTTTCCTTTGCTGCTTTCAATACTTTTTCTTTGTCCTTAATTTTTGCCAATTTGATGACTATGTGTCTTGGTGTATTTCTCCTTGGGTTTATTCTGTATGGGATTCTCTGCGTTTCCTGGACTTGGGTGGCTATTTCCTTTCCCATGTTAGGGATGTTTTCGACTATGATCTCTTCAAATATTTTCTCTGGTCCTTTCACTCTCTCTTCTCCTTCTGGGACCCCTATAATGCGAATGTTGCTGCATTTAATGTTGTCCCAGAGGTCTCTTAGGCTGTCTTCATTTCTTTTTATTCTTTTTTCTTTATTCTGTTCCACAGCAGTGAATTCCACCATTCTGTCTTCCAGTCACTTATCCGTTCTTCTGCCTCAGTTATTCTGCTATTGATTCCTTCTAGTGTATTTTTCATTTCAGTTATTGTATTGTTCATCTGTTTGTTTGTTCTTTAATTCTTCTAGGTCTTTGTTAAACATTTCTTGCATCTTCTCGATCTTTGCTTCCAGTCTTTTTCCAAGGTCCTGGATCATCTTCACTATAATTATTCTGAATTCTTTTTCTGGAAGGTTGCCTATCTCCACTTCATTTAGTTATTTTTCTGGGGTTTTATCTTGTTCCTTCATCTGGTACATAGCCCTCTGCCTTTTCATCTTGTCTATGTTTCTGTGAATGTGGTTTTTGTTCCACATGCTGAAGGATTGTATTTCTTGTTACCGCTGTCTGCCCTCTGCAGAAGTTGGTTTTTTTAAAGAAGATTGATAAGATTCTCATTCCCTCAGCAATACTCTAGCGGGAACACTGAGACCATGGGGATGCTTATCCATGGCATTGACTGGACAGAATGGATAATCTCTCGATAGACTTGGTTCTAGAGAGGGTCCACCGCCGGCTGCCAATTCGGTTCCTGCAGGGCCCCGGCTGGTCCAGCTATTCTCCACTAGTTTGTTTTCTATATCTGTGAGTCTGTTTCTGTTTTTTTATATACCTGTCACTGTTTTATTTTTTAGATTCTACATATAAGTGATTACAGAGTATTTGTTTTTCTCTGTTTGACTTATTTCACTAAAAATAGTGCTCTCTAGGTCCATCCACATTGTTGCAAATGGCAGAATTTCCAGAATTTCATCCTTTTTATGGCTGAGTAATATTCCATTATATATATATTTATATATGTATATGTATAAACATATATATACACACATATATATGTGTATGTGTATATATATATATATATAAAATCTTTATCCATTCATCTGTTGATGGACACTTAGATTGCCTCCATCTCTTTTCTATTGTAAATAATACTTCTATGAACACTGGCATGCATGTATCTTTTGGAATTCATGTTTTCATCTTCTTTGGCTATATAACTAGCCATGGAATTGCTTGTCTTATCACCTTTTTTTTAATTCTTCAACTTGTCTTGTATGTGGACACTATTTTCCAGGAGAGGGAAAGAATATGATGTGGATCATATTTTGCTGAGAGTTTAATGCTTAAAAAAGACCTAAATTTTGTTTAAAAATCTGAAAATTCAGGGAATAAAATGTATAATGTCAAGCCAAGGGAAAATTTCATGTATAAACTAGACCTGGGTTCAGAACCTTCAGAGCTAACAAACATCTGTTACAGTCATTGGCACAGATTCAATTATCTATTCTTAAGTCCCATGTAGTGGTTTAGAACCATAGTGGTTTAGTATCTATACTCAAGATACAGTCCCTGGAATCTCAGGCCTCACCTTTGACACATAGCACTACTGAGTCAAAATATGTATTTTCACAAGATCCTGAGGTGATTCAAATGCACAAAAACCAAACTCATAGAAACAGAACAGATTGGTGGCTGCCAGTGGCAAGGGTTGCAGGGTGGGGCGGAGAGTGGTCAAAAGTGACAAACTTCCAGTTATAAAATAAATAAGTCCCAAGGATATTATGTATGGCATTGTTACTATAGTTAATGATACTATATTGTATACTTGATGGACCTAGAGACTGTCATACAGAGTGAAGGAAGTCAGAAAGAGAAAAACAAATACCGTATGCTAACACATATATATGGAATCTAAAAAGAAAAAAAAAACTGTTCTGAAGAACCTAGGGGCAGGACAGGAATAAAGATGCAAACATAGAGAATGGACTTGAGGACAAGGGGAGGGGGAAGGGTAAGCTGGGATGAAGTGAGAGAGTGGCACTGACATATATACACTACCAAATGTAGAATAGATAGCTAGTGGGAAGCAGCCACATAGCACAGGGAGATCAGCTCAGTGCTTTGTGACCACCTAGAGGGGTGGGATAGGGAGTATAGGAGGGAGACGCAAGAGGGAAGGGATATGGGGATGTATGTATATGTATAGCTGATTCACTTTGTTATACAGCACCATTGTAAAGCAATTATACTCCAATAAATATGTCAAAAAAAAAGTTCTCATCACAAAAAAAGCAAATTGCAACAATGTGAGATTGTGGATGTTAACAAGTAATCATTTTACAATATATACAAATATCACACCATTAGGTATACCTTAAACTAATACAATGTTTTACGTCAATTATGTCTCAATAAAACTGAGAAAAAAGGAAAGTTTGAGAACCAGGGAGACCGGGAGTCAGGCTGGCTGGGGTTTAAATGCTAGTTCCACTTCTTCTTTTTTTTTTTTTTGTGCGGTACGCGGGCCTCTCACTGTTGTGGCCTCTCCCGTTACGGAGCACAGGCTCCGGACGCTCAGGCTCAGCGGCCATGGCTCACGGACTCAGCCGCTCCGCGGCATGTGGGATCCTCCCGGACTGGGGCACAAACCCACGTCCCCTGCATCGGCAGGCAGACTCTCAACCACTGTGCCACCAGGGAAGCCCCTAGTTCCACTTCTTATTACCTAGGTGGCCTTGTCCACCTTAACCTTTCTAAATTTTCTCTTTTGTTTTAAAGTTGGGGATTTTAAAGCCTTTGAAAATGGTTGTGATGGCTTTCAAAAGCACATACAGGGGAATATGTGCAGGTGTTGACAATGATCAAGTCTGTTGGAAAGGTTAAAAAAGATAACATGTATAAATCTATTAACACATGCTGTACGTTGGTTTACAGTATGTGCGCAATACACAATAGTTAAACTTATCTTCTTTGCTAAATAAATTAAAATTAACTATCAATTTAACTAATTTAGATAGAGTTGAATAGGGTTAGCAGAGAATGGATGGGTAGTACTTATTACCTCAGCTGTTGAGTAAGCTGCTGGAAGATGTACCACACAACACATACAATTATTTTCTTAACTAAATTTTCCCAACGATGGTGCCAGCTGCCTCTTTAGAGAAATTTTGTCAGGTATCTTCACACTATTCTATTCCTTGAACCTAGTAAAGGTAGAAGACTAAGGGAATTAGATGAAATAGGAAATCAAAGTTGCTTCTAGTTGAACCATTTGTTCTGGCTTTATCCTATGTTGGAGCGAGAGCAGACTCAGGTGGCCTGGAGTGCTTTTTTGCATTTTCCAATGCAGTTGTCCTGGGTCATGAGTGCCAGCACAGCCCCTTCTTACCTAAGATGGGCCATTTGACACCCGTGAAAGGCTTATGGGTGTCTCCCTCTTTGCATTAGAATGTATTGTACAATAGAGCCTGAAAGCTCGCTGCATTACAAAAAACAACTAAACTGATTCAACTAAAAATTATTTATTGAGCACTTGTAGTTCCTGTCTGCCAGGTTCTGGGGAAAGAAAGATGAATAAGACCAGGTACTCTACCATTAGGAACTCATAATCTAGTGTGTTACATGAGACAGACCTTTTGAGTCTGTGGATAAAAAAGTCTAGCTTCTAACAAAACTCCTGTTTCAAAATGCAAATTGGCTAGTAAAACTACAATACAGCCTCACCCTTCTTATACTGCATCCTCCATGTTGCTCCCAGAAAGGGCCTTGTTCAAAAACAATTCTGAAACAGTCAGACTATTTCCTCAACTTGGATTGCTCATCACTACCATAACACTATGTATGAAGACCCCACTTCTCCTCACAGGCTTGATTCCTGCACTTAACCCACTCAATGTATTCTCCATCCACTCCAAGACTTTCCAAGTACTTCCACTGCCCTGAGAGCTGTTTCCTGCCCCTGACCTCTTCTATTTTTGGTAAGCTTTTCAGCATCCTTCAAAATTGAGCTCAAATATCACTTTCTTAAAAAGTCTCTTAGGGCTTCCCTGGTGGTGCAGTGGTTAAGCATCTGCCTGCCAATGCAGGGGACACGGGTTCGAGCCCTGGTCCGGGAAGATCCCACATGCTGCAGAGCAACTAAGTCCATGCTCCACAACTACTGAGCCTGTGCTCTAGAGCCTGCAAGCCACAACTACTGAGCCCTTATGCCACAACTACTGAAGCCTGTGCACCCAGAGCCTGTACTCCGCAACAAGAGAAGCCACCGCAATAAGAACCCCGTGCACCGAAACGAAGAGTAGCCACCTCTTGCCGCAACTAGAGAAAGCCTGGGTGCAGCAACAAAGACCCAACACAGCTGGAAAAAAAAAAAAAAAAACTCTCTTTGCTCTTCTTCATTTTCCTTGGAAGACTTAGGCTCCTGTTTGTTTGTGGTCCTATTCCATTTTGTATATTTCCATTCCCAGGATACTTTGTACAATGTTCTGCAATTATCTCTTTCCCAGGTTTTCTCTCCATCTAAAATATAGGTATCACTCAATTTTGTATGTCTAGCAACTGGTAATGTTGCTGGCACACAGTTGGTGCTCCATAAAAGTTTGTTAAATGGATAACCAGAGATTAACTACATAGGGTATTTGCTTGATATAGTTCGACACTTATTGTAACCCCCAAACACAAAGCAGGTTGAATTTATATAAGTGAGGAAGTTACTGACCTCAGCACAAAAGAAGTCTGAATATTTTATTTGGGTATGATCAGTGATTGTTAAACATGTTAACTGATGAAATGTTATTATTTGATAAAGTCTACCTTGGCTCAATAAAATAATACTTTTATACCTTTCAAAGACTCTTTTGGACCAGTCTTCAATGTCACACATCATAGCAGGGGAAACAGAGGGAATGGTTTCCTGATTTTTCTTCTAAAGTATATTGAATTTCTGACAAACAGTGAACTCAAAGAGTAGCAATATTTTTTGATATATAAGAATTTTCAGAGGGAACTACTGATCACAGTCCAAAAAGCACAGCGTCATTTAACTTGGCACCCAAAATATAATTTTCCCTTTTGAAGGTCAATTAGATTTCAGGTGAAAAATCAACCAGAAGCACACCTGGTGAACAAAATGGGTTATCAATGTAAAAAAAAAATACCATCTTACGTTTTTAAAAACCTCTAACATGACTAAAAAGTAATGAAATCAGCCTCATCAAGTGGTTTGTGAACTAGCTCTAAACTAGGTTTGAAGACAAGCACATGTCAGTGTCTTTTTTAAAAATGTGGTTAACTTGGCTGGGAAGATGCTCATTTAGATTTATACTTTGTGTCAGTTATTTATTCAGTTTGTTTATCTAGCTCATATTTCATCCAACAAATGCTACACAAGTGCACACCATGTACCAACCATGATCTAGTCACTGGGACTACAACAGTAAACAAAGTTGGTGTACTCAGGGAACTGATCATCTGGTGTATGGAGACAGGGATCGGAGTACAAAACAAGGATGTGATTTGAAAAACGGTTGTAATTGCAAATCAAGGCAAGGGGAAAGAGAGTGATTAGAGGACCTCTGTGATCAGATGGCACTAGGGGGTCTGGGTGAAGGAGCCAGCTCTGTGGACTTCCGGAGGAAGAGTCTTCTAGGCAGAAGGAATATTAAGAACAAGGGAGCTAGTCAGGAGTCAGCTTGGGGTATAGGAGCAAGAAGGCCTTTGTGACTAGAGTAAAGTGTTTGAAGGGAAGGAGTAGGAAATGAGGAACCGCGGGGGTCTGATTATGCGGTGTCTCATTTTGGATTCTTTTCTGAGTGAAGGGGGAAGTCATTGGAGGGTTTTTAGTAGAGAATTGACATGACCTGACTTCTGTTCCAAGCATCACCATGGCTGCTGTGTGCCTAATAGATGGTGGAGGAGGGGCTAAAAATGTCCAGGAGGAGTCCCCACTAGGGAGGGTCCACGAAATGCCATGCTAAACTGTGCACACACCTGTATGTGTGAAAACGCATGGATCTTTATTTTCATGGAGGGCAAAGGTTATTTGTAATGCCAGCTTCTCAGAAGTATCTGTGGCCCTAAAGCACTGCGGCTGTAAAGGAACGGTGGCAGCCACATTCAGTTGAGAAATGATGGTGGTTCCAACTAGAGAGGGAGCAACAATGTAGGTGACAACATGTAGTTGGATTTATTCAGGATATACTTAATTTATAGTCATCCTTAATGTGTATAGGCAATGGGTCCCACTAAAAGAAGCATTTATTTCCCAGTTGGATTTAGTTAGTTTAATTTCTTAATAATTTGGAGTGACTTGAAGTGAAAGTTGGACTTGGGTCCACCTTTGCCACTGGCAACCTGCGTGACCTTAACATCTATCGACATAAACTTGCTTATCTATAAACTAGATTGCTATGAGGATCATATGTAACTTGCGGGTAAGTGTGCTTTGTAGGTTACAGATGTTGTTTAGTACAGAGGCTGAATGCACTGCTGAAAGCACTGGAATCACACAGTTCCTCCTTCTTTGTAGTAGTGCCTCCAATATTTACTATGTGTGCAACCTTTTGAAAGTTATTTAACAACCCTCTGGGCTTTATTTCCTCATTTTTTTAAATTAAAGTATAGTTGACTTACAAGGTTTTGTTAATTTCTGCTGTACAGCAAAGTGATTCCGTTATACACATAAATACATTCTTATTTTAATATCCTTTTCCATTATGGTTTATCATAGGATACTGAATATCGTTCTCTGTGCTATACAGTAGGACCGTGTTGTTTATCCATTCTATATATCATAGCTTACATATGCTAACCCCAACTTCCCACTCCATCCTTCCCCTAACCCCCTCCCCCCTGGCAACCACAAATCTGTTCTCTATGCCCGAAAGTCTGTTTCTGTTTCATAGATAGGTTCTATTTCTTCATTTAAAATAAGGATATTAATTTACCTCAGAGGGATTCTGTGAGAATGCAATAAGATAATCCTGTTTTTTAATAGTGTCTGGCATATAGCAAGCATTCAATAAAGTCTAGTTTTTTGTTTTGTTTTGTTTTTGTTTTTGTTTTTTTGCGGTACGCGGGCCCCCCACCACTGTGGTCTCTCCCGTCGCGGAGCACAGGCTCCGGACACGCAGTCCCAGCAGCCACGGTTCACGGGCCCAGCCGCTCCGCGGCACATGGGATCCTCCCGGACCGGGGCACGAACCCGCGCCCCCTGCATCAGCAGGCGGACCCCCAACCACTGCGCCACCAGGGAAGCCCAATAAAGTCTAGTATTTTATTCAATTGTTAGCTACTATGGTTTCATAGTTTGGATAAAGCATCTCTAAGAGCTAATCAACAACAATGCTAAAAGTGTCTCTCTAATAAGGGGACTTGCTATAAGTAATATAATGGAATTAATATTGTCTTATTTATTTGAAGATGTTATTGCTTAGTAGGATGTTACATTTAAATTATTTTTCCATGATAGATAATTTCTGAGCTCCATGGTTATTGTCTGTGCACAACTGTCACTTTGGGATAGGTGGGGTCTCTTAAATATTCAGAAGAGTAACTTGGTTAGAAACATGCATAATTTCAAGAGACCTCCAAAATGCCCAGACCACTTCCATTGATGCTTTTTGTTACTAGACACGAGACCCCCTGAATTGTTAGGAATGCTTTTCAACTACATTTGAGACCACCCAAAAGTTTTCAGACAAATTTCCTCCATAAAATAACCTTTTTAATTTTAGCCAAATTAAAAATTACAAAGATGGACCTTTCTGTGATTTGGGGTCCATGTTCTGCTGGTGTGCTCAGGATACACTTACTGACTTTCTGACAGACCACTGAACCGTCATTTAGGCACAGTGATTACAAGGGAGAACTCAGGGCTTACTCCCCAGGTTTACTTGAGTGATGTATGTTTTGAAACACTCTACCCACCAATTATTTCCTTGACTTTGTAAAACTGAAGGCACAGTCAGGAAATCTTGGTCAAAAATTCTATTGTTGGAATAGAATTTAACGCCGTTTTGACATTTTGAGAGATGTGCTCAGTGTTGGTGCAATATTACGGATTCATGAGGTATTTGAGAAGACATTCAATTAAGCACTTTGGGGACCTTCTGGAAAAAGTTATATATAAGCCAGTGATGACCAGTTGACGCTTTCCCTTGGTTAAGTATAGCATAGCCACACATGGTGCTCTTCCCTGGGACATCTGAGCAGAAGGACCACGTTTCAAAGAGATCAGCAAGCTACTGCTGTCAGCTCTCAGGGATTCTGCCCCAGCGCTGAAGAGCTGGGATTTGCAGGCCTATTTTTGATCAGTGTTTTCATCCCTTGAATTTTTTAAAAAGGGGCTTGAAAACTACCATGTATTGAACTCTTACTAGCTGCCAGATGCTTTACATACAATGATACATAATATAAAATCTTGTGAGTTGGTGTTATTAGCATCCTCAGATGAGGAAACTGAAATGCTGGGAGAATGAATACAGGTCTCCCCTGCTTTTCCAAAGTTCATTTTATGCCACTTCACTTTTATGAAAGACCTATCTCAGTTCCCATTTTTGCTAACTGAAAGAAATCCAAAGAGGATTTTTGCTTTTACAAAAAAAAAGGCGAAGAAACAAAAATAGCATTCAGCGAAGGTTCTGCAGCAGCCTATAAAGCCAGCCACATCTGAGTAGAGACAGAGGTACCATCAAGCCCCTGGCCTGGGAACTACACTCAGCATCTCAGCATCAGGCCACCATCGCTTTGAACTGTGTCTGTGAGCATCTGCGCTTTATCTCGATTGATTTTGTGCATCTGTTAGCAAGACGTGTCCTAAGGTAATTGCTTCCTAGCTTACGAGAGATTTCATAGGAACACTCTACTTTCAGAGAGCAGGGAAACCTGTACTCTGAAGTTTTGCAGGTAATAAGAAGAATTAGAACTTGAACACAGTTTTGTGTGATTCTATCACAGTGTTTAATAATACAACACACCATTTTTACACCAAGGAGAGTGAGTAGTGAATGATTCCATTTATATATCCACATATTATCAGGAAGTTTTAATGTTGACCTTTAGATTTGAGGCTGAAATTTAATTCATTCCTTTATATGGCTGATTTCACATAAGCTGTGACCTTTTACTCCATGGTGGAATGGTGGTACAAACATTTTCTAAGAAGCAGTAGTCTTAGTTTCTTCTAGGACACTATTTAGGAAGGAACAAGATTAAGAGAAGGAAGGTCACCTTTTTCTTGCAAGAACTGGAGGAGCTCTGCAGTGATCTTACCTCCTGTGAATAATCTTGTGAGGAAGTGTGCCCAGTGGAAAAATGGAAGGATTTTGTTAACTTTTATGTTCTACGGACTGGTCATTATTATAAAAGCACAGAGATGAGCATTAAGAAAATGACTCCTTGGGCTTCCCCGGTGGCGCAGTGGTTGAGAGTCCGCCTGCCGATGCAGGGGACACGGGTTCGTGCCCCGGTCCGGGAAGATCCCACATGCTGCGGAGCGGCTGGGCCCGTGAGCCATGGCCGCTGAGCCTGCGTGTCCGGAGCCTGTGCTCCGCAACGGGAGAGGCCACAACAGTGAGAGGCCCGCGTACCGCAAAAAAAAAAAAAAAAAAGGAAAATGACTCGTCGGCAAAAGAAAATTTTGAACATGAGCAGAACATTCTTTTAGACACCATGTAAATAAGCCAAAGTAAAAATAAATCTAATGCCTATTTTAGAGGAATAAAAGCAGGTATGTTAGGCCTGATGCCTTGTAACCCAAGCCATGGCTCAGGAAGAAACAAAAAGTGAAACACGTAATCACAGTACAGCAAAGTAATTATTTTGTAGTAACAAGATGGATCTCCAAGTCCTAACCTGCTCTCCAACTACACTGCCTAAGACATGTAATATTAAAAAACCCTGTATGTCTGGGATTCTCTGGTCTCATGATTCCCTCCTATATGAAGGACTACCGAGGCCACCCAACTTTAGGTATAGCATCATAAAGGCTGAGGGAGGCACCTGGGAGCCATGGTCACTCATGCCATCCTGTATCCTTAAGGTTAGCTGATCGAGGAGCAAAACCAGGTCAAAGTAACCTCAGCTGAGTACAGTTTATCATTCTGACACTTGAACTTGGATTGGCTTCTTTTGTCTGATCTAGTTCACGGGAGTAAAACCAAAGTTGTTAGAAGTATGTCAATTAAACTGGGGAAAAGACTAAGCTGAGCACAGCTTGACATCACTTCCATGCAGTGCTAAAAGCTGTCCTACCACTACTGTGCGTGACTCACAGTGAGGTGGAAGTAAGATTAGGTGGAATACCAAAGTTCTTATTGTTTTGGGGGAAAATCCAATTTTTCCTCTCTCCATCCAACCATTCATTCATCCATGTAGCCATTCATTCATTCATTTATTGATTAAAAACAAGATTACATATTTAAATATACCAATTCTTGGAGATAGAGAAATGTATAGAGTCTTTGCTCTCAATAACCTGGATAATACAGTTGGAAATGTAACACATACTCACAAGACTGATGAAAGAAAAGTCATTGATTGTGTTAGTTATGAGATAACTAATGACTAAAAGAATTGCTGTTTTGGTAGAGTGGTGGAGTTATAGAAAAAAGTGGACGATAAAGAGTGGTTTCCTCCAATGCTGTTCTGGTGTCTAGGAATGGAAACAAAAGAGTAAATTATAGAATAACCAAGGGTGGCCACTAGCTTTCTGGAGAGGGTGGAAAATTTTTAAATGTAGTGGAGAATTATGGCATCCTGATTGAATATGAGTGTAATGTAGGCAAATTGGGAAGGGGCCAAGAACTGGAGTAACTATTAAGGCAGAACTTCCAGTTGAGGGCTTGTGAAAAACTGAATGAAGAGGCTAAAGTTACAAAGCATGTAGTCCAATCATAGACTTTCTGGAATGTTTTTGATATGGATTGAGGTGGAGGTCAATGAACTGAAAAGTTAAATGGTCCATAGTATTATCTTTTTGGATGTAGAATCCATTGGATTGAAGGCAGAATAGAATGAAAAATCATAACTGTGAGTTATGTGAGTTGTTTTGGAAGGTATCTATAACTTCATGGGGATATAGGGCAACACTAGTAAGGGTTGAAAAAAGGTGGTGTAGACAGATCCAGAAAGAGAGGATCCATTTAATTGTTTAGAAGCAGCAACTGGGAAAAAGGAAAATATCTACATGGCCCTCCACTTCCAAAGTTTAGTAGAATGAGGAAAGGTTGGGGTTCCATGGAAGAAATGAATGGATACATCATGCTTTTAGAGGAGTAGCAGATCATGGGTCCAGAAGACAGAAGGAAAGGTGATTACTTGCTGTGTCAAATAATGTTCCCTGTGCTCAAAAGAAGTAAAATTTCTTTCTTCTTAAATATCAACAGAAGTCTATAACATGGTTGTTACCACTAGGTAAACATGAGATTCTATGGCATCATTTGCTCGTCAATTAAAATCATTAGAAAATATTTCTGATTCTTTATTTGAAAATCTGAATGCCATGATTTATTTTCTGTAGTGTGAATCCATGACTCTCTGCTTCTCATGCTTTTCTGTAACATACCATCCTGAAGTTTAAATGGCATTGCATTAATAGCATTCAGTAGCATACCTGATTATCACCCCCCCCCAAAAAAAATTGCCCCAGAAATCTCACAATTTTCTGGGATATTCTAGGAAATGTCTCCAATGTTCCCACTGACAAGTTCTTTTAGCCTCCAACACAAGGTCACTCACTCGTGGGTGGAAAATTATCAGTGCCCTTAACCATAGGATCTAAGAAACTATGGGGGATCAAACCATGCCTTCAGTGATACCAAGAATTATGTCTGGGTTGAGTTTTTGCTCTGGTTGGGGCCACCATCCTAGACCACATTTTACTGTAGAGACAAGGGAAGGGCTGGAAACTTGGCCATCCTATCAGGCTCAGAGCCCTGAACTAATAAGTAGCTGTAAGCAAGATATGGTTATAGTCAATCTCCTGTATAAGTTTGGGGCTGAAGCTTCCACATGAGTCCCCTTCTGTGAGGTCATTAAAAGCCAGGATGCTTGCCGTAGCACTCTCCCATGGAAGATGAACTAATAAGCAAAATTTACCAAAAACACTGAGATAATAAATACTATGAGTAAATAGTATAAATAGCTTACACTTGAGGATATAGTAACCATAACCATAATGACAACAATAGCAGCTAGTTATGAGCACTAATTATGTACCAAGCATAATTAGTGTGTATATCTATCTCTCTCTCTATATATATGTCTCATTATTGTCCTAACAACCTTATGAGATAGATACTATTACTATTACTTTCACTCTCTTATGGGTGAGGAAACTGAAAGACAGAGATATTAAGTAACTACTCAAGAGGGGAAAAGTTCTAATCTATGGAACCAGAATTAGAAATCAGCATCCATGTCCAGTATTCATATTTTAGCCACTGTGTTCTATTGCAATCTGAAAGGCTTTCGGTTTACATACAATTAGTATACATATTATTACATATATTATTATCCTAAATAGATAAAAGAGTAAGAGAACAAATAAAATAATAAAAATTATTTAGGTTGTTATAGAAAAGAATAATTAGAAAACATGGACATTAAAAATATGGTTTTTGAAATAAAAGTTCCAAATAATGAGCCAAATGGAGCATTGAACACAACTGAGGTCTGAATTATTGAACTGAAAAATTAAGTTGAGGAAATGCCCCAGAATTCAGTATAAAAAAATAAAAGTATAGAAAGAATAAAAATATTAAGAGAAACATAAACAGAATAGATCCAGAAGCACCATCATAAGCCTGATAAGAGCTATAGAAGGAGAGAATAAGGAGAGTGGTGGTAAAGTAATATTTTGAGATATGATAACTGAAACCTTACTAGAATTAATAAAATATGAGTCTTCAACTTGAATAAAATATCTTAGAATGCTGAATATGCTTAAAAAGAAAAAAAATAACCACTAAAAACCCTCACACCAAGGCACATTATAGTCAAAGCAAGTGTAGAATTGATGACAGAGAGAAAATTCTAAAGCATAATAGAAAGAATGAGTTTTTCTTTTTTTTTAAATTAGTAGTAATACAATTCAGAAGACAGTGAAAATGAACTTCCAAAGTTCCAAGTAAAAATATCTTTAAAAGTAGAATTTTACACTCAAAATCGAATTCAAGAACCCAGATGAAATGAAGACATTTTCTGATGTATAAACCAGACTCTTGCTGCTTATACTCCAGCAAGAAGGAAAGTAAAATGAAAAGTAAGTTGGGGGTTGAAAGAAGCAAGTGTGAACAACAAAAATTAGTAACACCTGTTGGTAAATACCAGTGGGTATTGATTCTTAAAATACCACAGTAATAATAAGTTTATGTGCTCAAAAATAAGCTGTAAACAAAATTCCTGACAGTAAATATTGGAAAAAATACAGAGGACAGTTAAAGCAGAGGAACTTGTCTATTTGTGAAAGGACCAGAGATGGAGATTAATTTTCAACTTTTCTAGAAAAGGATAAATTTAAATATGGTGTTCAAGCATCATTTGTATAATTAAAAAATATAAATGTGTTTGTACGTCCATCTAAAAGGATATCATTTCTCTTAATCTTTTAAAATTCCTCATAAGATTAAAAAAAGCAAAAGCAAAACAATAACAAAGATAAAATAACACACCAGTGATTAGTTATTAGGTCTGAAACTAGGCCAAACTTAGCATCTCATATATAGTCTATATAAAATTTAGAGGCATTCATTATCACTTTACCCTGACATGGCCAGATTCTTGTTCTGGCTAATAAAATTATAACTTTGAAAAAAAAAAAAACCAAATCCTGGGTTAGAGACTATATCAATAAATTAACTCAGTAGATGATTTATAATTATGCTTTGACCATTAGATATCTAGGAAATATCTATCATTTATTGACTTAGAAATATCCTATACCTAGGAAAAGTTAAATATTTCCTTTAATTATTTGATTATTTGGACTGTTTCATTTGCTTGGGTGATTTACTTTTTGTAAGTTTTGTTTTCCATTGTCCCCATTACTGCTGAGATTGGAAGAGAAGAGATTCTAAGCACATAGGAAACCTGTATTATGAACATTGTTGACAAGTCATTCTGGATCAGATGATCAAATAAATGAATTTCGTTTAATTCTAGGAGATTATTTGGGGGTCTTGGATTGAGATGTCACAAGTTTAAAAGTGAAAAAATCATGTCTATTTTTATCCAAGGTTTATATACAAATTAGAGTCCAATGCTAACAAAAATATGTATGGTCCTAGATCAGGGCAGTTGCCATGCCAGTATCTCATTCACAGATATTTACAAAATGAACATTAGAAAACTCTGCTATTTCCATAAGTTTTCCTAAAATCAAAAAAACTTTGGATTGCCAGAGTATTGAGAGCTTGACACACAGCATATGCTGCCTTTTTTGAACACTCCATACTTAGTTTTAGATGATTTAATTCAGGATTATGAACTAAAGGAATAAGCTGAAGAAACAGCACCACACAAATGTATGACTAGAATCATTTGGAGTGATTGATCACAGACAAATTCTACAAGCTGGCTAATGTCCTTCAATGAAATGAACATTGCTCAGATTAATAAATAATGTGCAAAGTCTCAACAACCCCTGATGAAAATACTAGTCAATAGTTTAATAATTAAACTAGAAAGAGAGCAGATGATATGGACACAATAAATAATTTGTCTATAGTCTTTCAGACAGATACTAGCTCATGGCCAGGTAATGATACTTCCACAGACAATGGGATGAACCTCCAATACAATGCCAGGTACTGTTCTGGTAAAGTTCACAGGCATTGTAGAAAAGTGTCCTTGGATAAGTTATCTAACCTCTTTGCACTCTAGTTTCCTCATTTGTTGTAAGAGGAAGTATATCGCCTCCTGGAACTGTTGCAAGTCTTAATGAAATCATAATTGTGCTTTGAAATTAATATCACTTGATAAATAGTAGCTGTTACTATTGCAATAGTTATTAGTTCCCATCCAAAACTATACAGGACTTACTCAATAAGATATTTAGAAAGAAATCATAAAGCTCAAGTGAAGAGAAATCTCAGAAAGATAAACACGTTTAACTGTAAACTTACAAATGCTAAGCTGATTCAAAAAGAATTTAATAGGTAGCAAAATAACTATTTGGAGGTTTGCCTTCTCTAGAATAGAAAGAGTATGAAAGGCATTATGAAGCAAATGACTACTTTTTAGAGGGTATTTGGTATTATTTTTGTCTTGTGATGTGAATACCTTATGACATTCTTATTATTTTTTAACATTTATGTTATTTTATCAGAAATATTTCTCTCCATTTAAACATACAACATCTTAATGTTTTGCTTCAATTTTTTTTTTTTTTTTTGCGGTACGCGGGCCTCTCACTGTTGTGGCCTCTCCCGTTGCGGAGCACAGGCTCTGGACGCGCAGGCTCAGCGGCCATGGCTCACGGGCCCAGCTGCTCCGCGGCATGTGGGATCTTCCCGGACCGGGGCACGAACCCGTGTCCCCTGCATCGGCAGGTGGACTCTCAACCACTGCGCCACCAGGGAAGCCCTGCTTCAATTTTTAACACGACTCTTACTACACCCAAAAAACAATATTTCCAGCCAAGTAAGTCAATGAGAAAATAGAGTATGCACAGTACAAATTTACTTTGGAACAGATTTTGCTAGACTACATCTCTTCCACTAGGTGAGCAGCTCTGTGACTACAAAAGTACTTGTACAAAAGTACATTCCCTATATCAGGGAGTCTCTTCCTTTGCATAAGAAGTTTTAGACAGAAAAAAGGACTGTGACTTAACACCTGTGCTACTGTCTATTGTTTTGTGCGTCTGTGAAAGGGGACACTTTTAAAATGTATGTTAGCCATTCTTTGTCAGCACCTGAACTCTCAAGAAAAAAATAAATAAAATAAAAGCCCCTGCCCTCTACTACATGGGTTGGAATAGAGTGTCTGCTCAGAGCATCAGTGCTGTTAGTGCCAGTCTTAGGATTTCGATTCGTTTTCTACATGGGGAAGAGATGATTTAACCTTGAAGAGCATGTTTCCTATGCTGGTGGGTGATGGATGAAGAGGGACCCTAGAAACAAGATGCCTCACTCTTTTCTCCCAAATGGTGGCAGCTTCCTCTCCTTTTTGTTTAATGATCTTGAAACATTTTGTTACAACAGACTTAGTACAGTACCTTGTATGTGGTGATTTCTCAACAGTATCTGGAGAGTGAAGTATTAATTAAATGCATAGGCTAATTGATTAGCTAATGGATAAACCATATCTCTTATTTCCACTGAATAATCTTAGGATGGAAATAATAAACTAGCTAATAGTAATGACAGTACTTATTTGTTGAATTTTTACTAATGTTCTAGGCTCTATACTAAGTGTTTCAAGTGCATTTTCACCTTTAATTCTCCGCAGAACCCTATGAAGTTGCTACTATTTTTAACTTCCACATTTCAAAGGAGAAAGCTGAGATTCATAAAGTTTAAGAATACTGCCAAAGACTGATCATCTAGCTTGCGGCAAGGCCAGGTTAAACCTTGCTGCATCTTACTGCCAAGTGTTTGATTGTAACCAATGCCTAATGCTGCCCTCCCAGCTCTTGAAATCAGGCATAGAGCAATAAGCAGGGCATGGCCACCTCAGAGGCTCAGATAACTTAATTAGAATCACCTCTGACTGTTTGCCATACTTGTTGACTTAGCCTGGTATTGTAAGTCCAGAAGAAATCACACTGCTAGTACTGTTACCTGTGATTTTGTTCCTAAAGCCCTGGTAGAACAATAAGGAGCTTCAATTCTGTTTCTACAACATTTGGAGTGGAAGGAAAATACAGGATATACAACAGGGAGGGAACACAGTTTGTTATGTTCCAGATGCTCATCAGTGGCTCTGGCTTATAGAGGAGGATTAAGCTCACCTTAAATTAAAAACTTTAACCTTATCTTAATGGATGGATCCCAAAGTCCTAGCAGGTAGGTGCACCATGATTCAGAGTCTAGGCTTGTTTGATCTCAATGCTAATTCTTGATTCCCTTAATAGAGTTAGGGAAAGGGAAGACAACCAGGGAATAGAGTCAGTGCACAGACTGGTGAGCACGCAGGTAGCTCTTCCCAAATTCATTCTTGTAGCTACTGAAGGTCAGAAGGGAAAGATTTCTCCAAAATAATTTCAGACCCTGGGGTATTCCGCAGATGGCCTTGTTAGCACTACACCTATTTGACTGAACATTAGTTGTCTATTTTCCTTAGAGCACACCATATAGGCTAATTATTTTGCTGTTGTTTCCTTTTGATTCTTCTCAGACACTGAAAACAAGTAAAACATCCATTTAAGAAAAAGTAAATGACTTAAGAGTGTGGCCCATCATTCTCATAGTTACGAAGTAGTAATATTTTAAATTTCTTGAAAATAAAGATGGAGATAAAAACAGAACATGGAAGTGGAACCTGGAACAAAGCAACTTATTATACTACATTTTCTCTATATTAAACCATAAATGCTACTTTCAACCTTGGTCCCTAATTTTCTTAAGCTTCTTAGCAGAAACCAAATCTCTTGGCATCTCATTTGGCATGTGTATTTCTAGATAAAAGACACAAAGAAGGCTGATCTTCAAAGACTCTATCTTTTTCTAAAAATGGCCTCCTTCATTGCCCTTTTTACATGGGGTGAATAAAAGTGACTATATTTTCGGCACATACGGTTTCCTTGGTACAGAATTATCCTGTGACACAAAAGACGAAAGAATATAATACTTGAAAATAATGAGCAATAACAGACTTTCTGGCACGAAGTTAATGGCCTCATTCTTCTGTGGCTCCACTAATCCAACGACTCAAAAAACTCAGAGCATAGAAAAGAATGAAATCCCTCTGTTGTCCGGTTTGAACAAACCCAGCTTCTAAAGGGCTAGGAGCAGATAGCATCAAAGGTAATCCAAATGATTCTATAAGGACCATGAAAGAGCCTTCCATTTAACCTTGAAAACAGCAGCACCTCCCAAGGAAGTGGGACAACACTTGAAAGAGATAGGCTCTTAACGCACAGAGAAGTCCCTAAGGATAGGAACAGCTACCATTTATTGAGTGCTCACTATATGACAGGCCCTTTGCTATGCATTTTAAATGCACTTCTCATTTCATTATATCAGCAATCATGCCCCATTGGACTATTATGATCCTGTTAAAGAAACTGTGGCATAGACAAGTTAATTGACATGTCCAAGGTCATATACCTGACATATTGGAGAATTACATGATCATATCCAAGGACTGCCTGCCTTCAATATCCATGCTTTTAATCTCTATGAATAATGTTTCCCTTAGCTCTATAGTAATGTGGAGCTATAATGAACCTAATAATCCACTTAATCAACCTCATACTCAGGGCTGGAATCCCATTTGTAGCATCTTTGACGTGTATTTGTACTCATCCAACCTCTGTCTAAACATTTTTAGTAATGGAGAGGCTGGTGTGAGAGAAGAACAAGAGAGAAACAAAACAAAACAAGCAAATAAATAAAGAACACTGTTCATCTCACTTCACACACATTCATTCATACACAAATCTGAAAGATGTACCACTACAGACATTTTATAAATGAGGAAGTTGAGAGGTTCAGAGAGGTTGGGTAACAGGTCCTAAGGCATGCAATCAGTAAATGGTGGCATTGTTCTTCTGATTCTAAAGCTCAAGTTCTTTTTCCACCAGCCTACTTATTTTTGGAGAGATACTAGTAACAAGGCATTAATTCCATTTTTGAATGTAAGATAAATGTTTATGGTGAACTTTTTTCACATTAGGTTCACAAAAGTAGGCAAATGGAACTGATATGTTCCTTGAAAGTTTCGCATGTTGGCCCTTGATCTTCTGTTGGAAGCAACACAGTGTAAATCTAAGCTTTCTTTGAAATAGCAGATTTTCAAATACTTCAGGTGTGTTATCATATTTCTCCCCTATCTAGGCTTGGTTTCAGCCTAGGTAAAATGATATCCCTCCCTAGCTCCTTCTACATTTTCCTCCTGTTGTTCTTCAAATATTATTTAAAACCATAGTTTCTGTGGTCTTACATTTTAAAACACAAGCAACTATATTGGCATCTCATCTGTGGTTTTAAAGATAAAAAGGTCTAAGAGTGATAATCTTCAGAGTGTTATTTAGAAGCTCATTATCTGCATAAGGACAGAGTTCCAAGCCCTTTGCCATCCTAGTAGTGTTTCTCTGGATTGTTAATATTGTTCTCAAAGTGAGTTATCCGGGACTGAGAAAAATAGTCTAGATGAGACCTCACCTTGTGCAGAATCCTGTATTTCTATTAGAATAGTAGCTAAGCATTTAGGCCGTGAAGTTAGCTTGCTTGGCTTCAAATTTTGTCTCAGTTACTTTCCAGCTCTACAATCTTAAGTAAGTTATTTAACTTGTTGGGGCTTCAGTTTCTCCATTTTAAAAGGGAGAAAATGGGACCACCTATCTTAAGAACTTATTGCGGTAATTATATGCTACCACCACATGGATCTATCTATTGAGTTTGTACCCACAGACTCTGCCTTCTCTCCTACTACAATGAATGAACGGTTCATGTTCCCATCTAAAGCTAAGCTTCCAATTTTACAGTAGATGCTGTACCTTCTTGCCTATTTAAGGACATTGCCTGAGGATCTCTTTACTCTCTGTCCTGAATTATCAAATTTCCCTTCTCAAATGTATCTTTCTCAACAGCACACTGATACGTCCATTGTTTACAGTTCCACTCTTCCCTTTCTCTCCTGAATCTATCCCAATTAGACTGCTTCCTCTACCATTGCTCCCAATTCGGTCATGACAGTCACCAATAACCCTCAGGTTACTCGACTGATTAGCAACACTTGACACAATTGATTACTCTCACCTTCTTAAAACACCCTCTTCATTCAGCTTCAAGGAAACCATTCTTTCCCAGCTTCCTTCCTACTTTCACAGGCTGCTTCTTTTTAGTCTTCTTTTCTATTTTTCCTTTTCTTCCTTGCTCTAACTCTTGGGGGACTTCTCCTTTTTCCTGACAGTGGGTCTCATCTCTGTTCCCTCTATGCTCATTCCCTTGGTGATATCATCGAGACACATGACTCTAAAGGCCATCTATATACTAATGACTCTGAATCCAGATCTTCCTCCTGGATCTCAAGTTTTGCATCTAACTGCCAAGCAACCTCTTCACTTGCATGTCTACAGGCATTTCAAATATAACATCCTGCAAACAGAGCTTAGCTTCTCCCCAGAATTATTTTGTCTACAGTTCCTCCAACTCTGTTATTTCAGTTCCTAGGTCAAAAACCACAGAATCATCACTGACTATTTTTTTCATAACCTAGATCCAAACTATGAGTAAATCTATCAGTGCACTGATTTCTACTCCTATGAGTAACTAAATGACTCTGTATGATTTGCTAATTGTCTTCTCTTTAACAATTCCTAAATCATGTTCACTTTAACCATTCCAGATGGAATGTAAGTCTTCTTACCTGACTGGATAGAAGTCAGATAGAAGTTGAATAGTTCTTCTATCTTACTCTGGTCTATTAATATTACATCATCTGAGCTAAACAATGGGTATGATAAATACAAATAAGTTTGGACTCTTGAATTGATCCCATTAATGAGATACAATATTATTTCACTTGTGTGCTTCCTTAGCTAAAAGCTTTCTACAACTCTCACTTGGAATATACATTTATAGCTATTTAATGAAATAGAGAAAAATTAGTTATGTGTGTGTGTTACACCCAGTTTTTTTTACCTTTTTTTTTTTTTTTTTTTTGCAGTATGTGGGCGTCTCACTGTTGTGGCCTCTCCCGTTGCAGAGCACAGGCTCCAGACATGCAGGCCCAGCGGCCATGGCTCACGGGCCCAGCCACTCCACGGCATGTGGGATCTTCCCGGACCGGGGCATGAACCCGTGTCCCCTGCATCGGCAGGCGGACTCTCAACCACTGCACCACCAGGGAAGCCCTGTTAAACATTTCTTGAATCTTCTCGATCTTTGCCTCCATTCTTTTTCTGAGGTCCTGGATCATCTTCAGTATCATTATTCTGAATTCTTTTTCTGGAAGGTTGCCTATCTCCACTTCACTTAGTTGTTTTTCTGGGGTTTTATCTTGTTCCTTCATCTGGTACCTAGTCCTCTGCCTTTTCATTTTGTCTATCTTTCTGTGAATATGGTTTTTGTTCCACAGGCTGCAGGATTGTAGTTCTTCTTGCTTCCGCTGTCTGGTCAACTTATTTAACATTAGTAATACTCCATAAGATGGTTAATATTGTTACCTCATTTCTATAAATGAGGAAAAAATCATTGTAGATGGAACATGGATAAGCATTTTTAAATTATAATAAAATTCTTACCTGAGATGTATTTTAATGTCTATTAAAAAATAGTTGTCTACATACAGAGGTAATAAAAGTTTTCTTTAAGGGCTTCCCTGGTAGTGCAGTGGTTAAGAATCCACCTGCCAATGCAGGGGACATGGGTTCGAACCTAGGTCTGGAAAGATTCGACATGCCATGGAGCAACTAAGCCTGTGTGCCACAACTACTGAGCCCAGCCGTCACAACTACTGAAGCCCACGCACCTAGAGCCCGTGCTCCACAAGAGAGACCACCTCAATGAGAAGCCAGTGCACTGCAACAAAGGGTAGCCCCCACTCGCCGCAACCAGAGAAAGCTGGCGTGCAGCAACAAAGACCCAACGCAGGCAAAAATAAATAAAAAATAATAAAATAAAATAAAAACTGAATACTAAATAATTAGAAAAATTTAAAAATAAAATATATATGTATATACATATATGTATATATGTATATACACATGCATACGTACCTAAGTAAAAAGTGATTCAATGTTTTTAGATGATATGTGGTTGTGGCAAAAATCATGGAAGTGGTACTAAAATACTGTAGTTGGAAATGATGGTTTAATGGAATAAATTGAATTCATAGAGAAGATTAAACATTTCACAAATAAGTGGTGTTGTTTGTAATATTATAACTAGGATCTAAAATTCATAAGATGTTTCTAAGATATTTGGTTTTGTTTTCCTTTTTTTGTCTCCCTTTCCTTCCTCCCTCCTTCCCTTCCTACCTTTCTTCCTTTCTTTCCTCCTCTTTTCTTCATTCTTTCTTTCATGCGCTTTATCATTTTTCCTTCTTTCCTGAGTATTCACATTAGATATTATTCCACAAGAGATTCAATCAAGTTAAGAATTTGAGGAGATGTAATTCTTTTGTAGCTAATTTATGGTCACTGTTTTTACTTAATCTTCTACATTAATTTAATTATGGAGGTTTAATCATAATGACCCATCCACAGGGCACATGACCGCATAAAAGCTACCGTAACTGCATAGTTATTTAAATTTCTCATTTAGTATTTGAATTAGTCACAATACTGTAGTTATGAAAAAGGAGACCCTAACAAAAATAAATGAATCATAAAGTTTTTCATATATATAAAGATGAATAAAGAACATTAAAAATAAAAACTTTGAGAGGGAAAATAGCAACCTGTTCACTGGAGAACATTTTAAATATCTCTCTGTACTCCACTGATGAAACTCTGAAATAGAAGTGTGAGGGGAATAACAATACTGTGCTCTTTGGCAGGAATTATAAAAAGAGTCCCCAGGGGCTTCCCTGGTGGCGCAGTGGTTGTGAGTCCGCCTGCCGATGCAGGGGACACGGGTTCGTGCCCCGGTCCGGGAAGATCCCACATGCTGCAGAGTGGCTGGGCCCGTGAGCCATGGCCGCTGAGCCTGCGCGTCCGGAGCCTGTGCTCCACAACGGGAGAGGCCACAGCAGTGAGAGGCCCGCGTACCGCAAAAAAAAAAAAAAAAAAAAAAAAAAAAAAGAGTCCCCACGGCATTCTGTCTATTAATAAAGTGAGCTACCTATTCTTTATGCATGCCCTGTTTTTTCTCTCTTCCATTTGAAGTAACAAGTTTCTCTTAACAGGATGCATTTATCAATTTCCGCCAGTCCTTCTCTGCAAACACTGCATCTGCCCATATATTTATTCTCTGCAATCGACTCAACAATATTTTTTGCCCAGCCTGTCTCACAGTAAACCCTGTGTGATCTTCCCAGGACTCTTGAATGTAATCATAACTGCCTCTACACAGAAAGTCTGTAAGAAAGAGAAGTCTTTTTTTCAGGGTGTACAATCAATATAGAAAGCTAATATGAAACATTGAGGGGCCCCAAACTGCTTTAAAAATCAATAATGGTGGGGTTTTGTTGTATCTGTACTATGGAGATAATTGCCTCTACTTTTTACTTGGCTTTATCATGAAGAACAAGGCAATAATCCTCCAAGGAATAGTGGGAAACTCTGTTTTTCTTTTATATTCAATAAATGTAACCATTGATTTTATTCTCATGCACAACCCATGGTCAGGCAGTGTCAAGAACATCCAAAAAATCAATTCAGAGTGGAGCTAGGTAAGCAAATACAGTAAGGGAGTTCTCAAAACCCCCATCAGGCCACAAGTTTCTGGTAAACATTTGATTCACTTCTGAAACCTAAAGCTTAGAAGCTTCTCTTTGGGATTTGGAGTCATTGGTATGTGTTAGAGAACCTGACAAAGTTGTGCACATTTCATAAAGTGCACACACTTGGCAGAGCTATTCCCATTTATGCTGTGTGCCCTCCCTAATTATTTTCATTTCTACAATGGTAAGCAACAAAAGCATCTTACTTGGACAACTGTCTTCCTAGAAATGATCTGCAGGGAAAAAATGGCTTAACACAGGACAGTAACAATAATGTTGGTATTTTTATTTAAAAACTATTATGTACACTATTAGATATATACATACATACACACATATATACATATATATTACACATGACAGGACAAAGTGAATAAATAGTCACGTTAATACATGAAGAATCAATGTTTTCAATGAAGAGGAAAGAAACAAAGTGTAAAATCAAAGAAGTTGAATAAAAGCCCTGCAATTCTAAATTTGTGTTAGAAATATCAATATGAACTCATGATGTATTTTATCCTCCTCTAGGACAGAGAATTTACAAGTTGATGCGTCAGAAGGCAAGGATGCTATCAGCGACTATTGAGGTCATGTTGAAAGAACTCAGGCGTCAATTTAAAGGGTCTGCCACTGGCCAAAGATAAGACAAACAAGATCAAAAATAACAATAGCTGCAGTGGACTGAAACAGACATACCTGTTATAACCTGTGACTTCATAATGCTAAACACACAAAAAATAACAAAATGGCAAACCTCAGTGGTCATATTTGGGGGGTTCTAGAGAAACAACTTGTTGTTTTGAAAACTACTAAATAAAAGGAAACAGTCAAGCATTTATCCTGCCTTTACTGTCCTAACTTGACCTCCAGATTAACATTTGGTGAGGGAAAATTCTTTAGAGAATAATCTAGTTAATAAATAAGGAAAGATTGATAGAATATTGTCATTATGTAAACTCTAAATAAGTTTAGGCAAAGATTATCAGTGGCTGCTATAATTGTTACTATTTGGGCTGAATTGTGTCCCCCTAAATTCATGTCGAAATCCTAACCTTTAGTACCTCAGAATGTGACCTTATTTGAGATAGGGTCTGTATGGAGATAATCAAATTAATGTGAGATCATTAGGGTAAACCCTAATCCAATATGACTGGTGGCCTTATGAAAAAGGGACACACAGATACACCTGGAAGGAAGGTGACACAGGGAGAAATCGGTCATCTATATGCCAAGGAGAGGGGCCTGGAATAGCTCCTTCCTTCACAGCCCTTGATAGGAACCAACCCTGCTGACTCCAAAACTGTGAGACAATAAATTTCTGTTAAGTCACCGATCTTGTTACAGGAGCCCTAGCAAACAAATACTGTTACATAAAAATTAATGGAATTATTATAATGTATAGGTCAGGTTGTCAATGCCTAAATCAGCATATCAATGTTCACATCACAAAAACAGAGACAGGCAGGCATTTTGGGTCTCTAGATAAAAGTACATAATACAACTGGTTTATGAAGCACACTCACCAAAGCACAACAAAATAATTCAAATCTGTTTAAGTCTCAAATATGGGGCATAAAAGAACACATTTACAACAAATGGATGTAATCACAAAAAACAGCATGGTTTCCTAAGAAAAAAAAGTTCTAGGGGTAAAATAAAGGAAAAGGAAACATTTAGAGTAAAAGAAATTTCAGATAACTTTACCAGCCAAATGCAATGTGTGTACCTGTTTGGACCTGCTTTTAAAAAGTTAATAATAAGTTATGAGACAGGAAAAATTACTTTAGCTCTCCTAGTGTTGGTATCTGTCAAATTAGCATAATAACAGTACAAAGTTCATAGTGTTGTGGTAACGATTAAATATGACAATATAGGTAGATCACTTAGCATAGTGCTTGGTGTATAGTATAATTTCAATTATTTATATACTTGGGTATTGGTTGAATTCCTGATACAATTGGTATCAATATTAGTTAGAATGATGTGAGAGGTACATCTTACTCTGTATGTGCTTACGGTGTGTGTACACAATCCCACATACACACTCTGCAACACACCTATGGAATCCCAATGTGAGCCAGTACTGAGCTGGAAGCCTTTTCCTTACACTACCCATTCCATTCCCCATTCTCATGTAGCCCTGCAAAACCAACTGGCCCTGGCCTCACCTTTGGTAAGAGATGCAGGAAAATAACATTGTGGAAGTTTGAAAGAAAAGCCAAGGCAAGGGTTAGGAGAGGAAGGCAAAAGGAAGAACAGTTAAAGGAGGTTAAATATACCACTACATGTCTTCACAGAATTAGGTTGTTCCATGCCTGCCATTTTTAAGGAAAGATAAACACAGTCTTTCAGCACCCACAGGGCTAAGCCTCAGAGACAATCAGTGTTTTCAGCCAGCTGGATCATGTTTGGACAAGAGGCAGAACACATCTGGTCATTAATAGTGATAATGGATCTCTGGTTAAAAGCCATCATTTAGATATATGAAATGTTGCAGCTGACAACTATCATGAGTCAGGTGACTGCATCTTACAAATTTTCATTTCAATTTTTCAAACATTTATTTGGTTTGAGAAAGTGTATACAAAGGTGAAAGAAATACAGTTCATATTTTCAACAAATATACAATCTTGTTTGCATCACAGGAAAATAACTCCAAGACACAGAAAGATAAAACATCTTAAGAGAGTTACAAGTCTCATGGGCCTTTAGGAGATTAAAATGAAGTAAGGTATCAAATGAGAATGAGTTTTTATCTGGTTGGGAATACTGTAAAAGTCCTCATGGAGAAAGTGGGATTTGAGAGAGGCTTTTAAGAAAAGAAGAGAGATGGGAGAAAGTGGTGAAGTGGGGAAACCGTCAGGGGATAGAGAAGGGAGGGAATTTTAGCAGGGCTGGAGGGTTGCCAGATGAAATACAGGATGCCCAGTTAAATGTGAATTTCAGATAACAACTAACAGTTTTTTGGTATAAATATGATCTTGGCAAATTTGGGACATATTTGAATTTGAAATGCCCTAGGTTTGTTTAGAGAAATAAGTAAATGGTTTCATAAAAGTTTAGGCTTCATGGAGGAAGGAAATGTTTGAAAGACATTTTGGTCATATGCAGAGGGTCTCAGATTTCATACAGGAGAAGGAAAACTTAATTTTATGGGGACTATAGAGGCATTGTTAGGGGTGTGTGTGTGTGTGTGTGTGTGTGTGTGTGTGTGTGTGTGTGTGTGTGTGTGTGTGTGTGTGATTGATATGATGCACTATAGAAAGAATACTATGACAGTGATGAGAACAAGTAAAATTAAGATAGGAAGCTGGCCAGGAAGTGACCAATAGTGGTGATGTTAATTGAGGTGATGGAAGTAGCTTGGGAACGGAGATGGTCGAGATAGAGTGGAGTAGAAGCAACAGATTGCATCTTGGGACAAAAGAGATATAGAGTCAAAGATGCCTACAAGTTTATGCTTACTGACTGGGAGGATGATGACTTTTGTTAGCAGCTGTGTAAGGAGGAAGAGCTGGTTTTAGGAAAAACAGATAATATGAAATAGGGATTATGTCAGGAATAACGGGCAGGGCAAGCATCCACATACAGATGCTCAGTAAGTGATTACAAATATTTTTCTGAGCTCAGTGATTTCATATTCTAGATATTTGATCTGTTAAATTCAATGAGTTGTTCAAAATTCAAGGAACCCCTCTAGTTCACAATTAGAGGCAAAAGAAGAAACAGTGATAGAACAACAAAAAGAGAGAACAAGAATAATGAAAAACTTGTGCTGAATCTTGGAAATCCTACAGTCAAAGTCAATAATCACTCCCAAATCATTCAGAGAGGGACTTCCCTGGTGGTGCAGTGGTTAAGAATATGCCTCCCATGCAGTGGTTAGGAGTCTGCCTGCCAATGCAGGGGACTTGGGTTTGATCCCTGGTCCAGAAAGATCCCACATGCCGTGGAACAGCTAAGCCCATGCACCACAAATACTGAGCCTGAGCTCTAGGGCCCGCGAGCCACAACTACTGAGCCCGTGAGCCACAACTACTGAAGCCCATGTGCCTAGAGCCTGTGCTCCACAATAAGAGAAGCCACCGCAATGAGAAGCCTGTGCACCGCAACGAAGAGTAGCCCCTGCTCGCCCCAACTAGAGAAAGCCCGTGTGCAACAATGAAGACCCAACGCAGCCAAAAATAAAATAAAATTAATTAATTAATTAATTTAAAAAAATCGTTCGGAGAAGTCAAGACTATAAACAGAACCAGCAATGGCTCTGGTAAATTTTGACAGAGCTGTTTTAGGAAAGGAGCATGGCTGGGAGCCATGTTTTTGGAGCCTAAGGAGTAAATGGGTGGTGAGGAAGCAGAGGAAACCAAAGCTATTATGAGGACTGGTGCTTGAAGAGAAAATCAAAGAGAAGGAGCCAGCAGAGGAAAGACTGAAGATTTAATTAAAAAGAGGAGCAAATTCTGAAGGGCATCCAGCAATAAGATAAATGTGTATATGGCAAGATTAGCCTTAGAAAGAAGAGAAAATCTTCCTCAGAGTTAAATGGAAGGAAGGGAGGAAAGACAGAAGAATTTTAAGTATTTGAACTGTGACATTGAGGGAGTTGATATTTAGTCTCCACTTTTGAGTAAGAAAGAAAGTGACATTATATGCCTTGAGAGGAGCAGGGCGGAGGGCTCGTGTACCATGGATGTAAGTCCCATCTCCTGCCACATCTTACAGCACATCTCAGACATCCATCCTTTATTTAGATCCCTGGCAAAGTGGAATAGGAAGTAATCATGATTGCAGGGTTATTCCTTGGTGTGACACATTTTGTCGCAGCAACGGAAATCTGAGAGTAAGAAGCACAATGGGATGTAGTTTCTTCTATGTACTGAATGCCTGTTGCACAGTACCCTGGCTCTTCTAGAAGCACCAGACCCCCATCAGACACCACTCTGTCATTTTAGAGTGTTTACACAACCATGTGCCATCTCTGGGGTATAAAATATGATTTGACATAGTTCACAAAAATAGCAAACAGCTAACTCTATTCTTGTGCCTTTATATAAACTAGATTATAACATTTCATATTGAGTTTGAATATAGCAAAATTTGATTCAATTTATTGATATGGTCTTATGATTATGGAGTTCCTAGTTAAAGAGGCTTTCAGGTGCGTTCAGAAAATCCCATTGACCCCATAATTGCTAAAAACAACCCATTAATGCATGGTATCATTTCATGATGACTATATCTGGACTTATGGATGAGGCAGGAAGTTTCATTCTCCTGATCCCTTGTCTACAATAAGTACAGCCATAAATATGTCAACACCTATGTTATACTATAAGGATTTTCTAGTGCCTGTGTTTAGGAAGTGATATATGGTGGTTATTCCTGAAAAGACAACTACAAAGAGAAAAGTACAGATTGTCCTTTCTAAGCCTAGAAAATGTTATATCAGAGGAATGAAAATGAACAGCCATAATATAGGATCATAGAAGCACTGAAATTTAGATTTGACAGAGAATTTAGGGATGATTTTGTCTAATTCCTTTCTCTTTAAGGCTGAGTAATCTAAAGCCAAGAGAGAGGAAATAGCTTACTGTAGGGCACAAACTAGTCAGGCCACATGTCTCTTTGACTCAAAGTCCCAGGTGCTTCCACTCTGTCACAATGATAAATTTCTACCAGGCTTCTGGAGAATTATTCCCAGGGCCAGAATAGTGGGTGTATTGTACATACTGGCACTCAGTGAATGTTTTCTTAATTGGACAGCTGTATCTCTGTTTTGGTCACTGACACACCTGGGAGTTAGAGAACCACCCTCAGCACACAGCTTTTCCAGTACCTAGTAAGGCAATATCAGGCACAACAACTTTACAAAAATATAACTTAGAATTTATATGTATTAACATATTCATTATTTCACTAGAACTTCCTTAGTCCATTGTTGCACATGATAAAACTAAGGGTCAGTAAATTTATATAACTTATTTAAGGTCAAGCAATCAGAAAATGGTATAGAGTTTGAGCCCAACTTTGGTCCTCTGACTCCAGTTATCATACCAGTTGTTATACCTCATGGTTTCTCCAGGATATTTATAACCTCTAGGGTAAAGAAAACCAAATCTGTGAGGGAAGAGATAGAGAGGAATATGGGAAGGAGGGGAGAGATATCAGACTGGTGAGGCTCTTATGAAAAAAGCCAATGCCAGAAACAGATCAGAGTCCAATAATAGATGAAGCATTTGTGTTTTTCTTGGAGAGATCTGTTGGCGGGATCCTAGCTACAAAGGCCTGGGTTGGCTCCAAAAAGGAGAAAGCAATGCTATGCAACTTGGAAGAAGGTATTGACTTTAAATTCATCTGAAAGACAGTGGGGTGAGAAAAGCACAGGTATGGGAATCAGGAGACCTGGATTTTAGTCCTAATTCTATCATTTGTTGTGCCCTTAGATCAGGCCCCTCCCCCTTTTATGCCTCAGTTTTCTCATTTTAAAATGAGGTGTATTCAAATTCATCGTTCTCAGATATTTTTCTTCCTTTGCATCGTTGCCATTGGTAGAGGCTGCCAATAATTCAGAAAATGCCTGAAGTGAGACTCTATAAACTGAGAATGCAACCCACACTCTTGCTTGCAAAAAGTCGAGGTGTCTTTTTTTTTTTTAACAAAACAATTTTTTATACACTTTTGAGTAATCACATACAGTGAATATACATGTAGTCGATAGGCCTGCTAAGTTGGGTCACAGAATTATTCTCTTAGAAAACTTCAGAAGGATAATTCATCACTTTATACCTTAGTTATATGTGATAGAAGCTACATAGGTAATAGAAAAATTACAACTGATTTCCATTGTATGAACCATCACTAATGACCACCACTGCTCTTGGATGAGTAGATTTCATCTGTAGAAATATCAATACACTCAAGGGACTTGTTAGTTTATTTCACCATTTTTCTGAGAAGATTTTAGGTCAGAGATTTTTAACTAGAGTTGACAGCTCCTGGGGTACTGAAGGAGTGGGAAAATTCCAAAGATCATTTTGCCAGCATCAACTGAAGCTATTTTACTGTGCAAATGAAGACCAAAGCTATCAACTAAATAGCCAACCATTAGTATAAATTCAAAACTTATATCACAGGGAGGACCTTCAAGATGGCAGAGGAGTAAGATGTGGAGATCACCTTCCTCCCCACAAATTCATGAAAAATACATCTACATGTGGAACAACTCCTACAGAACACCTACTGAACGCTGGCAGAAGACCTCAGACCTCCCAAAAGGCAAGAAACTCCCCACGTACTGGGGTAGGGCAAAAGAAAAAACGAAAAACAGAGACAAAAGAATAGGGATGGAACCTGCACCAGTGGGAGGGAGCTGTGAAGGGGGAAAGGTTTCCACACACTAGGAAGCCCCTTCGCGGGCGGAGACTGTGGGTGGCGGAGGTGGGCGCTTTGGAGCCGCGGAGGAGAGCACAGCAACAGGGGTGCGGAGGGCAAAGCGCAGAGATTCCCGCACAGAGGATCGGTGCCGAGCAGCACTCAACAGCCTGAGAGGCTTGTCTGCTCACCACCAGGGTGGATGGGCGATGGGAGCTAAGGCTCAGGATTCAGAAGTCAGATCCCAGGGAGAGGACTGGGGTTGGATGGGTGAACACAGCCTGAAGGGGGCTACTGCGCCACAGCTAGTCGGGAGGGAGTCTGGGAAAAAGTCTGGAACTGCCTAAGAGGCAAGAGACCATTGTTTCGGGGTGTGTGAGGAGAGGGGATTCAGAGCACCACCTAAACGAGCTCCAGAGATGGGCGCAAGCCACAGCTATCAGCGCGGGCACCAGAGATGGACATGAAATGTTAAGGCTGCTACTGCAGCCACCAAGAAGCCTGTGTGTGAGCACAGGTCACTATCCACACCTCCCCTCCTGGGAGCCTGTGCAGCCCGCCATTGCCAGGGTCCCATGATCCAGGGACAATGTCCCCGGGAGAACACATGGCATGCCTCAGGCTGTTGCAACATCACGCTGGCCTCTACCCCGCAGGCTTGCCCTGCATTCTGCACCCATCCATCCCTCCCGGACTGAGTGAACCAGAGCTCCCTAATCAGCCACTCCTTTAACCCCCTCTTGACTGGGCAAAGAACAGATGCCAGAGGGTGACCTACATGCAGAGGCAGGGCCAAATCCAAAGTTGGACCCCAGGAACTGTGCGAACAAAGAAGAGAAAGGGAAATTTCTCCGTGCAGCCTCAGGAACAGCAGAATAAATCTCCACAATCAACTTGATGTACCCTGCATCTGTGGGATACCTGAATAGGCAATGATCATTCCAAAATTGAGGCTGTGGACTTTAGGAGCAACTGTAGACTTGGGATTTGCTGTATGCAACTGACCAGTTTCTGATTTTCATGTTTATCTTAGTTCAGTTTTTAGTGCCTGTTATCATTGGTAGATTTGTTTATTGGTTTCGTTGCTCACTTCTATTATTTTATTACTTTAAAAAAAATTTTATTTTAATAAGTTCTTAAAACTTTTTATTCTAATGACGTTATTTTATTTTATATTATTTTATTTTTCTTTCTTTCTTTTTTTTTTCTCCCTTTTCTTCTGGGCCGTGTGGCTGACAGAGTCTTGGTGCTCCGGCTGGCTGTCACACCTGAGCCTCTGGGGTGGAAGAGCCGAGTTCAGGACATTGGATCACCAGAGACCTCCTGGCCCCACGTAATATCAATTGGCAAGAGCTCTCCCAGAGATCTCTGTCTCAACACTAAGACCCAGCTCCACTCAACAACCAGCAAGCTCCAGTGCTGGACACCCCAGGCCAAACAATTAGCAAGACAGGAACACAACCCCACCCTTTAGCAGAGAGGCTGACTAAAATCATAATAAGTTCACAGATACCCCCAAAACACACCACCGGACACGGTCCTTCCCACCAGAAAGACAAGATCCAGACACACCCACCAGAACACAGGCACCAGTCCCCTCCACCAGGAAGCCTACACAGCTCACTGAACCAACCTTACCCCATGGGGGCAAACACCATAAACAACGGGAACTATGAACCTGCAGCGTGTGAAAAAGGAGACCACAAACACAGTAAGTTAAGCAAAATGAGAAGACAGAGAAATATGCAACAGATGAAGGAGCAAAGTTAAAACCCACCAGACCAAATAAATGAAGAGGAAATAGGCAGTCTACCTGAAAAAGAATTTAGAGTAATGATAGTAAAGATGATCCAAAATCTTGGAAATGGAATGGAGAAAATAGAAGAAACGTTTACTAAGGACCTAGAAGAACTAAAGAGCAAACAAACAACGATGAACAACACAATAAATGAAATTAAAAATTCTCTAGAAGGAATCAATAGCAGAATACCTGAGGCAGAAGAACGTATAAGTGACCTAGAAGATAAAATAGTGGAAATGACTACCACAGAGCAGAATAAAGAAAAAAGAATGAAAAGAATTGAGGACAGTCTCAGAGACTTCTGGGACAATATTAAATGCACCAACATTTGAATTATAGGGTTTCCAGAAAGAAGAGAAAAAGAAAGGGTCTGAGAAAATATTTGAAGAGATGTTAGTCGAAAACATCCTTAACACGGGAAAGGAAACAGTCGATCAAGTCCAGGAAGAGCAGAGAGTTCCAAACAGGGTAAACCCAAAGAGAAACATACCAAGACACATATTAATAAAACTATCAAAAATTAAACACAAAGAAAACATATTAAAAGCAGCAAGGGAAAAGCAACAAATAACATACAAGGGAATCCCCATAAGGTTAACAGCTGATTTTTCAGCAGAAACTCTGCAAACCAGAAGGGAGTGGCAGGACAAATTTAAAGCAATGAAAGGGAAAAACCTACAACCAAGATTACTCTACCCAGCAAGGATCTCATTCAGATTTGACAGAGAAATTAAAAGCTTTACAGACAAGCAAAAGGTAAGAGAATTCAGCACCACCAAACCAGCGTTACAACAAATGCTAAAGAAACTTCTCTACGCATGAAACACAAGAGAGGGGAAAAACCTACAAAAGCAAACCCAAAACAATTAAGAAAATGGTAATAGGAACATACATTTTGATAATTACCTTAAATGTAAATGGATTAAATGCTCCAACCAAAAGACATAGATTGGCTGAATGAATATAAAAACAAGACCTGTATATATGCTGTCTAAGAGACCCACTTAAGACCTAGGGACACATGCAGACTGAAAGTGGGGGGAGGGAAAGAGATATTGCATGCAATTGGAAATCAAAAGAAAGCTGGAGTAGCAATTCTCATATCAGATAAAATAGACTTTATAATAAAGACTATTACAAGACACAATAAAGGACACTAAAAAATGATCAAGGGATCAATCCAAGAAGATATAACAACTGTAAATATTTATGCACCCAACATAGCAGCACCTCAATACATAAGGCAAATGCTAACAAACATAAGGCAAATGCTAACAAATACATAAGGCAAATGGAAATCGACAGTAACACAATAATATTAGGGGACTTTAACACCCCAATTTCTCCAATGGACAGATCAACCAAAATGAAAATTAATAAGGAAACACAAGCTTTAAATGACACATTAAACAGGATGCACTTAATTCATATTTATAGGATATTCCACCCCGAAACAACAGAATACACTTTCTTCTCAAGTGCTCATGGAACATACTCCAGCAGGATAGACCATATCTTGGTTCACAAATCAAGCCTTGGTAAATTTAAGAAAATAGTAATCATATCAAGTATCTTTTTCAAAACGCAATGTTATGAGGCTAGATATCAATTACGGGAAAACAACTGCAAAAAATACAAACACATGGAGGCTAAACAATACACTACTAAATAACTAAGAGATCACTGAAGAAATCAAGGAGGAAATCAAAAAATACCTAGAAACAAAGGACAATGAAAACACAATGACCCAAAACCTATGGAATGCAGCAAAAGCAGTTCTAAGAGGGAAGTTTATAGCAATACAATCCTACCTCAAGAAACAAGAAACATCTCAAATAAACAACCTATCCTTACACCTAAAGCAATTAGACAAAGAAGAACAAAAAACCCTAACGTTAGCAGAAGGAAAGAAACCATAAGGATCAGATCAGAAATAAGTGAAAAAAAATGAAGGAAACAATAGTAAAGCTCAATAAAACTAAAAGCTGGTTCTTAGAGAAGATAAACAAAATTAATATACCATTAGCCAGGCTCATCAAAAAAATTAATAAAGGGAGAAGACTCAAATCAACAGAATTCGAAATGAAAAAGGAGAAGTAACAAGTGACACTGCAGAAATGCAAAGGATCATGAGAGATGACTACAAGCAGCTATATGTCAATAAAATGGACAACCAGGAAGAAATGGACACATTCTTAGAAAAGCACAACCTTCCGAGACTGAACCAGGAAGAAATAGAAAATATAAACAGACCAATCACAAGCACTGAAATTGAGACTGTGATTAAAAATCTTCTAACAAACAAAAGACCGGGACCAGATGGCTTCACAGGCAAATTCTAACGAACATTTAGAGAAGAACTGATACCTATCATTCTCAAACTCTTCCAAAATATAGCAGAGGTTTTGATACCAAAATATAGCAGAGGTTTTGATACCAAAACCAGACAAAGATGTCACAAGAAAAGAAAACTACAGGCCAATATCACTGATGAACATTGATGCAAAAATCCTCAACAGAATACTAGCAAACATAATCCAACAGCACATTAAAAGGATCATTCACCATCATCAAGTGGTGTTTATCTCAGGATTCAAGAATTCTTCAATATACGCAAATCAATCAATGTGATACACCATATTAACAAACTGAAGGATAAAAAACATATGATAATCTCAATAGATGCAGAAAAGTCTTGAGACAAAATTCAACACCCATTTATGAAAAAAAACCTCCAGAAAGTAGGCATAGTGAGAACTTACGTCAACATAATAAAGGCCATGTAAGACAAATCCATAGCCAACATCGTTCTCAATGATGAGATTGAGTTGATGAAAAACTGAAACCATTTCCACTAAGATCAAGAGCAAGACAAGGTTTCCCACTCTCGCCACTATTATTCAACATAGTTTGGAAGTTTTAGCCACAGCAATCAGAATAAAAAGAAATAAAAGGAATCCAAATCAGAAAAGAAGAAGTAAACTGTCACTGTTTGCAGATGACATGATACTATGCATAGAGAATCCTAAAGATGCTACCAGAAAACTACAAGAGCTAATCAATGAATTTGTTAAAGTAGCAGGATACAAAATTAATGCACAGAAATCTCTTGCATTCCTATACACTAATGATGAAAAATCTGAAAGAGAAATTAAGGAAACACTCCCATTTAGCATTGCAATGAAAAGAATAAAATACCTAGGAATAAACCTACCTAAGGAGACAAAAGGCCAGTATGCAGAAAACTATAAGACACTGATGAAAGAATTTAAAGATGATACAGACAGATGGAGAGATATACCATGTTCTTGGATTGGAAGAATCAACATTGTGAAAATGACTATACTACCCAAAGCAATCTACAGATTCAATGAAATCCCTATCAAACTACCAAGGGCATTTTTCACAGAAGTAGAACAAAACATTTCACAATTTGTATGGAAACACAAAAACCCCAAATAACCAAAGCAATCTTGAGAAAGAAAAACGGAGCTGGATGAATCACACTCCATGACTTCAGACTATACTACAAAACTACAGTAATCAACACAGTATGGTACTGGCAGAAAAACAGAAATATAGACCAATGGAAGAGGAAAGAAAGCCCAGAGATAAACCCACACACATATGGCCACCTTATCTTTGATAAAGGAGGCAAGAATATACAATGGAGAAAAGACAGCCTCTTCAATAAGTGGTGCTGGGAAAACTTGACAGCTACTTGTAAAAGAATGAAATTAGAACACTCCCTAACACCATACACAAAAATAAACTCAAAATGTATTAAAGACCTAAATGTAAGTTCAGACACTATAAAACTCTTAGAGGAAAACATAAATGACATAAATCACAGCAAGATCCTTTTTGACCCACCTCCTAGAGAAATGGAAATAAAAACAAAAATAAACAAATGGGACCTAATGAAACTTAAAAGCTTTGGCACAACAAAGGAAACCATAAACAAGATGAAAAGGCGGCCCTCAGAATGGGAGAAAATATTTGCAAGTGAAGCAAGTGACAATGGATTAATCTCCAAAATATACAAGCAGCTCATGCAGCTCAATATCAAAAAAACAAACAACCCAATCCAAAAATGGGCAGAAGACCTAAATAAACATTTCTCCAAAGAAGATATATAGATTGCCAACAAACATATGAAAGGATGCTCAACATCACTAATCAGTAGAGAAATGCAAATCAAGACTACAATGAGGTATCACCTCACACCCGTCAGAATGGCCATCATCAAAGCATCTACAAAGAATAAATGCTGGAGAGGGTGTGGAGAAAAGGGAACCTTCTTGCACTGTTGTTGGGAATGTAAATTGATACAGCCACTGTGGAGAACAGTATGGGGGTTCCTTAAAAAACTAAAAATAGAGCTACCATACGACCCAGCAATCCCACTACTGGGTATATATCTTGAGAAAACCATAATTCTAAAAGAGTCATGTACCACAATGTTCACTGCAGTTCTTTTTACAATAGCCAGGACATGGAAGCAACCTAAGCGTCAGTCGACAGATGAATGGATAAAGAAGACGTGGCACATATATACAATGGAATATTACTCAGCCATGAAAAGAAACGAAGTTGAGTTATTTGTAGTGAGGTGGATGGACCTTGAGTGTGTCATACAGAGTGAAGTAAGTCAGAAAGAGAAAAACAAATACCGTATGCGAACACATATATATGGAATCTACAAAAAAAAAGGTTCTGAAGAACCTAGGGGCAGGACAGGAATAACGACGCAGATGTAGAGAATGGACTTGAACACATGGGGAGGGGGAAGGGTAAGCTGGGACGAAATGAGAGAGTGGCATGTACATATATACACTACCAAATGTAGAATAGATACTAGTGGGAAGATTCTGCCTAGCACAGGGAGATCAGCTCGGTGCTTTGTGACCACCTAGAGGGTGGGACAGGATGGGTGGGAGGGAGACACAAGAGGGAGGGGATATGGGGCTATACGTATGCATATAGCTGATTCATTTTGTTATATCCAGATAACTAATGCAACAACGTTAAGCAATTATACTCCATTAAAGATGTTTTAAAAAAAAGTTTTATCATAGATAAATTCTTTTCACTTGCATTTTGTTTTCGGATATTGGACACACATTAATTCTAGACTGTTGGCCCTTAACCACAGTTTTAGCTTGGCATTGATGCCATATAAAGGATTTTAGGGCACTTATGAATACTGTAAAATAATAGGAAAATTTCATCAGCTTCTCAAAGGGATCACAAAGATTAACAAAGGTTAAAGAACCACCACTCTACACATCCTACAATAACATGTTACAATTCAAATATTTCTTTCGTAAAACTGGTAGCTGATTTGAACTGTAGCCTAAAAGTTTTAATCAACCCTTAACTACCTGAGTGTTAGTAACAGACCTCTATAAGTGTATAATACCTCTTTTACACTTGATTCTTTAAAAAAAATAAATGAAACAAAACACTCTGTGGTGCAAAACATTGTTGATAGAAATTAAAGGTAACATAAACATATAAAGATATATTCATGGTTAGAAAACCTGATAATTTTAAATTATCAATTCTCCCCAAACTGATCTATAGATTCAATGCACTTAATTATAAGCGCAGCAGACTTTTTTGGGTAGAAATCAACAAGTTGATCCTAAAAGTTATAGGGAGGTGCAAAGAACCTAGAATTTCCAAAGCAATTTTTAAACAGTCAGTATAAAGTTGAAGGACTTACATTATGGGACTTCATAACTTAACAAATCGCTATGCTAATTAAATAGTGTGATACTGTCTAAGGACGGACCAAAAGAACAGTGGAACAAAATAAATCCTAGAAATAGACCCACAATTATTCAGTCAAAGGTACCAACACTATCTGAAGGGAAAAGCAAAGTCTTTTCAATAAACAGTACTAGAATAACTGTAAAGCCATATGGAAAAAAATGAACCTCAATCCCTACCTCATAAGAAACACAAAAATTAATTTAATGTGGATCACATACATGAAAATAAAAATGAAAACATAAGAGATTTAAGGGAATAAAATCACTTTGCATCTTCTAAAAGTCACCACAAAATATTTTCCTATTTCTTCAAAATGTTGTTTCTCAATTCCATTTCATAATTAAGTAGCTATAGAGAATACCTAGAACACATTGTAATTGAGTCTGGGTGGAACGAAGATAATCAAATAATTGGCTAAAAAAAATTTAACTTCTAGAATAAGCTGGATGTGAAATCTGTCTAACAAAAACACATATTATTACTATGTTTATTATTTGAGGATCACGGCAAAAAAATTCACTTTCCTTTGATGGACAAAGTTGTCTAGATTTAGCTCGAATTGTTCTAAAGAGATTTTCTGAACTTTAATACAATTTTATTATAAAGATTAAAGAGTCTATATATTCACCTACTTGCCTTTCTCCTCCTCTGTCCATTTCCAAGAGTAAAAATTAAACAACGTGAACAACAACAGTAAAACATGCAACACAAAGCTGCTTACCGGAGTCCGTAGAGAACTGTTCCATCAGGATGCAGTCGGATCATTCGATTTTTCACTGTAACCCCATGCACAAATGATTTCTTGTCATTCAGAAAGTAGGTGTCTGGTACCCAGAGTTGGTCAGCTACCCTGTTGTCTAGCGTGAGGTTTAGTGGGATTCCAGAATAAGAAAGCCTTTTGTCTTTCCAAGACTGCTGGAAATACATGGTGAGTGTATAATCCTGCAAAAAAAGGAAACCGAACAAAGAATTTTACCATCATCACCACCACCATCATCATCATCATCATCATCATCATCATCATCATCATCATCACCATCTAAAAGCCTTTTTGGTAAGAATGTGATAGCATGTGGTACTGTGGATACCTAGAGACTCACCATTCTGTGGTCACAAAGCACTGAGCTGATCTCCCTGTGCTAGGTTGACTCACCAACCTCCCCTACAAGGTTATATTTGAATATATTGAAATTTGCACCTCCAAGTATAGGGCAACCGATAGGTTAGAAGTACTAGTGCAATAATTGAATGCATGCAGAAGCATTTGCACCAATATAGAGTAAATCCATTTAATTGAAATTTAAGGTTTGATGTTAAGGTAATGATATCATGGGGAAGGCTGTAAAGGGAAGTTGTACCTGTAGATTCATGTTCACAAAAATCTACCTCTGGATATTGTATTTATAGTACTGCTTGATTCAGGAATTGGTTTGAGTTCAGAGATGGGTTTGTACTCGAGTTTGTTTCCCCATCTCCTGTAAAAGGTTACACTAAGGACATACCTTTGCACTTTTCTTTCTGCCCAGGTTTCCCCTGGCAGTGAGAGACAGGAAGATTGGGGCTCAATAAATGTGTCAAGCTCACAGGAGAGGAATGGTGAAGATTATCTTAGAGCTTTAGTTGTATGTTTTTAAAGAACTCTATTAATACAAAGTGTAATTGTCCATTAAAAGGATAAGAGGTAGCAGTAAAATCATAAAGACTTAAGATGCGGTCCCAATATTATAAAAACAGAAGGTTCACTTTTTCTTTTAAACGATATTTATCTGTCAACAGCTTTAGCTGGATGCTTTAGCAACAATTAAGAAAACACATCATAATTCCTTCATAACTCTGTGTACTGCCATTGTTATATATACCACTGTTTGGGAAGCATTGGCTCCGATCATGTCTTACATCTGGGCAAACTGCACTTCATCTAGATACCTATATGGATATTTATGAATTTCTGAAATATCTTAAATGATAAAACAATATTTGTTCTAGATAATGAGTTCCAATGTCCTTTAACCACTACATTCAAGAATGCTTACACTGTTTACTCACAAATAATCTTGCAATAATTCAAAGCCATTCTTTCTTGTTCAATGACAAGGACATTTGCTCTTCGCTACTAATCATACAATATCCTTTTTATAGGTCTGAAACCTCCTTCCACCTTACCTTCATTTAACAGAAAAAGAGAACCCACAGGGTTATACACAATTCTCTTCTCAACTGCTAACATCTGCATTTGCATCCTCTTCAAGTTCTTTACATCAATACCTTTTTGGAGGACAATGAATTGAACAGATTCTGGGCCTTAGATTCTAAAACACCTCCATTCCAAAATCTACCACATGTAGAGCTATGTAACCATGAGCAACTAACTTAACCCCTTATATGTCAGATGTCTCATTTCTAAAATAAAAATAGCATTTTACTAGCTTATTGAAAGCATTACTTGGGAGAATCATGGTGCAAGTACTTTAGAAACTAACATGCTAAACAAATATATTATCTTCAAAAATTGTTCCTATTTAAAGATTAATATCATACTTCCAAATTATTTGGAGTGTACGTATTCGTTTTCATAAGCAATTCCACTTTTAAAGAGATGTTTATAAAAGAACCTGCAGGAAGAAGGACGCTGGTAACCATGAAAGTAAGCAACTGTCTGTCTTGTAAGTCTTGTTGTTGGGGTCTTGTTTGTAATTCAGACAATGTAAGAAAATGAATGACTAGCTTAGCACAATCTGCAATGGGTTACATGTTTCACTACTCACGCTGAATACACATTAGCCTCCAACTCTCGTGAGCGCTACAGAGGATTTCCTCACAATGAGACCATGAGGCAAAATCCTTACTCCACATTCTCCTCAACAAAGAAAGTTTTAATGTGTGATGAGTAAAAACTTATTATAAAATACAAATGAGAGTCTTGGAGGAAGATGGCGGAAGAGTAGGACGCGGAGATCACCTTCCTCCACAAGATACATCAGAAATACATCTACACGTGGAAAACTCCTACAGAACACCTACTGAACGCTGGCAGAAGACCTCAGACCGCCCAAAAGGCAAGAAACCCCCCCACGTACCTGGGTGGGGCAAAAGAAAAAAGAATAAACAGAGACAAAAGAATAGGGACAGGACCTGCACCAGTGGGAGGGAGCCGTGAAGGAGGAAAGGTTTCCAAACACTAGAAGCCCCTTCGCGGGCGGAGACTGCAGGTGGCTGAGGGGGGGAGCTTCGAGGCCACGGAGGAGAGCACAGCAACAGGGGTGAGGAGGGCAAAGCGGAGAGATTCCCACACAGAGGACCGGTGCCGACCGGCACTCACCAGCATGAGAGGCTTCGCTGCTCACCCGCCGGGGCGGGCGGGGCTGGAAGCTGAGGCTCCGGTTTCGGTTTCGGACGGAGCGCAGGGAGAGGACTGGGGTTGGCGACGTGAACACAGCCTGAAGGGGGCTAGTGCTCCACGGCTAGCCGGGAGGGAGTCCGGGGAAAAGTCTGGAGCTGCCGAAGAGGCAAGAGACTTTTTCTTCCCTCTTTGTTTCCTGGTGCGCGAGGAGAGGGGATTAAGAGCGCCGCTTAAAGGAGCTCCAGAGACGGGCCCGAGCCGCGGGCTAAAAGCGCGGACCCCAGAGACGGGCATGAGACGCTAAGGCTGCTGCTGCCGCCACCAAGAAGCCTGTGTGCGAGCACAGGTCACTCTCCACACCTCCTTTCCGGGGAGACTGTGCAGCCCGCCACTGCCAGGGTCCCGGGATCCAGGGACAACTTTCCCGGGAGAACGCACGGCGCGCCTCAGGCTGGTGCGACGTCAGAGAGGCCTCTGCCGCCGCAGGCCCGCCCCACACGCCACGCCCCTCCCTCCCCCCACCCCCGGCCTGAGTGAGCCAGAGCCCGCGAATCAGCGACTCCTTTAAGCCTGTCCTGTCTGAGCGGAGAACAGACGCCTTCCGGCGACCTAAACGCAGAGGCGGGGCTAAATCCAAAGCTGAACCCTGGGAGCTGTGCGAACAAAGAAGAAAAAGGGAAATCTCTCCCAGCAGCCTCAGGAGCAGTGGATTAAATCTCCACAATCAACTTGATGTACCCTGCGTCTGTGGAATACATGAATAGGCAATGAATCATCCCAACTTGAGGAGGTGGACTTTGAGAGCAAGATTTATGATTTTTTTCCCCCGTTTCCTCTTTTTGAGTGTGTATGTGTATGCTTCTGTGTGAGATTTTGTCTGTATAGCTTTGCTTCCACCATCTGTCCTAGGGTTCTATCCGTCCGTTTTTTTGTTTGTTTGTTTTTTTACTTTTTAAAAACATTTTTAATAATTATTTTTATTTTAATAACTATTTTATTTTACCTTACTTTATTTTTTTCTTTTATCCTCTTTCTTTCTTTCCTTCTACTTTTTCTCCCTTTTATTCTGAGCCGTGTGGCTGAAAGGCTCTTGGTGCTGCAGCCAGGAGCCACTGCTGTGCCTCTGAGGTGGGAGAGCCAGCTTCAGGACACTGGTCCACAAGGGACCTCCCAGCTCCACGTAATATCAAACGGCGAAAAATTCCTAGAGATCTCAATCTCAACACCAACACCCAGCTTCACTCAACGACCAGCAAGCTACAGTGCTGGACACCCTATGCCAAACAACTAGCAACACAGGAACACAACCCCACCCATTAGCAGAGAGGCTGCCTAAAATCATAATAAGTCCACAGACACCCCAAAACACACCACCAGACTTGGACCTGCCCACCAGAAAGACAAGATCCAGCCTCATCCACCAGAACACAGGCACTAGTCCACTCCATTAGGAAGCCTACACAACCCACTGAACCAACTTTAGCCACTGGGGACAGACACCAAACACAACGGGAACTACGAACCTGCAGCCTGCAAAAAGGAGACCCCCAAACACAGTAAGATAAGCAAAATGAGAAGACAGAAAAACACACAGCAGATGAAGGAGCAAGATAAAAACTCACACGACCTAACAAATGAAGAGGAAATAGGCAGTCTACTTGAAAAAGAATTCAGAATAATGATAGTAAATATGATCCAAAATCTTGGAAACAGAATAGAGAAAATGGAAGAAACATTTAACAAGGACCTAGAAGAACTAAAGATGAAACAAGCAACGATGAACAACACAATAACCGAAATTAAAAATACTCTAGAAGGGATCAATACCAGAATAACTGAGGCAGAAGAACGGATAAGTGACCTGGAAGATAAAGTAGTGGAAATAACTACTGCAGAGCAGAATAAAGAAAAAAGAATGAAAAGAACTGAGGACAGTCTCAGAGACCTCTGGGACAACATTAAACGCACCAACATTCAAATTATAGGGGTTCCAGAAGAAGAGAAAGAGAAAGGGACTGAGAAAATATTTGAAGAGATTATAGTTGAAAAATTCCCTAATATGGGAAAGGAAATAGTTAATCAAGTCCAGGAAGCACAGAGAGTCCCATACAGAATAAATCCAAGGAGAAACATGCCAAGACACATATTAATCAAAGTGTCAAACATTAAATACAAAGAAAACATATTAAAAGCAGCAAGGGAAAAACAACAAGTAACACACAAAGTTAACAGCTGATCTTTCAGCAGAAACTCTGCAAGCCAGAAGGGACTGGCAGGATATATTTAAAGTGATGAAGGACAAAAACCTACAACCAAGATTACCCAGCAAGGATCTCATTCAGATTTGATGGAGAAATTAAAACCTTTAGAGAAAAGCAAAAGCTGAGAGAGTTCAGCACCACCAAACCAGCTTTACAACACATGCTAAAGGATCTTCTCTAGGCAAGAAACTAATAACAAACCCAAAACAATTAAGAAAATGGTAATAGGAACATACATATCGATAATTACCTTAAATGTAAATGGATTAAATGCTCCCACCAAAAGACACAGACTGGCTGAATGGATACAAAAACAAGACCCATGTATATGCTGTCTACAAGAGACCCACTTCAGACCTAGAGACACATACAGACTGAAAGTGAGGCGATGGAAAAAGATATTCCATGCAACTGGAAACCAAAAGAAAGCTGGAGTAACAATTCTCATATCAGACAAAATAGACTTTAAAATAAACACTATTAGAAGAGGCAAAGAAGGACACTACATAAAGATCAAGGGGTCGATCCAAGAAGAAGATATAACAATTGTAAATATTTATGCACCCAATATAGGAGCACCTCAATACATAAGGCAAATACTAACAGCCATAAAAGGGGAAATTGGCAGTAACACAATCATAGTAGGGGACTTTAACACCCCACTTTCACCAATGGACAGATCATCCAAAATGAAAATAAATAAGGAAACACAAGCTTTAAATGATACATTAAACAAGATGGACTTAATTGAAATTTATAGGACATTCCATCCAAAAACAACAGAATACATATTTTTCTCAAGTGCTCATGGAACATTCTCCAGGATAGATCATATCTTGGGTCACAAATCAAGCCTTGGTAAATTTAAGAAAATTGAAATTGTATCAAGTATCTTTTCCGACCAGCAGCTCATGCAGCTTAATAACAATAAAACAAACAACCCAATCCAAAAATGCACAGAAGACCTAAATAGACATTTCTCCAAAGAAGATATACAGTTTGCCAACAAATACATGAAACAATGCTCAACATCATTAATCATTAGAGAAATGCAAATCAAAACTACAATGAGATATCATCTCACACCGGTCAGAATGCCCATCTTCAAAAAATCTAGAAACAATAAATGCTGGAGAGGGTGTGGAGAAAGGGAACACTCTTGCACTGCTGGTGGGAATGTGAATTGGTACAGCCACTATGGAGAACAGTATGGAGGTTCCTTAAAAAACTACAAATAGAACTACCATATGACCCAGCAATCCCACTACTGGGCATATACCCTGAGAAACCCATAATTCAAAAAGAGTCATGGGGCTTCCCTGGTGGCGCAGTGGTTGGGAGTCCGCCTGCTGATGCAGGGGACACGGGTTCGTGCCCCGGTCTGGGAGGATCCCACATGCCGCGGAGCAGCTGGGCCTGTGAGCCATGGCCGCTGAGCCTGCGCGTGCAGAGCCTGTGCTCCACAGCGGGAGAGGCCACAGCAGTGAGAGGCCCACATACCGCAAAAAAAAAAAAAAAGAGTCATGTACCAAAATGTTCATTGCAGCTCTATTTACAATAGCCAGGAGATGGAAACAACCTAAGTGTCCATAATCGGATGAATGGATAAAGAAGATGTGGCACATATATACAATGGAATATTACTCAGCCATAAAAAGAAATGAAATTGAGCTATTTGTGATGAGGTGGATGGACCTAGATTGTGTCATACAGAGTGAAGTAAGTCAGAAAGAGAAAGACAAATAGCATATGCTAACACATATATATGGAATTTAAGAAAAGAAAATGTCAAGAAGAACCTAGGGGTAAGAAAGGAATAAAGACACAGACCCACTAGAGAATGAACTTGAGGATATTGGGAGGGGGAAGGGTAAGCTGTGACAAAGTGAGAGAGTGGCATGGACATATATTCACTACCAAACGTAAAATAGATAGCTAGTGGGAAGCAGCCGCATTGCACAGAGAGATCAGCTCGGTGCTTTGTGACCACCTAGAGGGGTGGGATAGGGAGGGTGGGAGGGAGGGAGACGCAAGAGGGAAGAAATATGGGAACATATGTATATGTATAACTGATTCACTTTGTTATAAAGCAGAAACTAACACACCATTGTAAAGCAATTATACTCCAATAAAGATATAAAAAAATACAAATGATTATAATGACAAATAATACTCTAACAACTAATGTTATAATTAAAATATGTTTGTGGTAAGTAAATAATGGAGAGTGGGAGGAGAAAATAATGTAAACATGAATGATCTCTGCATAGATTAAGTGTGTGTGTGTGTGTGTGTGTGTGTGTGTGTGTGTAGACTTTCCCCTTCCCTTTCTGGAAACCATTTTGTTTCCTGTAAAGAGAGAACTATACACAAGTAGTGAGATCTTTGCTCTACACAGCTCACTCTATTTTCAGTAAATATTGACTAAACCTCACACCATATTTCTCAGTTAAAGCAGTAACTTACCCTGTTTGCAATAAGAAGTCATTCAGTGGAAATTTCTGGATACTAGTATTTTACATTGGGAAGTGGGTGATGTGGAATAAGTATCTTTCAGGACTTTTCTTCTTATTCATTGCTATCTTAATCTGGGACCTGATACTATGATAAATGGTTATATGGACCCATGAGTTTGATAACCTTAAAAAAACTTTTTGAAGCTAATGATAATTGTGATGATAATGATGCAAAATATGGAAAGACCTGAAACAGAGCAATATATCCTTACTATGTATATTTTACCACATGCATGACAATAATTTCCTTCTAGAAAGTGCTCTGTGCTCTGTGGTTTTCACAACCTTGTGAGATAGGCAAATTCTCCCTGAGAGAATTTATGATCTATATCTCTGGGAAACTACTTACTGAATTTTAAATAAATTATTTTTTCTATCTGCACCTTAAATATTAATAGTCACATCTGCATATGATAAAGCCTACGGTATCGTTTTGGTGTATTCTATTCTTAGATGGAAAAGAAAGGCTTAAAATTACTGTATTTTGCTCTCTGTTACAACAGGTTTTTTATTAATCCTTCATTAGTCTAAAGTACAAGCACTCCAGGGAGGATGGAAAGTTTTTGGAAAGAAATAAAAGGTATTAATACTTTGGCCAAGAATGCTGAAATCATTTTTCTTCAAGGTGTGTTTTAAGTGTTCAACCAGCTTTCTCAAGTGTGCAGTCTACTCCTTGAGAGAAAGTGTGACGTATTTAGAAATTATGGGCCATAGGGGACTCGACACTGAGGCAAATTAATGGGATTAACTGGTATGAGATTGCTAATGAAATTCGTCAGGCTAACTCAGGTATGAGAGAATTTGATTCATTGAGGAAAAGCAGGTTAGACGATACCAAATTAGTAGGGCACAATTAAACTCCAAAACCCATACTTTTTAAATCTAAAAATGTTAAAAAAAAATAAAAATATTTCTAATAAATCAAAGCAATTCTTTGGAGAATAAAGGAAACATTATTTTTATTTATTTATTCACTTATTTTTATTGAAGTATAGTTGATATACAATATTATATTAGTTTCAGGTGTACAACATAGTGATTCAAAATTTTTGTAGATTATACTCCATTTAAGGTTATTACAAAATATTGGCTATATTTCCTATGTTGTACAGTATATCCTTGTAGCTTATTTATTTTATACATAGTAGTTTGTACCTCTTAATCCCATACCCCTAACTTTCCCCTCCCCCTTTCTCCCTCCCAGCTTGTAACCACTAGTTTATTCTTTATATCTGTGAGTCTGTTTCTGTTTTGTTATATTCATTCATTTGTTTTACTTTTTAGATTACACATATAAGTGATAGCATACACTTAGCATTCCAAGATATGGAATCAACTTAAATGTCCATCAACAGATGAATGGATAAAGATGTGTGTGTGTGTGTGTGTGTGTGTGTGTGTGTGTGTGTGTGTATATGCAATGGAATATTACTCAGCCATAAAAAGAATGGAATTTTGCCATTTGTAACATGGATGGAACTGGAGGGTACTATGCTTAGTGAAATAAGTCAGATAGAGAAAGGTAACATTCTTTTCAGATCAGTAGTTTTAAAATTTGGGTGATTTTTGTCTCCCAGAGGACATTTAGCAATGTCTGGAGACAGTTTTGGTTGTTACAACTGGGAGTACCATGTGTGCAACTAACATCACAGAGAAGAACAAACCTGACTCCATATTGGATCTATTCTTTTAGTTTTAACCTTTGTGCTCTATTGCCTGTCTTAGCATGCTAGCTCTGCACCTTTGTAAAAGAATGTGTCCTATAGCCTGGAATATACATAATAGCCCTTTCTTCATGTTCTGCCTCCCAGGCTTGACCTTTAAAGGTTTAACACTTTTCCGTTCATATAGACGTAAAAAGTTGGATTGTAACTCGAGTAAGATGGTTCTTTGAAACACTAGTCCGCCATCTTCTCAGTTTTCTGTCTTTCTAAACAAAATAGCTACTCCTTGCCCCAACACCTCATCTCTCAATTTGTTGGCCTGTCGTGTGGTGAGCAGTAAGAGTTTGGACTTGGTAACACTAGCATCTGTGGGTAAAGGCCAGGGATGCTCCCCAACCTAATATACTGAACAGTGCATCCCCTACAACAAAGAATTATCTGGCTCCAAATGTCAGTAATGTCAAGGTTATGAAACCCTGCCTTAAATGAAAATATCTTCCTTTTTAGTATCAGTCAAATATTTCAAAATCCTTTATCATCAACAACATGTCTACTTGAACTTTTATATATTCCTCGAAACTTTGTGTAAGGGATGCCAGCATTAGATGGTTTACAATTTGCCACTTCAACATAATAAATCATTTGATAAAAATCCATTAATTATCTAGCATCAGAGGAGGGAGAAAGAGTTATATGGTTTAGGTATGCATTTTATCAGAATGAGCTCTAAGAAGACTTCATAGTGGGCTGGAAAAATGAAGCCTCTTATTAGCTGCCTCCATAGTAAGTACACAGGTCAAACTAACTTGATAGTGAAGAGACAAAATATTGCTTTAACATCTAGTAACATTGCATCTGCTCAGAAGGATCATGTGAGCAATCCCTCCTTTTCAAACTGTTCCCAAGAAAAGGGAGAACTTTCATATATATATATATATATATATATATATATATATATATATATATATATATATATATATATGAAAGAACCAAGGCCCCTGCACACATTTGCATTTTATCTTTCACTGATTTGATTGTACATTATACATCATAAGGAGTCCCAAGCACAAATTCCTGTTCCTTATAAAACATTTATGCCAGTTCATTGAACTCTGAGATCCACTCTTTCCAAAGCTAAGGCTGCTTTCCCCAAAGGCTGATATAGTAGAGCTGTGCATCACTTCTACAGAACCTTCTGTGATGGAAATTGCCATGCCTACAGTCCCTGCTGATTGAGCATGACCACGTTCTATAGCACACGATTCTGCCCTCCTCACACCTTGGGAATGAAGAGTAGATGTCTAAGTTAAGACCAGCTGGTCCGTAGGCAGGTGATAAAACTGTGCCTGGCTCAAAAAGATGAGATGGACCAAACAAAGTTCTCTCCCTGAAATTTGCTATTGGATAAAGGATCTGATACAGGAGTTGTGGGACCAAGTGCAAAGGTCATGACATAGAACTAGTGCTGCACTGCTATTATGAATTTATAAGAGAGGAGAGACTATGAATAAAAAGAGGAAGCCAGCTTGCAAAAGAAGAAACAAATGGAGAAAGATGCAGAAAATAGCCATAGGAGAAACAGCATCATTAGAGAATGAGTGACCAAGTTCATAAAGACTTTCTGCTTCCTACTTCTAGTTCTCCTGAGGTCTGGACATGTTTAATACTTCAACCTCTAATGAACCCTCTTTGTATTATTACAACAAACTTCACTTTCCTTGTGCTAATTTGATTCCATCTTTATTTCCTTCGACCAAAAAAACCCCATAATAATTATGCTGATTGATGTCCATACCAGAATCTCATTAAGCAATAATTATACATATTAAGAAACCCAGAAAACCTCAATCATCTGGCCCATCTCCCTAATTTCAAAAAGGGAGGTATTATGAAAATCTGAGACTCGGAGATGTTAAATGACTGGAAAAAAGTGGAGGGAGATATATTTGATCTTGTTTATTAACCAAGAGAGCAATGTAATTAAAATGAACCACACCACACCTGTTTCTAATGCAACCTCTTGTTTAAATGAATGCTTTGTGTATCAGTGTCACCATTAAGTATATTCTGCAGCAGAAATGCATCACTGCATCTCCAGATTTTCTGTTAATTTTTAATCTTTTATCTATCACCTAATATCATGCTATTAATATATATTTGTTGTGCTTACTCCCTAGCCATGTTTTGTTACAATATCTTTAAACTACATGCATTCTCATTTTGCCAAAGCCCATGTTCTTATTTTTATTGATTTTTTTCCACTAACTGTAGCCTGTACTATGCCTCAGAGAACATAATCTTCTTTTACATTTGTCTCATCTTAAATAGCCCCATTTGGTTTATCCATCTGTGTAGTCAGACTTTTTGTCAGTCTGTGTTTTGTTCTGAACTATTCTGGAATGAATCAATCTTGTGGATGAACAAAAACATTGAGAGTTATGGGCTTATACCAATGAGAGTCATCTATGGAAATCGCATGGGCTCATATGACACTGACATGACAACTGGAGTACAAACTTGTGTTCTGATGCAATGAACTTCAGGAGAGTCTCAATATTTAAAACTGAGACTATACAATATAAAAATTTTAGCATTTGTGATCTGATATCTACTTTAGAAGCTGTAAAGATTTATTTTCTTTAAAAATAGGAAAACACTTTTTTCTATACAATGAATCCAATTTCTTGAAAAGGATATGATAAAATTTGTGTTTCATACTGTGACAGTTTAAATGTCTTATAATCTAAAACCTAAATAATCAGAAGTGCAAATAATTAAAGTTGTTTCCATGGTAAGATATATTGAAATGTTGGGCCTGAAGCAGGGAAAATTTTCTAGAAACTTCTAGGTCAAAAGATCTTAGGTTATTAGAATGACTAATTCATTCTGTCAACATTTCATGGTTGTTGACTAGATTGAAAAAATTGTATTATGCCAGAGGCTGAGGAGAGAACGTTGGGTAATACATCTTCTCTTCCTGCCTCCTAGGAGCCCCAAGGCTAGGAGGTGAAACTGAGCATTGTTCATTTCCAAGCTGTCCCCCTGGCCTCCATAGGCTTCTCAGTCCTTCCATTACCTTTGTAACCAGCTCCCTGTGTGAAATTTCCCCCACCTGAAATACTCAGAGAACTCAGAGTAATTCCACTTTTCTTCATTGGTGGCTGCCTACTGCAAGAGACAAGATTATTGAGTAGGAGGTTAGCAGCTTAACAAGCTCTGGCATTCACCTAGAGTATAGAGAAGGTAGAGTTAACACAGCACTAAAGGGGAGGTAGAGGAGAGAAAACAGAAATAGTTAAGGCAGAATTTGGGGTGACCTTTAGATCTGGGAGGGTAGAGAGAAGGGGTCATCAAGGATGACTACAGGATTTCTGACCCAAGTGAGTAGATGGATAACAATAGTAAGAATTGAAGATTTGGGACTGAAAATGACTCATTTATTTCGGGCTACTTTGAGTTGTGGGCGTCAGTGGCACTTGCAGATAAAGGTGCCAAGTAAGTAGTTATGTGCCAGAATATAGGAAGGCAGGGCTTAGGGAGAAACAAAGCTAAGTGAGTCATGAGGGATATATGCAGCCGTGGGAATGGACTAGCTCACCATGGAGACAGTAGACGGTAAGAAGAGGATAGCACCCCTGGGGAAATTTGATTCTGGGATTAGTCACTCTTTTGAGTTTTCAGAACTCTCCTCTTCTACTTTGATTGTAGTACTTATTTTGTAATTATTTCTCAGTCCCACTAGACTTGGAGCTTCCCAAGGGCAAACGTTTATATTTTTAGGCCCTAGCTTAGTGCACCAGTGATAGCAAGTGCTCAAATATGTTAACTGAATGTGAAATAAGTAGTGCTGTGTGTTTGGGGCACCTGATATCAGCACTAAGTATGTTAGTGCCAACTCATCTTAAACTTTGAAATATTGGTTATCCTTAGGTAACGTACATGGGAACTCTCAGTTAGCTAAAATAATTAATAATCCAGGATTTCCATTCTCTAACAACTCACGATTAATGAGTTCATAATTCCCACGAATATAGGAAATTGATAAATTTCTGGGAGATGATAAAAGCACATGGCGTTTAAAGAAACTTACTCATTAGGAATGAATTAATAGTGACTTTCTACAAAGTATTAATAGATATATTTTGAATTATATCAAATGAAATTTCATTGATAGTTCTAGTAATAACTTGTCATTTTGGAAGTATTAGCCTATTTTTACTAAAGCTTTAAAAATAGATCTCTATGTAGAGAAACTTTCAAGCTCATTTACATGTGAGTCAATATTCAAAAATTTCAATAAAATATTAGATTGATGATTAATTTATCAGGAGAATGATTCATAAACTACTGACATTTAAAACCACATAATTAATTATCTATGACACACTAAAGTTTTTTCAAAATTCCTTAGTTCCAGAGGTTCATAGAAAATTAGTTTCCATTTTCCCCAATATCTAAGTAAGAATAGAAATAAAATCAATTTCATGGAGGATCTAATGCAGAATGTGGTGGTTTTGGCTGACTATCCTGAGTTGGACTATGAATGACCAGAATGAAAACCAACATGTGGTATGCATGGCAACTTGCAAAATCCAAGCTATAGACTGAGCTAAACTGGGAAAGGATATGAGAATCAGAATTAAACCAAGATTCTATCAAAACACACACTACTTAGAAGAGATGAAAAAAAAATCTGTGATCATTTTCCTGTGCAGGAAGGCAGTATTCTCTTGTGATTTGTGATCTTGTAATGTGTACAGAGCTTAAAAGGGAGCAGTCAATAGCAAAAATTCTAGGTCTGGTATTGCATTCTTGGAGGAGAATGAGATCTTAGGAACTCTTAACTAAAATTAATAGGGTGAAAAAATTAAATTAAATTAAATTAATAGGGTGGAATAAGAGGGATTGTTAAGGGCTACAGGAATATCTCTCTCCAGAATCAAGCACTTTCTGATATCTCTTAGAGCTTTAACTTGCCTTCCCAGGAAAGTATCCTTAGGACACTTTCAAAACGCTTATTCTCAAACTTCCTAACGGGAAGATGGGTTTCCTTCAAATTATCATCCTAAAGAGACAGTAGGTAATGATCTCTGGGGAGTCCCTGGGGAACTCTCAAAATAGAATAGGCAGCAAATTATAATGCCCAAATATCAAATTTATTACATTCACTCTCTTGTTCCATCCTCTCTTTTCTGTACCGTCTTGCATTTTGTTTTTGTTTGTTTGTTTTAATTTTCCATTCAGAGATAATCACCATCAACATTTGGTATCCAATTTTTTTCTATCTACTTTAAAAGAAATAAAATCATTCTATATATACTACTTTTTATCATAAGCATTGTTACTTTTTTCCACAGATATTTGTTTGCTTGCCTATTTATTCATTGTTCAGCAATCTCTCTTCCTGCATTGTACTTTCTTTCACTAGTTAGTAACTTGGTGAGCAACCTTTTTTTTTTTTAAATTAATTCATTTATTTGTTTATATTTTTGGCTGTGTTGGGTCTTCGTTTCTGTGCGAGGGCTTTCTCTAGTTGCGGCGAGTGGGGGCCACTCTTCATCGCGGTGCGCGGGCCTCTCACCGTCGTGGCCTCTCTTGTTGCGGAGCACAGGCTCCAGACACACAGGCTCAGTAGTTGTGGCTCACGGGCCCAGTCGCTCCGTTGCATGTGGGATCTTCCCAGACCAGGGCTCGAACCCGTGTCCCCTGAATTGGCAGGCAGATTCTCAACCACTGCGCCACCAGGGAAGCCCGGTGAGCAACTTTTTATATGTTTGCTTATGCTTATGCAATTATCTAGGAACATATATACATATAGATAGAACTTTTGTCATTATTTTTTGAAAATAGCATCATATCATATTCACTTCTGTGAATCTCTCTTTTTTAACATTTATTGTGTTTACACAACACACTGAAAATCTTTGGACAGCATCTTCTGTGACTTCCATATTTTGAACTTTAGAAGTTCAGGAAGGAGTTTTCAGTAACGGTTCTATATAAATAATGAATGGAAGAAGATATCAAGGGAAAATTCTCCCGAGATTTAGATTTCTTATTTGTGCAGCAATCGTAGAAAATGGCATACTTCAAACCAGATAAAACTGGTTACTTTTTGAGAAAGGAAGATTTTGGAACCAGGAGACACGTTTTTTTCTTTCACATTAAAAACACATTACATGGTAGCTTATTGAATAGCTTAAAACAATGGCTACAATAATAAAATATTTAATTTTCAGGAAGAATAATATATCAGACAAGATGTGATTTTAGGGCCAATCTCCTTTTAGCAAACCTTCATTCCTTCCTAACATTTTAGTCTCTTTTTAAATAGGGTGTTTGTTCATTTAGGGTCTACTTTCTCAACCTCAGCACTATGAACATTTTGGATTGAATACGTATTTGATGTAGGAAGCTGCATCTGTGTATTCTGGGATGTTTAGCATCACCCCTGGCCTTTATTCACTAGATTCCAGTAGAAGCCCCTCAGTCATGGCAATTAGTGATGGCTGCAGACATTGCCACATGTGCCCGGAATGGGGGGGAGGGGAGCGAAATTCTCCCTGGTTGATAACCACTGATTTAAGGTCACCATAGTCTGTACCTGCCCCTTCTCATGGGAGCAGAGATTTTCCTTTTGTCTTCTTTCCCGATTACCTTGTCCCTATTCCTTGGGTCCCAATTATACTTTGATACATTTCTCTACCTTTATGGGGAGTGCAAAAAAAAAAAAATCTATTTATAAGAATTACACAATAGCTTTTCTTCCTCCTGCTACCTCAGCCCCACAGTAGGACACAGAGCTTGTGCGGGTGAGGAACAGAGACTAGATTTCCACATCATTCACCCGATGGACAAGGTGTGTCTGTGCAGTGCACTAACTGTATAAATTTCCCTGGTGCTCTGCTTATAATATTAAAACATGGCATTTGTGAATGGATTGTGGAGACGTCAGACATTAATGTCTCCATAGTGACAACACAGAAATGGTTGGTTGTGTTCCCAGGCCAGTCTTCAAAAGTCAATTTACCCATAAATCAGTCGAGATCTCTGAATGGTAATTTCTTAAATTCTGGGACCTGGTAATTGGAAACCATGCAGTACAGTCTTACATGAGGAGGTAAAACAGAAAGCAAGCTGGCTTTCCTTCCCCTGGTCCAGTTTGATAAAAACAATTTTAAATCAAAATGGCTTACCTTTTATATCTATGCCATTAATTCAACTCCCTAAAACCTATATTGATGGAAGTTCCCTGAAATCATTCCATCCTTATTGAATCTTTCTTTTCTTAGTAACTCAGAAATTCCTCCAAATCAATGGGTAGAGATACAACTCATTCCATTTAATGGCTACACAGTATACTGTAACATGGAAATTAGTCATTATTTTGTTAATGGTCATTGAAGTTGTTTCAGGTTCTTTTTTTTTCTTTTTATTGGGGTATAGTTGCTTTACAATGTTGTGTTAGTTTCTGCTGTACAGTGAAGTGAATCAGCTATATGTATATATATATCCCCTCTTTTTTGGATTTCCTTCCCATTTAGGTCACAACAGAGTGGTGAGTAGAGTTCCCTGTGCTGTACAGTAGGTTCTCATTAGTTATCTATTTTATACCTATTAGTGTATATATGTCAATCCCAATTTCCCAATTCATCCAACCCCTTGGTCGTCCATACATCTGTTCTCTACGTCTATGTCTCTATTTCTGCCTTGCAAACAGTACGGAGTTTCCTTAAAAAACTAAAAATAGAATTACCATATGACCCAGCAATCCCACTACTGGACATATAACCTGAGAAAACCATAATTCAAAAAGACACATGCACCCCAATGTTCACTGCAACACTATTTACAGTAGCCAGGTCATGGAAGCAACGTAAATGTCCACTGACAGATGAATGGATAAAGAAGATGTGATACATATATACAATGGAATATTACTCAGGTTCTTTTACAACTTAAAATAATGCTGCAATAAATCTCTCCTCTCTCTGTAGATCGGTAGATAGATGATAGATGATAGATAGATAGATAGATAGATATAAATACCACAAGTACTGGTGTTTTATTGCATCTTTTGTCTTATATGATGCCATATTCTGGAGCTTAATATAATAACTTGCTAAAGTAAGTAAAAATAAAACCACAGGCTGCTCCTTTGGTACAACCGTTTTCTAAATATTGAACTAAATTCAAACTTATAGAAAGCATCAACTAAGGCCTTAAAGTCAGGTTTACAGAATCAAAGAGCTACATAAATATCCATATTGGCCACCTCCAGTGGCTTAAACTTATTGAGCAACTGTTCAAACTTCTGTTAACCTTTGACCAGATCTGGCACATATCACTGCACAGAAGGACTTGGCAAACTTATACCACGCAGTGACCAAAAAAAACCCCCAAAAGCCCAAAAAAGCACTTTGAGAATTCCTTTGGCAGTGTAGAAAAACTGGTTTGTGAATTTTAAAGCTAGTAATTCTGGTAAACTTAATTTTCCTCTGATATAGTTTCACAGCCATCCTTGGACCTATACCAAACATGCATATCTTAGTAGATTTGCATTAAGGATATAGACTAGACCCAACTAGGAATAAAACTTCCAGGCTAACACTATGCTAAAACAAACTGAGCGATCAACTAAGTCTTTGGCTAAAACAGAATTGGGAGAGTTGGAATCTAGTTAAAGATTCAGTGTTCATTAATCCTGGGATCTTAGAGCAAACTTGTCAGCTAGCCTGATAATCTCCTTACCTGTGTGATGGGAGGCAAAAATGTCAACACGATTGTTGAAATGATGAAATGATTGAAATAATGTATATAATAGTCTTAAAAAACTGTAAAACTATAATTGAATAAATAAGGAACATCAAGTAGCTTCAAGCATGTTACAGAACAACACAATGCCTAACATGTATTTTCATTCTCTTTGAATTATTAATTTTTTCTCCACTAAATACTGAACAATAAGAGCTGTCTACTACTAAATGTGTTTAGGTATATGACTGGTAATTTACTAGGTACTTTCTACATGTTACATTGTTTAAACCTCATTAACAACCCTATGAAGTTGAAATTAATATTCCCTTTTTATAGAAGAGACTCTGAGTTTAATTAATATTACCTAATGCTCCCTTTTTATAGAAGAGACTCTGCTAGAAAAAGTTAAAGCTGCAATTTGAACCCAAGTCTGTCTGACTTTAAATTCCTAGTTCTTTCCACTGTACCACATAACAAGCAATAGCTTAAACATGTATCACAAGCACGAAAGATTTTCCTCCTAGGACGAGACTTTTATCTCTTGCCTAAGGCTGACTTCTGCCTTGCTTTTTTATGGATGCCAATTAATCATTAACATTCAGTTCTAATGTAGACTTTTCAGCCCTCTCTGATGTTTTATCCATGAACTCCGTTCATCAGCTGGTGACGGTAATGAACGCGGCTGCCATGCTCTTATCTGTGTGCTGTTGACAACCCCACGGAATGCTAAATACAGTCCGTCGTTCATCACTGCCCTGATGATTCTTCAGATGTTAGCTGAGGGAAAGACAACATTTTTGTTCCATAATAATCTTCGAGGAGTACAGGAAATAGAGTAATTTTCTTTTAGTGGGATGCCGTTCACATTCAAAAGCCTGCCAAAGTATTTTACCACTTTCAAATAAAAGCCTCTTTAGTCATGAGTTATAGTAGCAGCTATATTTCCCTTGTTAAAAATGATTTCTAAGTGACAGTAAGACGAAAGGCAAACATGGTAAGTACCTACAGGTTAAGGATCTTTTAATTAAGATTGTGTGTGCATGACAACATTCTAGTAGAAGTGGGGGAGCATAAACTCGTTGAGGGTAGGGGTACTGTGGTTTACTTCTATGCCTCGAGCACCAAGATAATGGGATGCTGAATGAAAGAACCATCCATGGCCCAAAACAGTATCGTGCCCACCCACACTTAGATCTGGTCCTCCGTCTCCACCTCTATTCTCAGTGAATGGTACAGTCATCTACCTTGTGGATCAAATCAGAAACTAGGAGTCTTGACTCCTCTCTGCCTCGCTTTCCACATTAAATAAATCAATAAAACCTGACCTTTCTATTTCATAAAATATATACATACATATCTTTATTCTGTTTACAGTTGCTATGCTCTAGTTTGGCCTTCATCATTTCTCACCTGATTTATTGCAATAGGCTCCTGACTAGTCATCTGCCTTTATGCTTGCTCTTCTCTAATTCATTTGTTGTGTGGCAGGTAAAGTGGTATTTCAATTGTTTAAAATTGCAATTATAAGCCTGCTGCTCCCAAGGTTAAACTTTAATGGCTCCTCGATGTTATGAGGATAAAAATACAAATACCCTAAAGGCAAATGATGTGCTTCCTCTATTCCTCTCTCTCTAGCCACACTTTTGACTTGCTTCCTCTTTGACTCCATCATCCAATTCTTCAAACACATGCTGTTTTCTCTTGCTATGAAGACTTCTGGGCTTGGAACACTCATTCTTCCTCTCTTGCCTCTTTGCCTGGTTATCCCCAACTGATGTAGGCCTCAGACTGGAGGCCCCTCTCATCTGCTCCGTAGCCCCTTCTCATTGTAACTTGCATCATTGCACAGGAAATTGGTTCATGCCCTTCTGTTTCCTCCACTAGACTGTGACCCCTATGAGAGTGTATCTACCTGGTGATCCCTCAGTGCTGAGTACAGGGCCTGCAGGTTAGTGGGTGCCCAACAAATATTTGTTGAATGAATCAATACATGATTAGAGTGAGGAAGAATCCTGAAGCAGGTAGCTAAGTCACAAACAATTAAATTTTGTAATACAAATGAAACATACTATGAGTCTGAATGGGGATAGAAAAAGTAGGGGAGGAGTAGAGATAAAACACTGAAGGGAAAGAGAATGGATTTAAACTGCTGCTGTGGATATGGGAGATGAAGCCAAAAATGCAAGAAAAGTATCAGAATTTAGGGAAAAATTGATGTATTTGGGTTGGATATTACTTTAAAGTGCTTGAAGTGGAGATTTAAATATATTAGTTGACATAAAGGTGTAGAAAGATATCAAGGGTACAGATTAATAAGTCCTCACCAGCACTGTGGCTATGAGATTAAATGAGGTCATCAAAGTGAATGTAGAGACTGAGGCAAGACAAGGGCCTAGGACAGAAGCTTCATGCATATCAGGCTTTCTTCTGCTGGCTGAGAGCCAAAACGCTCTTTCAGTGTTTGAATCCAAGGCAATTGATCCCTTATCACTCAAGGGTAAGGATGGGATATTAGTGATGATGAATACTCTCAGTATCAAAATCTATAGATAAACCCCCAAACCCATAGGAATGAACTTTCAATCTTTTGCTGAGAAAACTGTTTTCTCATGTAAAGTACAAGATGTAAATGACTAGTAATACTCACTTTTTAAACTATATTATTTTATTCATTTTTAGTGTGCCTTATCCATCCCCAGGGGACATATGTGTTTCAAAGTTAGGGTTCAGCAACAAAAATGGCCCAGAAAAAAGAAATTGCCTTGAATAATTTACTACCCAGTCAATCAAATTTCTAATTAAATTGTGGTGTCACATTCCAAAACATTCATTTTAAGGATATTTAAAGGATATTAGTCATATTCTAAGCTTTATATAATTTTTTTTAATTAATACATTACCTTAAAAAAATTCACGTGGGAAACTTGCTTTGCTAATGAGAATGAATCTGAGGATTTGGAGAAGTGGGTTTTAGACCTAAGGATAATCTTTGGCAAATCAAATTCCCAGACAAGGAGCTCTTACATCCAGTAAAATGAGTAGGTTGGCTACATCAACTATTCTTGCACTCAATGTACGTAATTACCATCACGACTGCTTGGACTACTGAGTTTGATTCTGAGGAGTACAGTCCTGAAATCTACATGTTTTGATGGATTCTTTCAAGGAGATTATTATGTTATTAGTTTTCAGGTCTTAATTTGAGAAACAGTGACCTGGGTATTCCCTCAGGGTTCTTCAGAATCCTAAATGAGCTATGTCTATTTTTTCATTAGTCCTATGAAATCTGTTCCTGTCTCCATTTATATCATTTTCTATTTGGTCAATTTCCATTTCTACTCTCTTTGCACTGCAGCAAAAGGAATGTAAACCTGGAAAATTCTCTTAGTGTTTCCTGTAAAAACATTTTCATGAATACTAAAGGAGGAAAGGGGGAGATCAAGAGAAAGAGAGTTCTATTATCTTTAATTTCTGGTACTGGGTGTTTTCCTATCCCTCCAACTTACTTACTTCTGGTTTTGCACATTTGTTTCTAAAGCATGTAACTCTGAAGCACACTGGAAATTGGATCCCCAGCTCAGATGTGAGTGGAAATCAAGGATCAGCAAGTGGTGTGGCCTCTAAAGTGATATCTGCAAGCATAATGCAGAATTTTATTTCTGAAGAGCAGTGTGAGTTCCCTTCAGTTTTCCACACCTCCTCTGGAGCCATTTCCCCAACCCAAACACGGGAGAGACTGAAGGACAAGAGAGATCTTGTCTAGAAACGTCACAGAAAGACTTAGAGGGGAAAAAGGCTATGCTGATGTATTTTCTCATCTGCATGGAGCAATGTGTATTTTGGTACAGTGTTAAAAATCCTCAAGCAATTTCTCTCATGTCACAAGTTTAAGGCGTTATCTATGAATGAGTCAGCCTGGGAGTTGCCATGGTAACGAATCTCATCCCTTTGGAGTCAGTCCCTCTGATGTTGCCACTGAAATACTTTAGTTTCAGGAGGATCTAAAGTTCCCATTACATTTCAATACTCATTATGTTATACATGCAAGATTACCTGACTAGAAGTCACTTTTAGAGATCTATAAATAGACATGCTACATCAAACTTGTTTCTTCTGCAAGATGAAAGAAAAGTCCACAAAAATCCTTCCTGTGCTCACAGCACATCTCTTTCTCTCTCCCTCTCTTTTTCCATCCCCTTTCTTGGGTATAAGTGTGTGCATATATGTGTGTAATCAATGGCCTTCATATTTAAAATATTTGAAGAGGACACTATGGACAGCAGTCATGAGCCCCAATTTTCAGGGGAGTGGTTGAAAATACTAGTGGGTTGATACACTGCAACTGTACAAGAAGGCAAATGATGCTGTAGTTTAGTGTGGCGCCACCATGGGCAGCATTTGTGAGGTTTCCTGATTCATATTCCAGGGAAGATCTGCTTGGCAGAAGAAAATTGCTTACAGTTGCCATACCTCCAAAAAACAGAAGTCCAGACTCTTCCTTGTCAAGCAAGGTTCTCAGTAATCTGTCTCAACCTACTTTTCCAATATTGTTTGCCCCTTGACTACCTGCCCACTCAAGTGTACCCTCCTGCTGACACAAAAGGCTATTTCCTTAACATTCTAGTCTTTTTGCATATCTCTGTCTTTGGTTGTATTTTCTTCCTCTTCTTAAAACTCAAAATCCTACTTACCTCCAAGGCCCAAGTTGGTACCAGTTTCTACAAAGAATTCCCCAGTCCCCACTCCAAGCCAAATTAATCTTCCCCTCTGCTCTTTGTTACTTTGTTCACTTCTCTGCTACAGCATTTACCCATTCTACTCAGTATGGTCATGACTTGGCTTTTTCACCTGTATCCCCACTCTATGCTTTCAAAGTTGTGGCCCATGTCTCATTCATCTTTGTATGCCCACAGTATCTAGCGCATAGACACCAGTAGATGTTTACTAGAATTAACTATATTAATATGAACTGAATAAATAATGAATAAATAATGCTCACTCCATAATGTACAGCCAGCTGAGGAGCTTTGGCATTCTGGTTGTTCATGACATGATAGACCAGGCATAATGCACACAGTCTGGTCTCTAATACAGTGTATGAGTACTCCACTTCTGAGTTACGCATGATGTGCTGTCAGCTGTGATAGTTTCTCTAAAATCCACTGCTGAGCTGCACTTTTAGAAACTGTAGTCTCATGTAGTATCATAATTAGAGTATAGGATTTGGAGTCAAATAGATCTGAATTCAATTCCAGCTTTGTCTTTTACTAACTCTGTTACCAATTCACTTAACCTTTCTGAGGTCCAGTTTCCTGACCATTAGTTTGGAATTAATCAAGATACTAAGATGAAAAGCTTAGGATAGCACTTAATATACAGTTAGGTATTCAACAAATAGTAACTACTGCAAGTGTAACTTAGAGATACCCCAAGAGGTTGCTTTATTTCAGTTGTTTCCACGATACCACTGGGCGTCCCTTTGTGATTGTTATATACTGCACGTAAAATAGTCCTCTGAGGGTGTGCCACGTCCACGGCCATTATTTTTTGTATGTATTTGACCCTGCTCTTACCACACGACTTCTCTAGGCTAGCCACAACTCTCCGATGGAAAGAAAGAACTTGAAAAGACTGGGCGGTGGGCTATGAATTGTCCTTGAATATTCATTCTGCATATTATGTATGTTCTGTACTGGATAAAGACTCTTGACTTTGAAGGTAGGGACACAGGTAGTAGTATGGAGTGGAAACAAAGACACACAGAGACATGCAGAAAAAAGAAAAAAAAAAACAAACTAGCAAGAATTGCTGGTGAAAGGGGAACCAGAAGTGCTTACAGATAAGGTAGAGAAAACAAGCTGCTGAGTCCCTTGAATGGTGTTGCTGGGGATCTCTGGAACTAATTGTGGATCCTGAGCTGGGTCTTATTTTCCAGCAAAGCTCAACTATGTGGGTACTAAGACTGTTATAAATTCTTATAGATGCCTCCACATATTATCACCTCAAATAACAGGAACCCAACTCTTCTCTTTACAGCCTGAAAGTGCCTAGCTTGGGATCTCAATCGTTTTGATTTAGACATGTCTACTGTTTGAAACTTATCCCAAGGCAATCACTTATTCACCTATGAACTATTTTTTGAATAGTTACTATGGGCCAGGCATCCCGCTAGGCACTAGAACCCCAGGGGAGTCACTCCCTCCCTCCTCTATGTTATTCTTATGCCTTAGTATTAAACTTAATATACTAAATGGCACTTATCTATTTACATGTCTGTACACTTCCTAGACTCTGCCTTCAAGGAAGGCAGTGTTCATGTCTTTTTTTTTTTTTACCATGTCATGCATGATGTCCAGAACATAATAGGTATTCATTAATAATCTTGGATATTTGCTTTGATGGATAAACTGATCAAACGATGCTAAGAGTGATTTCTTGGTGACACTGATATGAGTTTTTGAAGACAGTGTATAATATAGAGATTCAACCTTATCTTATTTCTAGCTATGAAGTTGTGAACATGCACCCTTCCCCCACCACCCAAGCTTTTATGTTAATTGATTTGGCATATAAATAAGGAATTTTGAAGTTCTATGTGTCCTAGAGTTCTCTTATGTCCCTTTATTGAAGTCTTTAATCAATTAATTTTGTTCTAAGTAAAGTCTGTCTCATGAGATTCTTGGCATCATCAAAATAAGGACTTGAGGCAAGCATCTCAGGTATTTCACAGAAACTATTTTTTTGATATAGTGCCATTGAAGACACATGATGTACTTATGGTCCGTTTAACTTTTCCCACTCAGCAACACCAAGGAACAATGGCCCATCCCCATCGCTTGTAATTCCCCCTCCAGATATTAAAAAATGAATGTTGATTTCAAACTCTTAAGGACAGAAGCCTAATTGTAATTTCTAAAGGGCTTCTGTTGTACATCATTGTAAGACTATAGTATTTGACAAATTTGATTATAAGATTCAACAGTGAGAGGATTTCTGAGAAAATTTTGACAAGAGAAATATACAATAAAATGCTGTAAAAGTTACAACTGGTATTCAGAAGAAAGCCTTGAACCAGGTAAGTACTTTTGGTCACGGTGCTTACAAAGTGAGAAGAAATGGGAACATTTCTTGAGCATTTACAATGGACCAGATACTTATCTATTCACTTTTTATACGTCATCTCACGTAGTAGTCTTAGCAACTAATAAAAGCAGATATAATGTTAATAAAAACTGAGGTTCAGAGACATTTAAAAGGCTAGTTGTAAATGTCCGAGCTGGGTTTTGAATCCAGGTATGCCTGACTCCAATGTTGTACATTTTCTACTACACCATGCCTCCTATAGTGGGCTGAATGGTGGCCTCCCAAAAGATATGTCCATTTCCTAACTCCCAGAACCTGAGAATGTAATCTTATTTGGAAAAGGACATTGCAGATATAATTAAGTTAAAGATCTTGAGATGAGGTCATTCTGGATTATTCACATGGTCCTTAAAGCCAATCACGAGTGTCCTTGTAAGAGACATGCATGGGAGAGACATAAGGGAGAAGAGGAAAAGGTGATGTGAGGATGAAAACCAAGCTTGGAGCGATGCAGCCACAAGCCAAGGAATGCCCGAAGCCACTAGAAGTTGGAAGAGACAAAAAAGAATTCTCCCCCAGAATTTTCAGAGGGAGCACAGCTCTGCTGACATCTTGATTTCAAGCTTCTGGCCATTAGAACTCTGAGAGAAAAAAATATTCTGTTGTTTGAAACCACCTGGCTTGTGGTCATTTATTATGGCAGGAGTAGGAAACTAACACACCTTCTAAATCTGTTCTTTTGAATTTTGTATATTTTTTGGATATTTACTAACATAAGTAATCACTCAGTCAGGCTTATCAGTAATATTTTACTACTTAGAATTTTAGGTTCTAGAATTTTAGCTCCTATGTGGAATATAGAATTTATCATGTCCCTACCTTCAGTGTGGTCAGGGAGAAAAGATGAATACACATAAAACAATTAATGAACAGTATTTATTTATATACTAAGGGATATTTATTCAGTGAATATTATGAAGCAAAGATAAGTTTTAGGTGCTAAACATGCAACAATGAATAAGATAGAAAACTTTTCCATTCAATGAGGTTCCAGGAGAAACAATGGCTAGTTCCGGATTCTAAGACAGGAACAAGCTTGGTGGGTTAGAGGAACAAAAGGAGACCTACCTTGTATTAAGTTTTTCAATGGATGTGAGCTGACATTATTATTGTTATTATTCTTTACCCAACTAGCACCCAAGCAATATATTTAGAATTTCCTGACCAAAAAACAATGTTAGTGTTTTTAAAATATATAAATGCAAACACGAAGATACAGGGTCAGTTTGATCCAGCAATGAATGAGGCAATTGCTTATGGGGTCCAATATAGCAAGCATCTCCAAAATGTTTTCTCCATCTATGTGTCATGCACATGTATACATGTGTATATTTGCCCTATATGTAGTATTCTAGGGGAAAAATCATACTAAAAATGAATGTACTGTATTACATTGTTTTGTCCCTACGGTTTACTCTAAAATCTTTACCTAAGATGGTTTACCTAAAATCTTTACAGACTTCTTGCTATTGTAGACTAAGATTTAGCTCACATATATGCTCCCTTCCTCACAATATAATTGTGAAATTATTTTTAGTAATCTTTGAAATTGAAATGTTTTCTTATATTTCGGTTACTAATTTTCTACACTGTCTCTTGACTCCACTTTGTAAAATAAGGATATTTACATACTGTGTCTATCTCTGTGTCTCCTCCAAGCCACCTCCCAATCTCTGTCAGCTGTAGTTTTGCTCTCCCTAGACAGGGTTGATCTCATAATATTTACATTACATTCAATAGGCATAGTTAAATCTCTTGTACTTTGTCTATGTATTTAGCCTAAAAATTAAAAATTGAGAAACAGTATCTTTTTTCTCCTATGAGAAAAAGCAGAGCCAAGTAGTGTACTATGGTTATGTTTCCCTACCTCATGTTCAAATATCTAATCTCCAGAGCTCAGAAGAATGCCCAAAAATTCTCCTTTCCAGCACAGCACCAGGAATTCAAAATTGTGCCAAATTTCACTTTAGCATTATACTTTTTTGTATGGTCTTTATCCCCAGATTGCCTTTCTGTGTGGGGTGGGTGGGTGTGTGTTTGAAAGACGGGACAAGAAAACCATATTCCTAGTGTCTCATAGCTTCTGACTCATTGGTGGCTTGGAATCCATTCCTTTTTCTAAAGAACACTGGCTTTTAGCTTAATTGTTCTTAGAGTCTTTAGTTTTCTTTCTTTTTAATTATATTCTGTGCTTTTAACCTAATCTTGAATTCTTTCTAAGTTTCAATAATATTTTCTTTTCTCTAACTCCATCCCTCTTTTTCACCTCTTTTCTGGAGTCTTCCATCAGCTTGATCCTATGTGGTTGGTTCCACTTTAGATTACTACAGAGATGTCTTTATGAGATTTCCCTTCACTGCTTTTACTAATCCATGGATCCCAAATACTTCTTTCCCTTTTAAAATTTACTTCGTCAATTTTCTGATGAACATTCTCAAGTGATTTTCTAAGTAAGGGTTTCTTTGCATGAGATAGATCAATTTTAAGCATTGAAAATCTTGAAATGTCTTTATTCTCTTAATTTACTGATAGTATTTCTGGCCATCCAATTTTAGATTTCAAACTATTTTCTCTCAAGACTGAACTCAATTATCTATGTATGCTAGCATCTTGTGTTGCTGAAAAGAAATTTATGATTTTTTTTATGATTCTCATTCTCTAGTAGTGACCATTTTTAATGTTGTTTTGTTTTGTTTTGTTTTTTCACTTCACTGGGGGCTTTCAAGATTTTTTTCTTTATTCTTAGTGTTTTCCAGTTTCACAGTGATGTTCCACATGCTACTTTTAGCACACAATACTTTTGTCATTTATTCTTCTTTATATATACTAAAGATCTTGAATTTAAAGATCCATGCTTTTCTTCATTTCTAGAATGTTATTTAGTTTTTTAAATTAAGAATCTCGTTTCTTTCATTTTCTTTTTCTGGAATCTCTAATAGTTGAAACTTGAATCTCCTGGGCTAATGTTCTTTATCTTTTTTTTTTTTTTTTTTTTTCCGGTACGCGGGCCTCTCACTGTCGTGGCCTCTCCCGTTGCGGAGCACAGGCTCCGGACACGCAGGCTCAGCGGCCACGGCTCACGGGCCCAGCCGCTCCGCGGCATGTGGGATCTTCCCGAACCGGGCCACGAACCCGCGTCCCCTGCATCAGCAGGCGGACTCCCAACCACTGTGCCATCAGGGAAGCCCTGTTCTTTATCTTTTATTCTCTTTTTTTTAAACTATATTTTGGGGAATTCCCTTGATTTTATTTTTTCCTTGTTTTGGCTTTCTTTTTAAATTTCAGCTGGTATATTTTTAATTATCAAGGGCTTTTTATTGTTTTTGTTCCTTGCTCATAGCATCTTGTCCTAGTTCTAAGGATGTAATATCTTCTCAAACCTCTCTAAGGGTGTGAATTAGATTTTGTTAAACTTTTTTATTATTATTTTCTTTGTTTCTCTTTGTTTACTCTAGAGAGTAAGCTGTTTCTGTTTATTCTACTTGATCATTGTTATTTCACATGATTTCTTCAATTATACGGCAAATTTTAACTGACTATTGTGTTTAAGAATGAAGTAAATAAACTGACTGGAAGTTTGTGGACTTGGGTAAATTGATGGGAAGGTAGGCATCATGTTGGGAAACCCTCAGACACACAAAGCACAAACATCAACACTACAGTAGTGGCTACAGTGTGTTTTTGACCATTTATTCATTCTTTAGAGAACTCCCTTTCTTCACACAACCAAATTGGGAATAAACATCTGGCTACTAGATACTCTAAATATTGTAGTGGGAAAGTATGAAGTTGGGGTGAAGATCACAACAGAAGTTTATATTCACAGTTCAATCATTCATTCATTTAATCAAACCCCAAACTGTTATTAATGGTCTACAAATTGGTTAACCAAACAGACAAATTGCTCTTATGAACGTGATTATTTTTTGTAAAAGAGGCATCGAACAAGAACATAAAAATATAATATACTAGGTACTGTGAAGAAAATTAAAGCAGAGTAGAGGAGATACAGAGTGATGGGTTTGAAGGAAAGGCAAGAGATAGTTGTTGTTTAGATAAAGCGGTTAAGGAATATCTTTGATAGAATGGTATTTGAATAGGGACTTGAGAGAAATGAGGTAGAAAGACATGGAGATATTAAAGGAAGCATGTGGTAAACAGAGAGATTAGGAATGCAAAGCAAGATGGGATTTTTCCTGAAGGAATTAAAGATACTTCTCATTCTTGCCTTGGAGTTTCTCTGTGGTTCTGCAGGCATGCTGACTTCCTACTCAGTGGCAGGGTCCTCAGAAAATATTCTAGATGGTGGTTATTTCCATCTAGCTTCATCAGCTACCCTTATTCATGTACTTTCTTTCATTCCAGAACTTTGTTGAGATTTTTAGTTCATTAATGACTCCATTCTCTGTTCATTGCCATGAAATTTTAGTTTATAAAAACTTTTTAAGGAACTCTTTAGGAATAGATTGGGCTCAGATTGCCATATTGAACTAAATTAAAAACCAAAAAAACCTCTCTTAAAATGGTCTGTTATCCCCTTTTTAAAGCTATTTCAAAACAAACCAAAAAAAAAAAAGTTATCATTTTCATGAGGTTCTAAACCAGCCTAAGGGCATTGGAGGATTTGAATAGTAATGCTAAGATAAGGATATGTGTCATTATGCTATCTCTCACATCAATGGGGAAATATCAAGAGAGAAAGTTAGTATATAATGTATAAACAGTGATTCATATTGTCAAAAAGGACATAAAACAAAACTGTTTTAAAAAAGCAAGAAATTAAAACTGAATGGTACTTTCCCAATGAAATCAACCCAATGCCATGTTTTATGAATTGATTTTTACCCTTATTCGATATCACCATAGTTAAAGATCCAATAAATATATGACTTAATGAATCAAAGCAAATAAAATAAACCTAAGTTCCAAATATATGAGAACTCATTAAACTTCTATTTCTGAGGCAGTAGTCCAGAGGCTGGTTGTCAAATTAAACTGGAAATTTTAAAAAAAGGAAAAGAAAAACATTACATCTAAGTGTGGAATGCTGATTCTATAAGCTATAAAAAATTGTTTTGCTCTGCCAGAGAAATCAGTGATGGTTTTCAGGTACTGTACTTGTCAGCTATAAGACAACCAGTGTCCTGAAATCCCTCATGATAGTCAACCTTATCTGAAAGTTCAGTAGTTTACACAGGTTCCTGGAGATTTGGTAGCATAATGGAAATATAAACTGTGCTATCAAACCCCAGGTATTTGTTCTTTCATTGTTTCATAACACCACATGGCTCATTTGAAAATAATAAATAGTTTCTATATCCATACTCTGGCAAATTTACCTACTCCCTCTCTAGCATTGCAGAAACAGGTAATGATGAAATCTAAAGTAATGTATACATTACGTAAAACTGACTTGCACTCAAAAATAACAAGACTCTCCAGAAGGAACACTAGACTCAAGCAATCAGAAAACAGTCTCCGTTGTTTTTTTTTTTTTTTTTAGCATCTCTATTGGGGTATAATTGCTTTACAATGTTGTGTTAGTTTCTGCTGTATAACCAAGTGAGTCAGCTATAGGTATCCCCATATCCCCTCCCTCTTGTGTCTCCCTCCTACCCTCCCTATCCCACCCCTCTAGGTGGTCACAAAGCACCAAGCTGATCTCCTTGTGCTATGTGGCTGTTTCCCACTAGCTATCTATTTTATATTTGGTAGTGTGTATATGTCAATGCTACTCTCTTACTTCATCCCAGCTTACCCTTCCCCCTCTCGTGTCCTCAAGTCCATTCTCTACATCTGCATCTTTATTCCTGCCCTGCCCCTAGGTTCTTCAGAACCATTTTTTTTTTTAGATTCCATATATATGTGTTAGCATACGGTATTTGTTTTTCTCTTTCTGACTTACTTCATTCTGTATGACAGACTCTAGGTACATCCACCTCAATACAAATAACTCAATTTCATTTCTTTTCATGGCTGAGTAATATTCCATTGTATATATGTGCCACATCTTCTTCATGCATTCATCTGTCGATGGACACTTAGGTTGCTTCCATGTCCTGGCTATTGTAAATAGTGCTGCAATGAACATTGTGGTACATGACTCTTTTTGAATTATGGTTCAGAAAATAGTCTCTTTAGTTCTCTTCCAGGGCCAAGAACAACAGAGTTTTTGTGTGAATGTGAGCACACAGAGGCTTTTAACCATGAGAGTGGAGGTGGTTTTGCAAAATCATAGACAGACCTTCAGCTTTGCTTTTAAGCCACTTGTTAGTCTGATCACTGGTCAATCTTCAGTAGGCTTGTTTCCTGTAATTTCTCCTAAAGGACATTAAAAACTTGACTTGAAACTAGCTTTCTTGACTATGACACTAATTTCTTCAGTCAAGAAATATTTATTGAGCCCCAACGATGTACTTCGACCGAAAAAAAATGCACAACCTAAAAGTTGAGAATTATGCCTTATTCGGCAGACAAAACTGAGGACTTCAGCCTGGGACACAGCCTCTCAGATATATCGCTCTGGGGGCCTGCTCTGAAGAGGTAAGGGAGGAGTCAGAATATACAGAAATTTTTGCAACAAAGACCAGGTAGTTGGAACATCAAAAGATTATTGTTAATTAAAGAAAACCAGATATCTCAAGTTAAGGAATTTAGTGCTTTTCTATGTATGGGAAGATGCAAGAGTCTGGGCTCACTGAAATCATCCCTTTGATATGCACCTCAGCTATCTGGGGCCAGTATCCTGAGCTTTCTCATCCTGAGTCCCCGCAGGGTGCACAGTGGTGAGGTGAGGTGGGGTGGCGTGGTGACTGCAGCAGTTGAGTGCAGGATGGCAGGCATCCTGTTTCTATCCTGAGTGCCCTCAGGGCTCACCATCCAGGCAGCTGTACTGTGATGGCTGATAGCTGCAACATCCTTTGTTTACTGAAAAGACCAGGCAACATTTTTTTTCATTGACAGTACCAAGCACAGTGCTGAGAGCTGGGGATACAGTAATGAGTAAAACACAAAAGAATCCCTGTCCTTTTGGCCCTTAGAGCATATGGAGTCCCTGCCCTCATTTCATGTATGACCTACTGCAGGAGACAAGCACTAATTAATAATTACACAGCTAAATATGTAAATTAAATGGTAACTAGTGTCATAAAAGAGAAGGCATATGCCTCTATAAGAACATGTAATAGGAGGATTTGACCATTCCTGGTTGGGGATGTGAGTGAGTAGTGAGGAAGATTTCATAAAGAGGGCATATTTGACAGGAGCCAGAGTAAATAAAAGTAAGGCAGAAGAAGGCTTTGGGGTGAAAGGACAAGTTGTGCAAAGGCCATGTTGCAGTCGGGAACATTATATTTTCCAAGAACTGAAAGAAAAGCCATGGTAGCTAGAGCCAGACATCATGGGGAAAGGAGCATGCAATGACTTGAGGCTGCAGAGATGAGCAGGGGCCAGCCCACGTGGAGCTGGTGAAGGTTTGTGGTCTTTATCCTGAGGGCATGGCTTCTTTTAAGCCGTGAAGTGATGTGATCCAAGTTGCATTTTGGAAAGGAAACCTGTGGCTTGGTGTAGGGGAGAGACTGAGGGTAGAACAAGAGGTGTACAGATCAGTTAAGAGATTATGCAGAAAACAATCATCCAGGCAAGCGATGTGAAATTTTAGCAGGCTTTTCAATACACTTCTCAAAAAGCAGATGCTTAAAAATGAGACAGTGATTTATACACTTGGAAAGTAAAGCTAGACTACCTATATCGATCTATCTGTCCACCTATTTCTACATTTATCTTCCTGTTTTAATTATTTTTTTCCTCTGAGCTGACCTCTTTTCCATTCCTGGAAGGTTGATTATCTCTTCTTGCCTGGAGTCTTTGAACACTTGGTGTATCCTTTTCCAGGGAAAGCTTTTCCTTCTAATCACCCTTTGGCCTTAGTTAAGTATCTCTTTCTCCAGGAAGCCTTAAATTGACCCGCAAAATCCAAGATAGCTACATTTATGATGACTCCCATTGCACCAAATAGGTTGTGGTACTTAATTATTTATAACTGTTCATCTAATTCTAGTTTCTCTCTTTCAGCTCTAAGTGCCTTGAAGGCAGGAACTATGTCTATTGTATCACTATTTTATATTATGAACCTATAGCACCTGGCACATCATAGAAAAAGTATTTACCAGTTAAATAAATGCAATACAATATACTTACTTGACAAGACTAAATCTGCATTTATCTTTGAAATATCTGGAGTTTTTTAGGGTGACAGTGCTAAAAATATTAGTATTTGGTTTATGTTTTTTGGTGAGAGGGGCATCTAATTTACTTCAGTTTTGCATCTGCTTTGCTAGTGAATGTCCATCATGCTTCTTTTATGATGAATACTCTAGAGAGCAGACTGGCATGGACCTGCAGTTAATTGAAGAGGATATTTAATTTCTGTAACTTTGGGTAGGAGAGGAGAGAGAAAGGTAGGTGGATAGGTGGGAAGGAATGAAGTATTTGGAAAGAAATGATGTTGGAAATTCACTGCCTATGGAATGATTTTGACATTGTGCACCTGTGATCTGTCTTTTGGCAAAAATATCCTCATGGAAAATCCAAGCACTACCAATAGCGCTGCTTAAACCTCAAGGTTTATGAGACATATTAGCTCACCTGGAGATATTCCATTTTTAATTGTCACACACTAGGGCTGTTGCTATGCTGTGGTTACTTTGCAGAAACCAATGATTGTGCCAAGAGTTGAAATTTAGCTACAGACCCCCAGAGTCACCCGCTGTTGGAGTGAGGCAGATTTCAACCATATGAATATGACTTTCCTCTTAAAAATATGAGAAACCAGTCTTTTTTTGGCTATAAAATCCATCACAACAATATTGAATAAATATTTATGAGATGAGAGAAATATACTATGATGTTTTAGTCTATTAAAGCATATTCTATGCCTGGGGAAATTCATGACCAGCATCAGGAAATCATTAATTCTATGGCTGGTCTAAGAAGGGTTGCCCCAATCTCTTTTCCCAAATGCTAGGAAAAATTTACAGCAGCATTATTTTGGTGCATTAGAAGTCTTGGTTAATTAAGTATATTTATATTGCTGATGCTATTTTATTTTTCTGTAATACCTTTAGCTTCTATCACAACACGTAGGTTACCAGTAGGCTACTATTATTCACCAATATACAGTTCAGTACTCAAGCAATTTACCTAATCAAGTGAATATAATCAAACCCGCACTGGTGTGACACAGACCGAAAGCAGTAGAAGAGACGGCCAGCGGCTGGCAAGATCAACAGAGAAAGAAAAGTCAGGAGTCCCACATAGTGATATAAAGAACTAATTTGTGGCACTGCTCCCCTTCCCAGGAAATAAAGGTTTTGCCCCTCCCCCATCAGGTATGTCTGAACATTCCAGAAGGAGGAAAGCACTAAAATATGATAACTCTCTGAAATATGACAAAACAAGAAACCTATTCATGAAATCAGCTCCATGATATGTTTTCTATACACTAGATTAGACTTGCCTATTCTAGAATTTCATATAAATGGAATTATACAATACCCAGGTTTTGCATCGTTTCTTCTGCCCAGCATGTTTTTTGAGACAAATTAATGGCTCTTCTTTTACTAATGATATTGATAATGTGTGTCTTATATTTTGTTTTGATTAATTTAGGTAGATTAGTCTAGGTACAGGTTTTTCTGATTCATTGATTTTCTCTTTATTATTTCCTTTCTTATACTTTATTTGGTTTAATTTTCTCTTCTCTTCTTAGCTTCTTAAGATAGAAGCTTAGACCATTGATGTAAGATCTTTCTTCTTTTTCAGTACAAGCATTTAAAGCTTTAAATTTCCCTCTCAGCTCTACTTCAGCTAATTCAATATTTTTGATTTGTGGAATTTTCTTTTTCATTTAGTCTAAACTATAACTACTTTGGATTTCTTGCTTTTAGAGTTTAAAGGTTGCATCTTTTTTCCATTACTCCACTTTAACCTATCTGCATCTTTATACCTAAAATAGATTTCTCATAGAGATTTTTCTGAAACTCTCTGCCTTTTCATTGGTGTGCTTATATATGGTTTATATTTAATATAATTAATTATATGGTTAAGTTAAAAATCTATCTTATTGCTATTTGTTTCCTCCTCTTTGTTTTTTTTTCTTTTCCTGCCTTCTTTTAGATTAATTAAATGTTCAGTATTCTATTTTATTTATTCCATTATTGGGTTACTAACTATTCATCTTCATTTAACTTTTTTCGTGGTTGCTCTAAAGATGCTCTGTAGTATGATATGCATCTTTAATTGATCACAGCGAGAGGCAATATTTTAAATCTTATTTTACAGATGAAATGACTAGAGGCACAGAAAGCTTTATATGCTTGCTTGAGATCATGCAGCTTGTAAGAGGCAAAGAAGATGTTGAAAGAGAAATACGGAGTTTAGCCTAGATGGGGTTACTTATGTGCAGCACAGCATATAAGCAAAGGGATAGTGAAAAAACATGTATGCACAACAGTAGAAGAAAGAAAATACATAGCAAAATACTTTCATGGCTAATGAACTCATTTGTGAAGAAAAAGATAAGGTCTTAGAAACTGTGGTACCAGTGAAGAAAAGAAGAAATAATTTCCTTTAACATTTTTCTGTTTATTCTGTGGGCAATGTTGGCCATAGAAACTAGTTGATGCCAATTTAATTTGTATATCCAAGTGTTCTAATACTAAATGATCTCATATATATCTCCATATATATTTGTGTTATAGTCCTTTTCAGTCCTTTTTTTAGTCCAATTTTAGTCCTTTATAAAGGATGATCAAGATGCGCATATTGATATCATCTTTACATGCTTGACCTAAATAAAATTCTTCACTCTACTATTCTCATAATTAATATTATAACTTTTTAATCCATACAAGATACTATAATTAGGAAATGAGACTTAATATAAGAAGGCATTCCTGGTTTTTTTCCTAGTCAAACTGTATCTGATTTTGGCCTATTTTTATAATTCTTAAAAATATCATGGAAAGGGACAGCTGTATTCTGAACGTGGAAGCAGAGTCTAACCACCTACATAGAAAACATTTTTAGCACCTCATCTAGCTTATGCAGAAATGGAGGTTCACTGTAGAAAAAATAGCTGGGAAGAAATATGTATTTTGTTTAGATCCCTTATTCCCTCCTTTCTGCTGGTTCAGCTTCATTGCTGATCTTCCTGTAATATTTGCCAGTGTGTTCTTTCTCTGACTCAACCTGTGCACAGCCATTAGTTTAATCGAAGCTTTTCACCTATTTGCTCAAAAATTTCTGGGAGCTTATCCACTAAATAAATAACAAGCTTCCTAGCATAGCATTAAAAAGCTCCACAGTCTGATACTTAATTTCCTTTCCAGACTTCCCTCTCAATATTCTATTACATCAGCATCATAGTCAATGTGAATCCAGTGATTTTTGCCATTTTAAAATGTATATTTTGTTTTTCTGCAAGTCCAGATTTAACCTGCCATTCTGTCTGTCTATAAAGCTCTTCTAATGCCAACAGCCAATTTTAGAATCCTACCCATTCTTCAAGACCATGCAGTCTCTTCAACAAAGTCTTTTACAAATGGTCCCTCAGGTTTTTGATCTCTTCTATTAATAAGTTTAAAGAACTGATAGCTGAAGCCCTTATGACCTCAGGTTGTATAGTTAGGTTGTATAGCTTTTCATTCTCCTATTGATTTATTTATGCATATATATATATATTTTTTAATCTTGCTTTTCAGGTTTTAAATTCTTTGAAAAAAAGGAACTGAGTTTATTTCATCTTTAGTCCAGAATAATGTCTCTTATACAGTGGTTGTAAATAAATTTTATTTTAAAAAGTGAATTTAAAAATACTGGATTTGGGCTTCCCTAGTGGCGCAGAGGTTGAGAGTCCGCCTGCCGATGCAGGGGACACGGGTTCGTGCCCCGGTCTGGAAGATCCCACATGCCGCGGAGCGGCTGGGCCTGTGAGCCATGGCCTCTAAGCCTGCGCGTCCGGAGCCTGTGCTCCGCAACGGGAGAGGCCACAACAGTGAGAGGCCCGCGTACCGAGAAAAAAAAAAAAAAAAAAACACCTCGATTTACTGAATAAACAATCCCAAGGGATGTTTATGATGTCCAAACGTTGCAGGATTTGAAGAAGTCAGGAGAATTCTGGGTAATCGATCTATCAGCTCTCAGACCATTGTAGAATAACAGCCCCCTTCTTTGGTATGTTGATATGGACAGTATGGCAGCTAGTTAGCTACTGTTTCTCACTTCCCACCCCAACTTTCTGTACTCAGACTGGGACTCCATTAAACACTTTTCATGATTCCCAGCTCATTCATCTCTGGCTCTGCCAGGGGAGGGAGCTAGAAAGAGGTTGCCAGGCTAGAGGAAAGAGAAGGAATGTGCTCTTTCCCGTGGGTTTCCTGGGAGCTCCCTGTCCACTGTGGATCCTGTTAGCCTCACCTCAACAAGACTTCTTCACCCCAGCAGTGACAGTTTTGTCCTGTGACAGCAGCTCTTGCAGTCTTTCCAGCACTTGCTGAACCTGCCCCATTATGCTGTCCCTCTGAGACACCAACCCCACGGGGCCCCTCCTCCGAGTGTCTGAGTTTTAATAATTCCAACCTCTTCCCTTACTTCACCAACCATGGGGGTAGTAGCTGCCTTCGGAAATTATTACATTCATGATATCTTAGAATTCTCTTTTTACTCTTTCAGTTGCTTAGTGTATCAAATGCAAAAGGAAGACTTTTACTGCAAATAAAACGAAGAACCAAGCAGTCTGAAAGTTATTTCACTCAGAATGAATTCAGCAAATTGAGATTCAACACTGTCAACTAAAATTTTAAACCTCTCAGCAGAAGAGTGTTTCCTTGACCACTGACAATTCTGTTTTCAAGCATAAATCCAATTATTTGATTTTGGAGGTACAGCTCTGGGCAATATGATCGTGACAGGATGATCACATATTAAATGCTGACAGGGCTTCACCGGAAGCTCTGATTTAGGTTGTTTGTGGAGTCCAAGAGCCCAAACAGTAGTCAGGAATGGAATTAAATATAACAGACATCATGGAAATGGATTACAAAACCAGAGAATAGAAATGCCTATTTTTTTCAATTCACAAGAAGATCATGCTTAACAAATTTAGATTAATTGTTAAAAAATTAAATCTTTAAGAAATTAAATGTTTTGAAATGTATTCAAATCAAATGACATTGATTATATGTATTAGGTGTTTATTTAGCATAATTATTTATTTTATAAGTCCCTGCTATAAGGAAACCACTGCAAAATTCCAAACAAATGTTTTCTTTCCCTTACATAAAATAATTGAAATATGACTATACTTGAGGAAAATTGGTTTGTATATACATCCTTGGAGATGAAATCCATTTCTACATGCAAGATATATTTTCGTAAACAAATATCTAAGTACATCTTGTTTAATGGCATTTATATGTCTTGAGTTATTTTTATTCTAACTTCATTGATTTACATGCAAGTGTCCAGCTTTCCAAACACCACTTGCTGAAGAGACTCTCTTTTTTCCATTGTATATTCTTGCCTCCTTTGTTGAAGATTAATTGACCATAGGTGTGCGGGTTTATTTCTGGGCTCTCTATTCTATTCCCTTGATCCATATGTCTTTTTTTGTGCCAGTACCACACTGTTTAGATTACTGTAGCATTGTCTAAAGTCTGGGAGGCTTATGCCTCCAGCTTTGTTCTTTTTCCTCAGGATTGCTTTGTTAATTCTGGGTCTTCGGTGGTTCCATACAAATTTTAGGATTATTTGTTCTAGTTCTGTGAAAAATGTCATGGGTAATTTGATAAGGATCACATTAAATCTGTAGATTGCTTTGGGTAGTCTGGACATTTTAACACTATTAATTCTTCCAGTCCAAGAGCATGATATATCTTTCCATTTCTTTGAATCACCTTCAGTTTTCTTTATCAACATTTTACAGTTCTCACTGTATAAGTGTTTCACCTCCTTGGTCAGGTTTATTCCTAAGTTTTTTTTTTTAATGTGACTTTAACAGGGTTGTTTTTTTGTTTTTTTTTTTTACTTTCTCTTTCTGATATTTCGTTGTTAGTGTAAAGAAATGCAACATATCGCTGTATGCTGATCTTGTATTCTGCTACCTTGCTGAATTCATTTATTAGTTCTATTGGTTGGCCAAAAAGTTTGCTCGGGTTTTTCCATAAGCTATTACGGAAAAACCCAAATGAACTTTTTGGCCACCCCAATAATAGTTTGGTTTTTTTTAAATAAATTTATTTATTTATTTATTTATGGCTGAGTTGGGTCTTCATTGCTGCGCGTGGGCTTTCTCTAGTTGCGGTGAGCGGGGGGCTACTCTTCTTTGCAGTGCACGGGCTCCTCATTGGGGTGGCTTCTCTTGTTGCAGAGCACAGGCTGTAGGCGTGTGGGCTTCAGTAGTTGTGGCTCGCAGGCTCTAGAGAGCAGGCTCAGTAGTTGTGGAGCCCAGGCTTAGTTGCTCCGTGGCATGTTGGATCCTCCCCGACCAGGGCTCAAACCCGTGTCCCCTGCATATCTTAACCACTGTGCCACCAGGGAAGTGCCCCAATAATATTTTTTGTGTGGAGTATTTAGGTTTCTCTATATAGAGAACAATAGCATCTGCATATAATGACAATTTTATCTCTTCCCTTCCAATTTGGATACTTTTTATTTTTTTAATTAATTTTTAATTATGAACTAATTTTTAAGAATTTTTTAAATTTATTTTTTTAATTGAAGTATAGTTGACGTACAACATCATATATTATGAACTATTTTTAAAGTTACAGAAAATTAGAGTGGATAAGGTACTCTGAGGACTGATCCAGTTTTATTAAATCTTAAGTTTGATATATTTGATTTTGAATATTTAGAGTAAATAATTACCAATTTAATTGAAGAACCTTGCATGCCCCAGAATCCATTTCCAAATTTCATTGCCAAAGCAACTGTAAGGTGATTTTCAAGTTTTTCTTCAACATGTATGCTCTTACACTATTACTTTATGTATTCTAAAAGTATATATAATTCTTTTGCAACTTTTCAAACATTATATAAGCTATGTCATACATTATATATCATTCTGCAACATATTTTTGCTCAAAATTTAATTCCTGAGATTTATATATGTTGATATAGGGTAGCTCTATCTCATACATTCTAACTGACTTCAAGTGTTTCATTATGAGTATGCCACAGTTTGTTAACCATTCTTCTATAAGGAGCATTACAGTTGTTTCAAAAATTTTCTTAAACAACAATGCTGCCATGAATGTTCTACCATAGGTCTCCTTGTGCTTCTGAGTTCAAGTTCTCTTGGGTACATAGTTGGAAGTGGGATCCCTTGGGTGGAATGTTATACACATCTTCAACTGTACTAGATATTGTCAGTACAAGGCTTGTACCAATGAACACTACTTCCTGCAGGTGTGAGCGCTCCTGTTTCTCCAGGTTCTCATCAGTATTGGTTGACTCCTTAATTTGTACCTACATGATGGATATTTAATGATGTCTCATTGTTTTCCTTTGCATGTCCTTGATTACTAGTTACACTGAACCTCTTTTCAGGTGCTTATTTTGGCCACAAGGGTTTTCTTTTCTGCAAATTACCTTTTTAAATATGTTACCTAATTTTCTACTGAGTAGTTTTATATATTATAGAGTAATGCTATGTGCTTGTACACACTTTGAAAATCTTCCCTCAGCTTGAATTTTGCTTTAACTTTATTCCTGGTGTCTTAGGTTGAAGTTAAAGGCTTAACTTTGGGGACTTCCCTGGTGGCACAGTGGTTAAGAATCCACCTGCCAATGCAGGGGACACAAGCTCGAGCCCTGGTCTGGGAAGATCCTACATGCCATGGAGCAACTAAGCCCATATGCCCCAACTACTGAGCCTGCGCTCTAGAGTCCACGAGCCACAACTACTGAGTCCATGCACCTAGAGCCTGTGCTCTGCAACAAGAGAAGCCACTGTGGTGAGAAGCCAGCGCACTGCAACGAAGAGTAGGCCCTGCTTGCCACAACTAGAGAAAGCCCAAGTGCAGCAACAAAGACCCAATGCAGCCAAAAATAAATAAATAAAATAAATAAATTTATTTTAAAAAAATGGTTTAACTTTGATGTGGTTAAATGTAGCAAACTTTTTATTTTATGGGGTTTTTTTTTGTATTTTGTTTTAAAAACTATTTTCTCTTCCTGAAGTCATATATATTTGCCTCTATTTTCTTCAAAATTTAAATGTTTTGCTTTGGGTTTTATGTATATGAAACTTATTTAGGGTATAGTTTGAATAAAAATAGAATTTTAAACTATCTCATATTTATAATCATTTTTCTAGCACCTTTTATTGAATAGTCAATCTTTTCTCCTCTGATTTGTAAAGCTTTCTTTATTATACACCAAACATCCATGCGTGTATAGATAGATGTGTTTATATATAAAAATATTTTTGTTCCTTTGTTTGCTTCTTCCCATATCAGTATCATACTGTCTTAATTCAGTAAATTATAAGTTTTAAAATCTGGTATTTTTAAATCTGGTAGTTTTAAAATATGCCTGTACAGCTCGCAAGTGTTACTAAAAAGAAATGAAGGCTTACTTTCTATCAAACACTTATCCAGTCATTTCATCTCCAATCAGTTCCATGTCTATTTTAATTAACCCTCTCTCTATCTTATCTTTCAGTGTATATGACAACTGCCCAAATTGCAAGTTGTGGTTGGTAATATCTGAGGCAGGTGCTTGGCTTTGAAATGCATCATCCAGCTGGCATTTTTCTGTTTAGCTAGTCAGTTTGTTGGCACGAGTTTCTGATCTTATTTTTGGAGGTACTTGGAGATATAAATGTGTGTGTGCTTTCACGTATATATTAGGGTGTGTGAGTGTTTGAGTGTGAGTGTGTGCACATGAGTACGTGTGTGTTTATGCACATGCATTCTGAGGCTACTACTTCAATAATAACATCATATTTTTTCTTAAAAAGGGTTGAGAGAGTATTTCATTGGGGTCACAAATACATAACTAAGAGTCATGTATGGAATTCTGAATATTGCTTTTATTTCAGATGATTTATTTTTTATTACATCTGAGAGAACAGTATATAGTAACTGGCAGATCAACAGAACATTTGACAGGGTTTTAATTCATTTTGAAAAACAGTAACATAATTTTTATAAACATCAAATACCCATAAAAGGGGAAATTGACAGTAACACAATCATAGTAGGCAACTTTAACAACCCACTTTCACCAATGGACAGATCATCCAAAATGAAAATAAATAAGGAAACACAAGCTTTAAATGATACATTAAACAAGATGGACTTAATTGATATTTTTAGGACATTCCATGCAAAAACAATACTCTTTCTTCTCAAGTGCTCATGGAACATTCTCCAGGATAGATCATATCTTGGGTCACAAATCAAGCCTTGGTAAATTTAAGAAAATTGATATCGCATCAAGTATCTGATCCGACCACAACGCTATGAGACTAGATATCAACTACAGGGAAAAAAATCTGGAAAAAATACAAACACATGGAGGCTAAACAATACACTACTTAAAAACCAAGAGATAACTGAAGAAATCAAAGAGGAAATCAAAAAATACCTAGAAACAAATGACAATGAAAACACAATGACCAAAAACCTATGGGATGCAGCAAAAGCAGTTCTAAGAGGGAAGTTTATAGCAATACAATCCTACCTCAAGAAACAAGAAACATCTCAAATAAACAACCTAACCCTATACCTAAAGCAATTAGACAAAGAAGAACAAAAAACCCCGGAGTTAGCAGAAGGAAAGAAACCATAAAGATCAGATCAGAAATAAATGAAAAAGAAATGAAGGAAACGATAGCAAAGATCAATAAAACTAAAAGCTGGTTCTTTGAGAAGATAAACAAAATTGATAAATCATTAGCCAGACTCATCAAGAAAAAAGGGAGAAGACTCAAATAAATAGAATTAGAAATGAAAAAGGAGAAGTAACAACTGACAGTGCAGAAATACAAAGGATCATGAGAGATTACTACAAGCAATTATATGCCAATAAAATGGACAACCTGGAAGAAACGGACACATTCTTAGAAAAGCACAACCTTCCAAAACTGAACCAGGAAGAAATAGAAAATATAAACAGACCAATCACAAGCACTGAAATTCAGACTGTGATTAAAAATCTTCCAACAAACAAAAGCCCGGGACCAGATGGCTTCACAGGCAAATTCTAACAAACATTTAGAGAAGAGCTAACACCTATCATTCTCAAACTCTTCCAAAATATAGCAGAGGGAGGAACACTCTCAAACTCATTCTAGGAGGCCACCATCACCCTGATACCAAAGCCAGACAAAGATGTCACAAAGAAAGAAAACTACAGGCCAATACACTGATGAACATAGATGCAAAAATCCTCAACAGAATACTAGCAAACAGAATCCAACAGCACATTAAAAGGATCATACACCATGATCAAGTGGGGTTTATCCTGAGAATGCCAGGATTCTTCAATATATGCAAATCAATCAATGTTATACACCACATTAACAAACTGAAGGATAAAAATCATATGATCATCTCAATAGATGCAGAAAAAGCTTTCAACGAAATTCAACACCCACTTATGATAAAAACCCTCCAGAACGTAGGCATAGAGGAAACTTACGTCAACATAATAAAGGCCATACATGACAAACCCACAGCCAACATTGGACTCAATGGTGAAAAACTGAAACCATTTCCACTAAGATCAGGAACGAGACAAGGTTGCGCACTCTCACCACTCTTATTCAACATAGTTTTCGAAGTTTCAGCCACATCAATCAGAGAAGAAAAAGAAATAAAAGGAATCCAAATCGGAAAAGAAGTAAAACTGTCACTGTTTGCAGATGACATGATACTACACATAGAGAATCCTAAAGATGCTACCAGAAAACTACTAGAGCTAATCAATGAATTTGGTAAAGTAGAAGGATACAAAATTAATGCACAGAAATCTCTTGCATTCCTATACTCTAATGATGAACAATCTGAAAGAGAAATTAAGGAAACACTCCCATTTACCACTGCAACAAAAAGAATAAAATACCTAGGAATAAACCTACCCAAGGAGACAAAAGGTCTGTATGCAGAAAACTATAAGACACTGATGAAAGAAATTAAAGATGATACAAACAGATGGAGAGATATATCATGTTCTTGGATTGGAAGAATCAACATTGTGAAAATGATTCTACTACCCAAAGCAATCTATAGATTCAATGTAATCCCTATCAAACTACCACTGGCATTTTTCACAAAAGTAGAACAAAAACTTTCACAATTTGTATGGAAACACAAAAGACCCTGAATAGCCAAATCAGTCTTGAGAACGAGAAACGGAGCTGGAGGAATCAGGCTCCCTGACTTTGGACTATACTACAAAGCTACAGTAATCAAGACAGTATGGTACTGGCACAAAAACAGAAATACAGATCAATGGAACAGGATGGAAAGCCCAGAGATAAACCCAGGCACATATGGTCAACTTATCTTTGATAAAGGAGGCAAGAATATACAATGGAGGAAAGACAGCCTCTTCAATAAGTAGTGCTGGGAAAACTGGACAGCTACATGTAAAAGAATGAAATTAGAACACTCCCTAACACCATACACAAAAATAAACTCAAAATGGATTAAAGACCTCAATGTACAGCCAGACACTATAAAACTCTTAGAGGAAAACATAGGCAGAACACTCTATGACATAAATCACAGACAGATCCTTTTTGAACCACCTCTTACAGAAATAGAAATAAAAACAAAAATAAATACATGGGACCTAATGAAACTTAAAAGCTTTCTCACAGCAAAGGAAAAAATTAACAAGACAAAAAACCAACCCTTAGAATGGGAGAAAATATTTGCAAATGAAGCAACTGACAAAGGATTAATCTCAAAATTTACAAGCAGCTCATGCAGCTCAATATAAAAAAACAAACAACCCAATCCAAAAATGGGCAGAAGACCTAAATAGACATTTCTCTAAAGAGGCTATGCAGTTTGCCAACAAACACATGAAAGAATGCTCAACACCACTAGTCATTAGAGAAATGCAAATCAAAACTACAATGAGGTATCACTTCACACCAGTCAGAATGGCCATCATCAAAAAATCTACCAACAATAAATGCTGAAGAGGGTGTGGAGAAAAGGGAACCCTCTTGCACTGTTCGTGGGAATGTAAATTGATACAGCCACTATGGAGAACAGTGTGGATGTTCCTTAAAAAGCTAAAAATAGAGCTACCATACGACCCAGCAGTCCCACTACTGGGCATATACCCTGAGAAAACAATATTTCAAAAAGAGTCATGTGTCACAGTGTTCACTGCTGCTCTATTTACAATAGCCAGGACATGGAAGCAACCTAAGTGTCCATCGACAGATGAATGCATAAAGAAGATGTGGCACATATATAATGGAGTATTACTCAGCCATAAACAGAAATGAAATTGAGTTATTTGTAGTGAGGTGGATGGACCTAGAGTCTATCATACAGAGTGAAGTAAGTCAGAAAGGGAAAAACAAATACCATATGCTAACACACATATATATGGAATCTAAAAAAAAAAAATTGTTCTGAAGAACCTAGGGACAGGACAGGAATAAAGAGGCACACATAGAGAATGAATTTGAGGACATGGGGATGGGGCAGGGTAAGCTGGGACGAAGTGAGAGAGTGGCATGGACTTATATATACTACCAAGTGTAAAATATATAGTTAGTGGGAAGCAGCCCCATAGCACAGGGAGATCAGCTCAGTACTTTGTGACCACCTAGAGAGGTGGGATAGGGAAGGTGTCAGGGAAACACAAGAGGGAGGAGATATGGGGATATATGTATACGTATAGCTGATTCACTTTGTTATAAAGCAGAAACTAACATACCATTGTAAAGCAGTTATACTCCAATAAAGCTGTTAAGAAAAAAATAAGCCTCCAGAAGACTATGTGGTAGATAACCTTATAATAGTTAACATTCACTGATTGTCTCCTGCATGCTAGAAACTTTCTGATGTTTCTTAATCTAAAATATTCCTAATCTTATACATATCTTCCCTTTATCATACAAATGATGAATCTGGAATTTATGTAGTCTACATAAGTTTCTCCCAATATATTTCATAATTAAACCTTCTTATATAAAAAGGTATTTCTTAATCCAAGAGTATTTCATAACCAACCCTAATTATTTAAGAAGAACTTTTAGGTGGTTCTTTAACAGGAATGTTTCCTAGAGTCTAACACCAAAAAGTAGCCCTATAGCTACTATTGGTATAGTGGTAGTGCTATTAAGTGGTAGAACCAGAGATATCTCAAAACTATTGTCATTTCTTGAGCTGTAAGACAATACTAAATAGACTATAGGGTGGGAGTTTGAGAGTTGAAATGTGCAGATGATAAAAACATATTGATATTTGAAAGGATTTCATAGAAGAGAATGTATCTGAACTGAATCTTGACAAATGGCTCATCCAGTGGAAAACAGCATCCCTGCCAGCAATCAGAAAGGCTGAAGAAGACACCAAGGGCAGAAAGGCTTACTCATGCAAAGACCTGGAGACCTGATGGGCCATATCAAATGGGGACTCTAAGTACTTTTGTATGGCTGAACCCCATCTCTAATGTACATACTTTGAGACCCATGGACTTTAATAACAACTCAGCCATTTTTCTAAAAAACTCAGAGAACTTGCTTCTCTCATAACATAAAAATATAAAAAATTTTATTGATCCTCCATTATACAAAAAAGTGATATTTTCTGAGCTTTCTAACAGCTTACATTTAATTCTACATGCCCAGAGAAAAGCTCTAAACCATCAGCATCATAACAGTAAGAAATATAGGACCAATAAGCCATAATATCTAATCAGAAATCCAAGGAAAAATTAGTAAATGTATATCTTTTAGTCTCCCAGCTTTAACAACCAAACTAATTTACCAGTACATGTTCCAAAATACTTAACAGTGGCAATTCTGCCAACTTAGGAGAACAGATAAGTAGAGTGAATGAAGACAAGTCAGAGCACTAACCATTAGGGTACAGTGATATTCTCTGCGTGTCCAAAGACATAATTTGAAATGATTTTTATACATCTTTGCTGCCAGGTTGAGCACTGGCAGATGTCTGTGGCAACTCTTTTGTAAGTGAATGATATTCCATATTAAGGGCTATCTGCAGGGAGCCAATTCAAATAATTGAGATGAATGTCTTGGGCTAGGAATGAACTTCTAAATACTTCACCAGCAGAACAGAAAAATAATACTTAGGAAAACAAAACAAACCTTTGTCTTTATGGAGACCATGAATACTGCCTTAAGTAACTAGCTGTAGAATATATCAACGTTGGCAATTTATTTTGTTAGAAAATGCTCAAATAAAACTAACAGTTAAAAATCACAGGCTATTTGCAAAAATATTTGCAAAGGTTGAAGCTTGCTTTTCCTCAAATTAGCAAGACAAACACCAACGCTGTGAATGGCTTAAATGTAGAAAATATTTTGAAGCTATCCTTGGCAAAATGACATATACCAACTATCATGGTCATTCACAGTAAGAATAAAATCAGGTAAACAAAACAGGAGGCTAGAAAATACAATACAAATAAAGGCATAGTACCATGTGGCTTGTTTCAGCATTAATGTGAAATTGGATCAAATTTTTAAGGAGATGAGAAATGATATTCCTATCTCAAGTAATCATAGAAATTTCCATTTGTTGTAACTTTGTTTTATGACATCCTGTCACCACAGTACTTTTGTTTGATTAAAAAATCTTGATATGTCAGAAAAAGTCTTTTCCAGTTTACTATTAATGCATTATAAAAAGTATCATTTTTTCTTTTCAACATTAAAAAAGCATCATGTGAAAATAATTTTCAGTTCATCTTTTTAACCGGGATGTTTCCTAGAATTTAATGCCAAAAGTGAAAATCAAGTGTACTAATCAAGATTTAAAGATGATGTAAGTTAAACATCTCTTTAAAAAAAAAACAGTATTTTTATGTTTTAATCTACTTTTCCAACTCATTTTTGTCAAGGTCTTATTTATATGAAGTCTTACCCTCCTCTCCCTCAAAAGAAGAAGGGCGGGGGATTAAAAGTACTTAAAGCATCCAACAATGTGACAAATAAAATAAGTGAAAAAAAGTCTGGAAAATATATTTCGGCTAATACCCCAAATTTTTAAAACATCAAAGGTTGATTGTTACTTAGATTTGTGAAGCCAAGGAAAGGGAATAATCAAAGATTCAGAGTAGGGGCTTCCCTGGTGGCGCAGTGGTTGAGAGTCCGCCTGCCGTTGCGAGGGACGTGGGTTCGTGCCCCAGTCCGGGAGGATCCCATGTGCCGCGGAGCGGCTGGGCCCGTGAGCCATGGCCGCTGGGCCTGCGCGTCCGGAGCCTATGCTCCGCAGCGGGAGAGGCCACAGCAGTGAGAGGCCCGCGTACCGCAAAAAAGATTCAGAGTAAAGAAAACTCACATAAAAGAGTCAGGAGTTTGAGAGATAAGATGAAAGTTTCCATTGTAGGCATATCAGCGATTAGTGTAAATGTTTGCAATTAGAAATTTGTCCCTCAAACTGATGAGATCCATGAAAGCTGGAGATAGTAAGCTTAGAGCCATCATCAGAAAGGAATGACTGAGATCATTAGACCAGTTGGGATTTCTGAGAATTAATTACGTAATGGAAAAAGAATGTCTGAGAACTGAAGCATAATTGGATCCCCTCTTATTTAGAGGGCTTGAGAGAAGAAGATGCGAGAAGTCAGGCAAGGAATAGGAAAGCTCTAGGAGAGAGAAAAGGAACATCAGGAGACAGCAATGGTATCAAACATGAAGCTGGAGAGAGTTTCAATCATGGCCATGTGACCTGTGCAGTCACACAGGGCCTAGCACTTACAAGGTTGCCATGTTTGGTTTAACACTCTGTTTTCATGGTCTCTTGTCAAGAATTTTCGGATGAGGGGCCCTGAATTTTCACTTTACACAGGGCCTTGCAAATTATGTAGCTGGTCTGGTTTCAGAAATCAAAGCTGCTTCCCAGTCAGCAAGGAGAAGGACTAATAGATGTCTCCCAGGATTCTCATGAAAATACCTATGATTACATGAAAACAGACAAAGAGCTGGCAATAATGCCATAAAATAATAGAGAAGAAAAGCCACATGCCAAAAATCTGGGCAGAAATTCAATTATCTGCCTCTTTGATGAAGATGAATAGAAAAGTACATTCTTGGACAACATAAGTAACATTGTATGCCCAGAATCACACTCAGGCAGATGGCCACAAAAAATATAGGTAGGGATAGAGACGAACATTTTGATTCACTGACACTTTTAGTACCTAACCTCGGTATGAAGAGACTGACAAGACCAGAGAGCAACAGGCCTTCTTTCCTTAAATATTTAGAAACTATATTTAAAATAATCCAATGCCAAGGCCCCACACCTTCTGAGCCAAATACTTTTTCCCAACCACTGCAGGTACTCCAGAAGTACTCTGAGAATGACCTGTGCAGGAAGTGAAGGGTGGCAAGAGAGATATGGACACGTCTCTTGGTATACCCTGGATTGCTTAATGGCCTGAGGAAACCATCACAGATTGGCGTAAAGACTGCAGATGGCAGGGAACACTGCATGCTGCTGGGGAGATGGGGTAGAGCATTTCAGAACAAAGGAACTGCAAACTGCATGTGCATCTCTAACTCAGGTAGACAACCCTAACCACTGGAGTAGAAGAGACTGAGGGCTGTCAGGCATAACAAATTGCCAAAAGGCTGTGGACCTTATTCTCTGGGCTAGAGAGTAGAGGAGGGTGGACCCTACTGACCACAGGAGGTCTAAGGACACTTTATGTATCCTGTCTGTTATTGAAAAACAAAACTGTAGGGATCTCTCTCCTCTATGGCTGAATAAATTAAGTAATCAAAACTGACACTTGGAATTATTAGAGAAATGCAAATCAAAACTACAATGAGGTATCACCTCACACCAGTTACAATGGGCATCATCAGAAAATCAACAAACAACAAATGCTGGAGAGGATGTGGAGAAAAGGGAACCCTCTTGCATTGTTGGTGGGAATGTAAATTGATGCAGCCACTATGGAGAACAGTACGGAGGTTCCTTACAAAACTAAAAATAGAATTACCATATGACCCAGCAATCCCACTACTCGGCATATATCCAGAGAAAACCATAATTCAAAAAGAAACATGCACCCCAATGTTCATTGCAGCACTATTTACAATAGCCAGGTCATGGAACCAACCTAAATGCCCATCAACAGACGAATGGATAAAAAAGATGTTGTACATATATACAATGGAATATTACTCAGCCATTAAAAGGAACGAAATTGGGTCATTTGTTGAGGCATGGATGGATCTAGAGACTGTCATACAGAGTGAAGTAAGTCAGAAAGAGAAAAACAAATATCGTATATTAACACATATATGTGGAATCTAGAAAAATGGTACAGATGAACTGGTTTGCAGGGCAGAAATTGAGACACAGATGTAGAGAACAAATGTGTGGACACCAAATGGGGAAAGCGGCGGGGGGTGGCAGTGGCGGTGGTGGGATGAATTGGGCGATTGGGATTGACATGTATACACTGATGTGTATAAAATGGATGACTAATAAGAACCTGCTGTCTAAAAAAATAAATAAAATAAAATTCAAAAAAAAAAGGTACTTGGGAAGTTTGGATTTATTTAGTCAACAAAGAACTTTAATTTCCAGGTTTGTGCTTTGCTAAACTGACAAGCTTTTTCTTTTATTAATCTGAAATTTGGCACAACTAGTGTAATGATACTAGTTAAGGACTTGGGCATTGAATGTTGAGAGAAAAAAAAATGTTATCCTTTCATGAACATTTTCTCCTCTCATGTCTCTGAAATTTACCAATCCTTTGAAGTTGGCTTAATTTCCACCTCTTTTCTGAAGTTCATTTTGACTAATTCTGTTGACTTATTTCCCCCTTCCTTGAATTCTCATTAGCTATATTGCCATTCATCATTTCCCATGTGGTTACATTTTATCATATGGATTGGGCTAGTCCTCATAACTTTAGGTTTTCTTTCCTTGCAGTGACATTCACCTTCTTCAGGAAAGGGGTTCTCTCTTCTGTATGCACTGCTCACCCAGACCTCCAGCTCCATCTAAGCTTAATTTAGAGGTAGCATCTGAAAATGTATTGTAGTTGAAGAGAGAACGGAAAGGGCTAAGTCTAGGAAAGGGAGTAAGAGATAAAAGAAAGCTGGATACAGAGATAGGATTTTTTTACCTTGGATAATTTTATAATTATATGTGTTTATAGATTCAGAGGCAAGCATGTGATTAACTTTCTTAATAAGAATGTAGCCACATTTTGCGAGTAAGAATAAAAGCTCCATATGGACAGGATTTTTAAAATTCACTGCTGCCTCCCCAGTACCTAATACAGTGTCTGGCATAGGGCACGTACTCAATATTCATTGATTAAATTGAATTCATTGGTTGAATGGTTAAATGGATGGATGAATCATGGATATTGGGTACATAATATAGAAAAGGAAAGGAACTGACAGGTGCTGTTACAGTCTATGCATTATTTCCTTTTCATCCTCAGGCTTATGAGTATTTTTTAAACAAATGAGGCTCCAAAAGTTTAAATAACTGGACCTAGATCACATAAGTATTATAGGGAGGACCTTACAAACCAAACAAGACCTGCCTGACCCCCTCCAAAGGTAATGTATTTTCTGCTATGTAGTAACAAAATAGTAGAATACTACTTTTTATTCACTGCAGAAAGCGAGAGAAAATAGGATATCCAATATTCCAAATGATTTTTCAAAATAGCTATAAGTAAAACACCCTCTGGGATTATTTGATTGCATCAGACTTCTAATAAGGATGTATCTATGACAGACAATGGAATGGCAGCCTAGGCACCAATTTCAAGTTTACAATTCTGCTGCCCCTTCCTTAAGTGAGATTCAGGAAGATTAATCCTAATTTGAAATCAACTCTGATACCTTAAAAGCATGAGTCTGTGTCTCTCTGAAATTTACATTTCTGTTTTGGTCCTCACAACTGACTTTTTAAATGGACACATCTCACTTTGGACTGTTTCCCCCCAGAAGCTTAATAATGCCAAATTATTTGGGAGAAGTTGTGAAAAGTGCTCTTTAACTGCCAGTTATACCCTCACATTTTAAGTCATAGACTATAAGGTGCATAGTAAACTGAAACTAATTTTTACCTAGAAATTCTTATAGTTTAGTATTCCAAGCTACAATCTTTTGAGGGACAACTGAAAATAAATATATCACTTTTTTTCAAATCACAGTGAGAGATACATGTAACTAGATCCAATTTATTTTTGTTTTTATAGGAATAAAAGATTCTTGCTTCATGTTATAATACCTTTTATTGTAAACATTATTTGCATTTGTAATCTGAATTCATTTGCCTCAGAGTTGAAACTCACCCAGCTTCTTCAGAGAAATATAGGTTAAAAAGTCCCTGACATATGGTGAGAGCTCAGCAAATAATTGGTGACGAAACTGAAACTCATACACTTTCATACTTTGGCAATTGATTCTCTAAATAAGGAATTAATATTTTTTTCTTCTTCTAGATTCCACTAATAGAACTGACGATATTTAATAAACCATCACTCTACCAGTATCAAAGCAGGTATTTCCCAAACTTGTCTTTCATTAGTATTTAAAAATATTTTAATTGAATGAAAATCAAATCTAATCTTATTTACAATGAATAAAAATATTTCTCACTTATAAAACAGATTCCCTTCAATGCCTTTTGGAACAAAATATCACTATGTTTTCTTGCAACTGACTATAATAAACTTGTTTAATTAACACAATGTTTTTAAAAATTTTTTGATTAAGCAAAGATGACAAATATATATCAAAAATAGTATTATTTGAAATATGTACACTTAGGACTTTTGCATCTTTTCTGTTGTATAATAATTCGATTAACAAAAGAAAAGATAGCATTGTCTGTGTTCAGGAAAATGAAGTTACCACTACATAATGGGAAAAGACTTTATTTAGAGATAAGCATATGTAAGATTAGCAGTGTCTCTTGAGATTTATACATAGTTAAAAATATATTTAAGGGGCTTCCCTGGTGGCGCAGTGGTTGAGAGTCCGCCTGACGATGCAGGGGACACGGGTTCGTGCCCCGGTCCGGGAAGATCCCACATGCTGCGGAGCGGCTGGGTCCGTGAGCCATGGCCGCTGAGCCTGCACGTCCGGAGCCTGTGCTCCGCAACGGGAGAGGCCACAACAGTGAGAGGCCCGTGTACCGCAAAAAAAAAAAAAAAAAAAAAAAATTATTTAAGAGGTACGCTGAAGAGAAATATAGTGAAGGTGGAAGAGTGGGTGATTATCTGGGTAAATATTTTATACTATTAGATTTGGCTCAATATCTTTAAAAAGTGATTCCTAGCAACTTGCTGTGTTCCCAGAAGTAGTCCATAAGCATTAGTCTCAACCCACTGACTGACCCCTTAGGTTACCATCTATTCCTGAACTAATTCATTTCATTTTTATACCTTAACTAACAGCCTTTTTCTTGACACTTAGTATCATGCAGTTAGTCCTTAACCTCTGATTTCTGGCTTCCTTCTTCCACTACAATGCTAACCCTTTCACTTTGTTGCTTCTGGCCACTCCATTTCAGCTCACAGGGCCTTACACATTGACACTAGTTTGAAAACTAGTGTGCCACTAATAATAAGGACCTACAAATGCACAACCAAAGCCCTGGTTTTATTCTTGGTTTTGAAAGAAATAAAATTCTCAAAAAATCAGACACGAACTACTGCAGGTTTCAAATCCCATCTTTCATCTTCTATATGCAGACAACTCCCAAAGTTAGAGTTAACTCTCTAAATCTACCACTCTCATGAGTTTCCGGATCTCAAGAAAGATGCCTGATAGATAGTTCCCCTTATATATTCTTTTAGCCTCTAAAATTAAAAATATCTGAAATATTATATATCACATTTTCCCTATCTTCCACCCCAAGCCTTATGCATGCCCTCACCTGTAAGTCCCTATTTTTTTTAATTCTTATTTTTTTAATGAAGTAGAGTTGATGTACAATACTATCTAAGTTATAGGTGTACAATATAGTAATCCACAATTTTTAAAGGTTATACTCCATTTATAGTCATAAAATATTGGCTATATTCCCCATATATACAGTATATCCTTGTAGCTTATTTTATACATAATAATTTGTATCTCTTACTCCCCTACCCCAACATTGCCCCCCCTCCTTTCCTCTCCACACTGGTAACCACTAGTTTGTTCTCTATACCTGTGAGTCTGCTTCTTTTTTGTTATATTCACTAGTTTGTTGTATTTTTTAGATTCCCAATGTATTTGTCTTTCTCCATCTGACTTATTTCATGTAGTATAATACCCTCTAAGTTCATCCATCTTGCTGCAAATAGCAAAATTTCATTCTTTTTATGGCTGGGTAGTATTCCATTGTATATATATACCACATCTTCTTTATCCATTCATCTGTTGATAGACACTTAGGTTGCTTCCCTATCTTGGCAATTGTAAATAATGCTGCTATGAACATTGGGGTGCATGTATCTTTTCAAATTAGTGTTTTGGGGTTTTTTTTTGGATATATACCCAGAAGTGGAATTGCTGGATTATATAGTAGTTCTATTTTTAGTTTTTTGAGAAATGTCCCTATTTTTACTGAGACATCATTATTTTTCCAAAGCAACCTGCAATCAAACCTCTGGGTCATCTAGCATTTCCCTTTCTCTCCAATTCTACATGAAATTTAGGTGTTTGTAAGTTTCAGATAAAGTCATATAAAACTATGTGTATATGGATGGCAAGGCATAGTTTTTTGGTTTGCCTTTTTTTTTCTTACCAGATTCTAACTGAATGTTAAAAGGAACTTTAATGTTCACCTAAGTTACCTTCCTCCATATTATTTGTCCTGTCCTTTCCTTTCCCATTGACTCACTCACAAGCCAATAATTTTTATTAAAAATCACCTTCTATCTGGTCACCCAGCCTGTAGTCTTTCCTCACTGTAGGCCATCCTTCAGTCCACATTCACATTAATCCAAAAATAAATATGATTATATCACCACTTTGCTAAAAAAAACCCCACCACATTTTAGAGTGTGTTAATGTTGACAAAGAACTTTCACATATTATATCATTGGAATCCTCACAGCAATCTTAATACTCAAAGTAGCTCAAAGTCATAAACAGTTTCTTCACTCCTTACACAACAGGAAGCAAATGCTTTTTAAAAAGTCCATCAGGCTTTACTCCAGCAGCTGAGTTAATCTCTCCAGACAACAGAGAAGGTAGATCATCTGAACTCTCTGAGAAAAGATGTTTATTTTTCCCATGATCCACTTTATTGTCCTAGCTATTAGGAATGCATCCATTTTCTCAGGAATTAATTTGTCAAAAAAGAAGACTGTTAAGGTAACACCTATAATGAAATTTGCCATTGTTTCACTACTTCCTATAATAAAAATGAATACTTACTAAAGAGGGTCCTCATACAAGCCAAAAGCAATAACCACAATGATTATAACAGGTAACTAAACTAAACTGATTAATGTGACAGTATGGCTGAAGACCAATAGCTTGTTTTTTAAAATTTTATTAGATGGAAAATTCTCTTAGATTTTTCTTTGTGATTAATAGTTATTACTGTGGATGAACCTCTGAAATTCATAGCCAGAAATTTATGCTTTTTATTAAAGAAGTAAGGAAATGTCAAAAAATCCATAACCTACTATTTACATCAGTGTGATTCTTGTAATATGTGTATTTACCTGATGACTTTAGAATTATTTTAGCATAAAACCATGAGGCATCTACTCGAGAAGTTTTTTCAAAGTTTCTTCTCTATTGATCCTTTCCCGTTTCTTTCATGGATATACTTATTATTCAAAAAGTAGAAAATAAGCCTGGATATTAATTCAGATGACTACTGAGATCTAAGCTAAGTGTTCTTTAAAAAATTCAATGGTCTCCTCAACCTTTTTGCAGAAATAATTTTCAAGTGTCTGTGAAATTCATCTGAGGGGATTCTGATTGTCAGAGGTAGCAAGGCAAGTTCAGAGAAGATGAATAGCATGTCATGAATATAAAATTATAAAACCGTGCATGTGAAGTGGATTCAAAGTGGATTCATTTAAATTGGAAAAAAAGGAGATTTGGGTTATTGCAAGCACAAATGCTGCTTTTCAGATCATGGAAAATAAGAACAAAAAACAAAACATTGCCCATCAAAAATATCTTAACCTTTAACAGCTTTAATTCATTTTTTCTAGGTTCCCCTGCCATTTTCAAAGGTAAAACAATACCATCTAAAAGGTACTCTCTTATGAAATTTGGTGTCTTTCCAGTTTTTGGAAAATTCTAAGTTTTAAGAAAAATCTGTGGGTATTTGGAATCACTGATAGAAAGCTATTTTTGTTTTTTCTCTAGATTGATTTGCCTCCTATTCTACAAACATTAGCTGATTCTTACAGATCACTATGTGCCAAACATTGTTCTAAGGGCTTTATTTATGTTAACTCATTTATTTCCTACAACAACCCTAAAAGGTTATTATAGGAATTAAACTAATATTATTGGCTTATTTCACAGATGAGTGCAGAGAGGTTAAGTAACTTTCCTAATGTCACACAACTAGAAAGTACTGCACTCAAGGTGTCATTATTACTATGCTGAAAACAATGATACCCAGTGAAAATATTATTCCTTATTAATTTTCCCAACTCTAATGACTGCAATCAATATTTTGATAATCTCAGTGGGACAAACTAGAATTTGTCCAGAGGCAGGTAATCAAGTTGGTGAGTAGTTGAGAGAGGCATCAAGTAGAGGCTAGATATCAACCCATGAGAATTAGTGTAGTAAGGGTCCTACAGGCTCTATCCAATTCTAAGAATCTAAGATTCCAAGTACATCACTAAATTTTGATGATGATCAGTTGCATAAAGAAGTCATCATAAGAAAAAGAAATAGGGAATATTCTGTATTTCCACTGAGCTGATGTCCTTGGGCCAAATTTTGTGGAGTACATTCAATGGCTGCCTTGAAAAGCTTACAATTCTTCCAATGCTCTTTAGTCGGTAAACAATAGTTAGAATTTATTTTCCTGCCCCAAAGAAGGATTTTTCACAATAATATTCCAGTGGGAAGTCTTCTGTGTACTACAAAGCAACAAATCACCATTGTGTGATAGAGAATAGAAGACACAGCAATAAGTAGGATGACCACTAATCAGAAGTTTGCTTGGCTTATTTCTCTATAGATGTATTACATGGTATAGTTGCAAAGGTGATTATGTACAATTCTTTCAATCTTTCTCTTACACCCCAACAAATTATATTCTTTAACACTTTCATTATTATTCCAATTTAATCACTATGATTCATTTGGTCTTAGCCATTGACTAGTTTCTATATAGAAATATAAAATATGATTTGAATTCCACTGGAAATAACTTAACTATTCTAAACTTTCTTGTGTTGAATAAAAACAATATTGTAGGGGCTTCCCTGGTGGCACAGTGGTTAAGAATCCGCCTGCCAATGCAGGGGACATGGGTTCAAGCCCTGGTCCAGGAAGATCCCACATGCTGTGGAGCAACTACTGAGCCTGCGCTCTAGAGCTCGTGAACCACAATTACTGAGCCTGTGTGCTACAACTACTGAAGCCCGCGTGCCTAGAGCCCATGCTCCGCAACAAGAGAAGCCACTGCAGTGAGAAGCCTGTGCACTGCAATGAAGAGTAACCCCTGCTCGACGCAGCTAGAGAAAGCTTGTGTGCAGCAACGAAGACCCAACACAGCCAAAAATAAATAAAATTTTAAAAATGTATAAAAACAATATTGTAGAAAGATAATTCCTTTAACCATACATACAATGATATAGTTGAATAGAATAACATAATAAAATAATCTAATAAAATTATTTCTCAGTCTAAGTATTAAACTCACTCCACAACAGTTTTAACACAAAGAAATATGAGTTCAATAAAATAATCTGGGTTGCAATAGGGTTGCATTACAGTTTTTCAAGATATCTATAGAAAGCTACCACTTTGGAAAAGATTTCCACCAAAACACTATAAAATATCTTTTTAATATTTCTGGAGGCCATAGGTTTGTTTCTCCCATTTGGCACTGAGAAATAAGTAATAATAATGACTCTAGAATATCAAGTACAGAAAAGACTGTTTCCCTCCTTGGCTTCTACTGATTCATAGCTAGTATATAAACTACTTGCTTTAAACTCAATGTCTTGAACTTCTTCATTGGATTTCTCACAGATGCAAATTATCCCCTCACTCCTCACCTCCATCTACTCCACACACCAGCCTCCAGGCTCATCTGCCTTCCTCCAGATCTCAAAGAACATACAACAACTCACCCAGGTGTCCACAGGGGAAATTAGAAGTCATCCTCTAATTACTGCAATAATCTCTTGACCCTCCTTGATGCCAGTCTTAGCCTTCTTCAATCCAGACTTCAAACCAGTCTAACACTCTGATGTTTTAAGTTTCTTGTCCCCCATGTACTGGCCCCTGCTTTTTCCTCCACACTCATCTCTTAGCACTTTCTGGCCCTTTATGTTTCTGCTACATTATACGGTTTGAAGTTCTCAGAGTGTGCCATTTTGTCACTCATCTCTGCCATTCTGTTGTTTCCCTCCTTCAAATGGATAACCCCAACCTGTCTTTAGGATTCAACTTGGACCTCACTTCTCTGGAATCTTCCCCTGACTCCTTAACCCTAGATCAGCTGAGATAACTTCACTCTTCATAGCTACTCCTATATGGTTCTCTATACTCTTCCATTTTATTGTAATTCACACTGCATTCTCATTTACCTATTTGTTTGTCTCCACAAAAATCTCTTAAACTTCTTGAGGGTGGCTGCAAGATCATGTTCATTCTCAGATCTACATCTCTTGGAAGAGTGTCCTTGAGGGTAGATACCATGCGGTTAGCTGTTACTAAAGGTTTGTTGTTGAATAACGTTTAAAAAAGCAAAATATTATACCTTGACTTTAAATCCCAACTTCCCTCCCTATTTGTTTCCCTTAGCTGCCAACCCTATTTGTAAATGCAGATCAGCAAGACTGGTGAAACTGCAGTTCTTTCATCATGTACCTTCATAGCCAAGTCCTGATGACAACTTGCCAAGTGTTGGTTGACTCCTGAGCATTTTGTTTTTCTCAATTTCTGGAGTAAAAACTAGCTTCTCTGTTAATTAAGATGGCAGACTGGAGTTTATCTGCAGTTCCTACAAAGAACAGCACCCTCCCTCTTCCTATCTAGAAATACACTTCATAGATGAAGGAGGTGCTTTTGTAAAAATGCCTTCCTAACTTCAAAGAAAACATGGGCACCCATCTGCCATTTCACTCTCTTTCTGAAATAAGCATTCCACATCTAAGGACCAAGTTTTCAAAACCAGAATATAAAACACTCTATACTTGTACATTTTCTCATCATTTGATTGGTTGCTTTGGCTCTTAAAATAGAAATGTGCTTTCATCTTTCTGTGATGTTTACTGCCATGACATCTGCATGGTTTTTCACACACAGCACTCTGCTGCTAAACATCATGGGATGCGGGTCAGCAGAGATGCTCTCAGGCAAAAGTGATTTTTTTTTTCCTCTTTAGTTCTACCGTTAAAAGAAGCTGTTGGTTGCAGTGGTAGTGAGGAATTTAGCCCAGAGAAAGAAGGTTAAAATAAAGATACTATGCATCTTAATAAAATGCAGCTTACAGAAATTGTATATTGTACATATTCCATCAGAATGGAACAAAGTAATGGTAATTTCCACTTAGAGTTCTTTTTCTAATAGTCCTCTTTTTTTCACATTTAAAAATCTTCCACAAGGCAAAGCTGCTTTTAACTCTGCATTTCTATTCCTCTTATTCTGAGGCTACTGCATGACACATTCCTCTCCTGCAATCCTAGCTTTTGATTCTATGGCAATAATCTGGTTTCATGCACGATTCGTGCATTCATACATGAATTCAACAAATATTTACAGGGCGTTAATCATGTACTGTGCATTGAGACATATGCTCGGGCATGGAGTTAAGCTCAAAAACACGTGAGTGCAGACAGTCCCTGCCCTGAGGGAGCCCACTCTAGCGAAGCTGGACACCACGTAAAACTTTCCTTATATGGAAGACTAAATCCAACCTTTTTAGCACAGCATAAGAAATTGTTCACAATTTCACTGCAACCTAACTTCCGAGCCTCACATATATCCAGCCCCCATATGTATCTATGTTACAGACAGTGTCCTATGTTCAGATCCCCTTCATATGCATATGCTTCTACACCTTCCTGACTTCATGCAAACTTACCTCTCTTTCAGAAATACTTGCAAGTCCTCTCTACTATAGTTTAATACCTACTTCTTTATGTTAACTCTTTTACGGTTGCTTTGACTCTGATCTTTGGGTAGAGTTGGCCTCTCATGGTTGAGTATTCCCATAGCTAAGAGTAGATACTTTCTACTTTTTACTTTTATTGTAATATACATATATATTACATATGTATTGTTTTATATATATATATATATTTGGTTCTCTCCCTACCCTTTACTACACTATACTTTAAGTACTCTAATATATATACATATTTTTATGTATATATATATATACATATTTTTTAATGGGTTCTCTCACTTACCCTTCCCATCCCTGCTTTCCACAACCGGTAGTGGCAAAAGTACAGTGCAGAGCTGACTAAAATGTTACTTAAATCAATGAAATGCTGTGGGAGCACAGAAATGAATAATTGATTCTAGATGAGGAATCAGGAAAGCCTTCCAAGAGGAAGGGACCTTTTCACTTAAAATTGCACCAAAATTTAAAAGTAAGTGCAAAATTATTTGTATACAAAGATAATCAAAAGACTCATAATACTAATTAAAAGTCCAGGAAAATGACACTGTATTGACACTATATTGCTCCTTTTCCTCAAGAACCAGCTTTTCTTTGCTGACCTTTTTTTCTGCTCAGACCCTGTATCTTAAAGAGCCAAACAGAGAGGTGGAGGGGAAGATGGCGGAAGAGTAAGACGCGGAGATCACCTTCCTCCCCACAGATACACCAGAAATACATCTACACGTGGAAAACTCCTACAGAACACCTACTGAACGCTGGCAGAAGACCTCAGACCGCCCAAAAGGCAAGAAACCCCCCACGTACCTGGGTACGGTAAAAGAAAAAAGAATAAACAGACACAAAAGCATAGGGACGGGGCCTGCACCAGTGGGAGGGAGCTGTGAAGGAAGAATGGTTTCCACACACTAGGAAGCCCCTTCGCGGGCGGAGACTGCGGGTGGCGGAGGGGGGAAGCTTCGGCGCCGCGGAGGAGAGCACAGCAACAGGGGTGCGGAGGGCAAAGCGGAGAGATTCCCGCACAGAGGATCAGGGCCGACCAGCACTCACCAGCCCGAGAGGCTTGTCTGCTCACCCGCCGGGGCGGGCGGGGCTGGGAGCTGAGGCTCGGGCTTCGGTCAGAGCACAGGGACAGGACTGGGGTTGGTGGCGAGAACACAGCCTGCAGGGGGTTAGTGCACCACGGCTAGCCGGGAGGGAGTTCGGGGAAAAGTCTGGAGCTGCCGAAGAGGCAAGAGACTTTTTCTTCCCTCTTTGTTTCCTGGTGCGCGAGGAGAGGGGATTAAGAGCGCTGCTTAAAGGAGCTCCAGAGACGGGCGCGAGCCGCGGCTAAAAGCGCGGACCCCAGAGACGGGCATGAGACGCTACGGCTGCTGCTGCCGCCACCAAGAAGCCTGTGTGCGAGCACAGGTTACCATCCACACCCCCCTTCCGGGGAGCCTGTGCAGCCCACCACTGCCAGGGTCCCGGGATCCAGGGACAACTTACCCGGTAGAATGCAAGGTGCGCCTCAGGCTGGTGCAACGTCACGCCGGCCTCTGCCGCCGCAGGCTTGCTGCGCACTCCGTGTCCCTCCCTGCCCCCCCCCCCCCCCCCCCCCCCGGCGTGAGTGAGCCAGAGCCTGCGAATCAGCGGCTCCTTTAACCCCGTCCTGTCAGAGCGAGGAGCAGACGCCCTCCAGCGACCTACACGCAGAGGCGGGGCTAAATCCGAAGCTGAGCCCCTGGGAGCTGTGAGAACGAAGAAGAGAAAGGGAAATCTCTCCCAACAGCCTCAGGAGCAGCGGATTAAAGCTCCACAATCAACTTGATATACCCTGCATCTGTGGAATACCGGAATAGACAACGAATCTTCCCAAATTGAGGAGGTGGACTTTGAGACCAAGATTTATGATTTTTTTCCCCTTTTCCTCTTTTTGTGAGTGTGTATGTGTATGCTTCTGTGTGAGACTTTGTCTGTATAGCTTTGCTTCCACCATTTGTCCTAGGGTTCTATCCGTCCGTTTTTTTTAATTATTTTTTGCTTAATAATAATAATTTATTTATTTATTTTTTTGGTACGCGTGCCTCTCACTGTTGTGACATCTCCCGTTGTGGAGCACAGGCTCCGGACGCTCAGGCTCAGCGGCCATGGCTCACAGGCCCAGCCGCTCCGTGGCATGTGGGATCTTCCCGGACCGGGGCACAAACCCGTGTCCCCTGCATCGGCAGGCAGACTCTCAACCACTGCGCCACCAGGGAAGCCCTATTTTTTATTTTAATAACTTTATTTTACTTTATCTTCTTTCTTTCTTTCCTTCCTTCCCTCCTTTAGACAACAAATCATCCCAAATTGAGGTGGACTTTGAGAGCAAGATTTATGATTTTTTCCCCTTTTCCTCTTTTTGTGAGTGTGTATGTGTATGCTTCTGTGTGAGATTTTGTCTGTTTAGCTTTGCTTCCACCATTTGTCCCAGGGTTCTATCCATCCGTTTTTGTTTTTGTTTTTTTCAATTTTTTTTCTTAATAATTATTATTTATTTTAATAACTTTATATTTTATTTTACTTTATCTTCTTTCTTTCTTTCTTTTTTCCTTCTTTCCCTCCTTCCTTCCTCCCTACCTCCCTCTCTCCTTTATTTCTTTCTTTCCTTCTTTCTTTCTTTCTTTCTTTCCTTCTTTCCTTCTACTTCTACTAATTCTTTCTTTCTACTTTTTCTCCCTTCTATTCTGAGTCGTGTGGATGAAAGGCTCTTGGTGCTGCAGCCAGGAGTCAGTGCTGTGCCTCTGAGGTGGGAGAGCCAACTTCAGGACACTGGTCCACAAGAGACCTCCCAGCTCCACATAATATCAAATGGCGAACATCGCCCAGAGATCTCCATCTCAACAACAGCACCCAGCTTCACTCAACGACCAGCAAGCTACAGTGCTGGACACCCTATGCCAAACAACTAGCAACACAGGAACACAACCCCACCCATTAGCAGAGAGGCTGCCTAAAATCATAATAAGTCCACAGACACCCCAAAACACACCACCAGACTTGGACCTGCCCACCAGAAAGATAAGATCCAGACTCATCCATCAGAACACAGGAACTAGTCCCCTCCACCAGGAAGCCTACACAACCCACTGAACCAACATTAGCCACTGGGGACAGACACCAAACACAACGGGAACTACGAACCTGCAGCCTGCAAAAAGGAGACCCCAAACACAGTAAGATAAGCAAAATCAGAAGACAGAAAAACACACAGCAGATGAAGGAGCAAGATAAAAACTCACACGACCTAACAAATGAAGAGGAAATAGGCAGTCTACCTGAAAAAGAATTCAGAATAATGACAGTAAAGATGATCCAAAATCTTGGAAATAGAATAGAGAAAATGCAAGAAACATTTAACAAGGACCTAGAAGAACTAAAGATGAAACAAGCAATGATGAACAACACAATAAATGAAATTAAAAATACTCTAGATGGGATCAATAGCAGAATAACTGAGGCAGAAGAACGGATAAGTGACCTGGAAGATAAAATAGTGGAAATAACTACTGCAGAGCAGAATAAAGAAAAAAGAATGAAAAGAACTGAGGACAGTCTCAGAGACCTCTGAGACAACATTAAACGCACCAACATTCAAATTATAGGAGTTTCAGAAGAAGAAGAGAAAAAGAAAGGGACTGAGAAAATATTTGAAGAGATTATAGTTGAAAACTTCCCTAATTTGGGAAAGGAAATAATTGATCAAGTCCAGGAAGCACAGAGAGTACCATACAGGATAAATCCAAGGAGAAATATGCCAAGACACATATTAATCAAACTGTCAAACATTAAATACAAAGAAAACATATTAAAAGCAGCAAGGGAAAAACAGCAAATAACACACAAGGGAATCTCCATAAGGTTAACAGCTGATCTTTCAGCAGAAACTCTGCAAGCCAGAAGGGACTGGCAGGACATATATAAACTGATGAAGGAGAAAAACCTGCAACCAAGATTACTCTACCCAGCAAGGGTCTCATTCAGATTTGATGGAGAAATCAAAACCTTTATAGACAAGCAAAAGCTGAGAGAGTTCAGCACCACCAAACCAGTTTTACAACAAATGCTAAAAGAACTTCTCTAGGCAGGAAACACAAGAGAAGGAAAAGACCTACAATAAAGAACCCAAAACACTTGAGAAAATGGAAATAGGAACATACATATCAATAATTACCTTAAATGTCAATGGACTAAATGCTCCCAACAAAAGACACAGATTGGCTGAATGGATACAAAAACAAGACCCATATATATGCTGACTACAAGAGACCCACTTCAGACCTAGAGATGCATATAGACTGAAAGTAAGGGGATGGAAAAAGATATTCCATGCAAATGGAAACCAAAAGAAAGCTGGAGTAGCAATTCTCATATCAGACAAAATAGACTTTAAAATAAAGACTATTATAAGAGATAAAGAAGGACACTACATAATGATCAAGGGATCGATCCAAGAAGAAGATATAACAATTGTAAATATTTATGCACCCAACATAGGAGCACCTCAATATATAAGGCAAATACTAACAGCCATAAAAGGGGAAGTCGACAGTAACACATTCGTAGTAGGGGACTTTAACACCCCACTCTCACCAATGGACAGATCATCCAAAATGAAAATAAATAAGGAAACACAAGCTTTAAATGATACATTAAACAAGATGGACTTAATTGATATTTATAGCACATTCCATCCAAAAACAACAGAATACACATTTTTCTCAAGTGCTCATGGAACATTCTCCAGGATAGATCATATCTTGGGTCACAAATCAAGCCTTGGTAAATTTAAGAAAATTGAAATTGTATCAAATATCTTCTGACCACAATGCTATGAGACTAGATATCAATTACAGGAAAAGGTCTGTAAAAAATACAAACACATGGAGGCTAAACAATACACTACTTAATAACGAAGTGATCACAGAAGAAATCAAAGAGGAAATCAAAAACTACCTAGAAACAAATGACAATGGAGACACAACGACCCAAAACCTATGGGATGCAGCAAAAGCAGTTCTAAGAGGGAAGTTTATAGCAATACAAGCCTACCTTAAGAAACAGGAAACATCTCGAATAAACAACCTGACCTTGCACCTAAAGCAATTAGAGAAAGAAGAACAAAAAAAAACCCCAAGGTTAGCAGAAGGAAAGAAAACATAAAAATCAGATCAGAAATAAATGAAAAAGAAATGAAGGAAATGATAGCAAAGATCAATAAAACTAAAAGCTGGTTCTTTGAGAAGATAAACAAAATTGATAAACCATTAGCCAGACTCATCGAGAAAAAAAGGGAGAAGACTCAAATCAATAGAATTAGAAATGAAAAAGGAGAAGTAACAACTGACACTGCAGAAATACAAAAGATCATGAGAGATTACTACAAGCAACTCTATGCCAATAAAATGGACAACCTGGAAGAAATGGACAAATTCTTAGAAAGGCACAACCTGCCAAGACTGAATCAGGAAGAAATAGAAAAAATGAACAGACCAATCACAAGCACTTAAATTGAAACTGTGATTTAAAATCTTTCAACAAACAGTCCAGGACCAAATGGCTTCACAGGCAAATTCTATCAAACATTTAGAGAAGACACCTATCCTTCTCAAACTCTTCCAAAATATAGCAGAGGGAGGAACACTCCCAAACTCATTGTACGAGGGCACCATCACCTTGATACCAAAACCAGACAAGGATGTCACAAAGAAAGAAAACTACAGGCCAATATCACTGATGAACATAGACGCAAAAATCCTCAACAAAATACTAGCAAACAGAATCCAACAGCACATTAAAAGGATCATACACCATGATCAAGTGGGGTTTATTCCAGGAGTGCAAGGATTCTTCAATATACGCAAATCAATCAATGTGATAAACCATATTAACAAACTGAAGGAGAAAAACCATATGATCATCTCAGTAGATGCAGAGAAAGCTTTCGACAAAATTCAACACCAATTTATGATAAAAACCCTGCAGAAAGTAGTCATAGAGGGAACTTTCCTCAACTATAATAAAGGCCATATATGACAAACCCACAGCCAACATCATCCTCAATGCTGTAAAACTGAAACCATTTCCACTAAGATCAGGAGCAAGACAAGGTTGCCCACTCTCACCACTCTTATTCAACATAGTTTTGGAAGTTTTAGCAACAGCAATCAGAGAAGAAAAAGAAATAAAAGGAATCCAAATCAGAAAAGAAGAAGTAAAGCTGTCACTGTTTGCAGATGACATGATACTATACATAGAGGATCCTAAAGATGCTACCAGAAAACTACTAGAGCTAATCAATGAATTTGGTAAAGTAGCAGGAAACAAAATTAATGCACAGAAACCTCTGGCATTCCTATACACTAATGATGAAAAATCTGAAAGTGAAATCAAGAAAACAGTCCGATTTACCATTGCAAGAAAAAGAACAAAATATCTAGGATAAACCTACCTAAGGAAACAAAAGACCTGTATGCAGAAAATTATAAGACACTGATGAAAGAAATTAAGATGATACATATAGATGGAGAGATATACCATGTTCTTGGATTGGAAGAATCAACATTGTGAAAATGACTCTACCACCCAAAGCAATCTACAGATTCAATGCAATCCCTATCAAACTACCACTGGCATTTTTCACAGAACTAGAACAAAAAATTTCACAATTTGTATGGAAACACAAAAGACCCCGAATAGCCAAAGCAATCTTGAGAACGAGAAACAGAGCTGGAGGAATCAGGCTCCCTGACTTCAGACTATACTACAAAGCTACAGTAATCAAGACAGTATGGTTCTGGCACAAAAACAGAAAGATAGATCAATGCAACAGGATAGAAAGCCCAGAGATAAACCCACGCACATATGGTCACCTTATCTTTGATAAAGGATGCAGGAATATACAGTGGAGAAAGGACAGCCTCTTCGATAAATGGTGCTGGGAAAACTGCACAGGTACATGTAAAAGTATGAGATTAGATCACTCCCTAACACCATGCACAAAAATAAGCTCAAAATGGATTAAAGACCTAAATGTGAGGCCAGAAACTATCAAACTCTTAGAGGAAAACATAGGCAGAATACTCTATGACATAAATCACAGCAAGATCCTTTTTGACCCACCTCCTAGAGAAATGGAAATAAAAACAAAAATAAACAAATGGGACCTAATGAAACTTCAAAGCTTTTTCACAGCGAAGGAAACCATAAACAAGACCAAAAGACAACCCTAAGAATGGGAGAAAATGTTTGCAAATGAAGCAACTGTCAAAGGATTAATCTCCAAAATTATAAGCAGCTCATGCAGCTCAATAACAAAAAAACAACCCAATCCATAAATGGGCAGAAGACCTAAATAGACATTTCTCCAAAGAAAATATACAGATTGCCAACAAACACATGAAAGAATGCTCAACATCACTAGTCATTAGAGAAATGCAAATCAAAACTACAATGAGATATCATCTCACACCAGTCAGAATGGCCATCATCAAAAAATCTAGAAACAATAAATGCTGGAGAGGGTGTGGAGAAAAGGGAACACTCTTGCACTGCTGGTGGGAATGTGAATTGGTTCAGCCACTATGGAGAACAGTATGGAGGTTCCTTAAAAAACTACAAATAGAACTACCATATGACCCAGCAATCCCACTACTGGGCATATACCCTGAGAAAACAATATTTCAAAAAGAGTCATGTATCACAGTGTTCACTGCAGCTCTATTTACAATAGCCAGGAGATGGAAACAACCTAAGTGTCCATCATTGGATGAATGGATATAAAGAAGATGTGGCACATATATACAATGGAATATTACTCAGCCCTAAAAAGAAACGAAATTGAGCTATTTGTAATGAGGTGGATGGACCTAGAGTCTGTCATACAGAGAGAAGTCAGAAAGAGAAAGACAAATACCATATGCTAACACATATATATATGGAATTTAAGAGAAAAAAAATGTCATGAAGAACCTAGGGGTAAGACAGGAATAAAGACACAGACCTACTAGAGAATGGACTTGAGGATATGGGGAGGGGAAAGGGTAAGTTGTGACAAAGAGACAGAGAGGCATGGACATATATACACTACCAAACGTAAGGTAGATAGCTAGTGGGAAGCAGCCGCATAGCACAGGGAGATCAGCTCGGTGCTTTGTGACCGCCTGGAGGGGTGGGATAGGGAGGGTGGGAGGGAGGGAGACGCAAGAGGGAAGAGATATGGGAACATATGTATATGTATAACTGATTCACTTTGTTTTAAAGCACAAACTAACACACCTTTGTAAAGCAATTATACTGCAATAAAGATGTAAAAAAAAAAAAAAAAAAGAGCCAAACAGCCTCCTGAAATAGACACATTTGAAATCTGTTATCAGTGGTTTTACTCTCTTAGATATAATTTTATAAATTAATAATAGACAAACATGATCCTGCATGAGTTATTATCTTTAAAGTGTTATTAAATAGGGCTTCCCTGGTGACGCAGTGGTTGAGAGTCTGCCTTTCGATGCAGGGGACACGGTTTCGTGCCCCGGTCCGGGAAGATCCCACATGCCGCGGAGCGGCTGGGCCTGTGAGCCATGGCCGCTGAGCCTGCGCGTCCGGAGCCTGTGCTCCGCAACGGGAAAGGCCAGAACAGTGAGAGGCCCATGTACCGCAAAAAAAAAAAAAAAAAAAAAAAAAAAAGTAAAATGTTATTAAATAAATATTCCTTAACAAAATTTCCTCCAGAAATAATTATATAGTTATTTGATTTTTGTTGCACTTTAATTAGAAATAGGTCCCCATTCTCTGAAAATGTAAAACAAAATAGCATTCTCTTGAATTGTCTCTTAAGTCTTTGAAACTCTGAGCATATAATTTTAATATAAAAAATAACTGAAATAAGTCTACATAATCTGATTGCTTTTTTATTTTTCTCTTCTGATAATCTCTAAATGTGGTTTCCAGTGTAAAATAGAACATAAATATTCTTAATTCAAACCATGTAGGCAAATTTACAACTAAATGCCTCTTTTGTAATCACTAAATAAGGCATTTAACTAAGAATGTTGTTTACAGAAAAGTGTTTGGTTGACTTTTTTAAAGTGAATTTAATGCTCATTAAAGCAGAGTATTGACAGCCCTAGATATCTCTTGGACATATTTGTAGAAGCGAGCACAATTCTTCCTTCATCCTATAGTGATTTCCCCCAGTTTCTTGCTCAAAAACCACCCGGAAACCCTAGAGAAATGTGTCTGCAGGTGTGCTGAGTGAAGATTTTTTTAAAATCCCAGCTGAAGTATATCTTGCTTCTGTAGCATCTAAAGGACAGCATGGGGTTCTGAGGCCTGCAGACAATGAGCAATCCATTCACTCAGAAAAACTTTTTAGTATATTTTTTAGCATGAACTTTATTTGTATTTAAGAGGAGAGGTACAGTTTTAATGATCACTATGAACTTCCATCAGCAGGTAGACATCTTTGTCTAGCTCAAGGGAAGGGCAAGGAACTGCGTAGAGATACCTTGCCATTGGGGTAATTCATAAGATATGTTCCACTACAGTTCATATTCTGTACTTGGAGAGATGAAAATCAATCACTATAACAGTGACTCTCAGTCTTTCTTTTATTTAATACACCTGAGGAATATGACCAAACTCCTATTTCCCACCAGGTACAGTGGCCTGAGGTCATGATGTTGGTATGTTCCTACTATTTGAGAAACACTGCTCTGTAATTTATTTAAATGTTTTCTCCTTTGATGGAATTGTCACACCAAGATGGAGATTATTTACCATGGCTGTACCTATACAGTCTTGTTACCTATATTGTCAAATGTGAAAGAGAGTAGAAAGTACTTTGTCCTGCCCCAGAAGCCAGAACTATAACCAATGGAGGGAAATCACTGAAACTTAGCTTTCTTTTCCCTTGAGTGTACAGAGCGGCTCAACAATAAGACACGACCAATAATGTAAAGGATTGCTTCTATAGAGCTGCATTGTCTTTCAATGAAAATTTTAAGAAGATACTAAGTGATATCTACCTGGGGTTATTATAGAAAAAAGAACATGTTCCATTGGGAAAATCCTGATTGGTATCACAATACTAAGTGTCACAATACAGTAGTACAACATCACAGTACCTCACCTCACTCACTAGCACATCAATTTCTTAAACAATTATTTAACCTTAGGCAATTTATAGAAACCTGACTCACGGTGAGTTAGTCAATTTTTTTTTCTTTGTGGTACGCAGGCCTCTCACTGTTGTGGCCTCTCCCGTTGCGGAGCACAGGCTCCGGACGCGCAGGCTCAGCGGCCATGGCTCACGGGCCTAGCTGCTCCGAGGCATGTGGGATCTTCCCGGACCGGGGCACGAACCAGCGTCCCCTGCATCGGCTGGCAGACTCTCAACCACTGCGGCACCAGGGAAGCTGGAGTCAGTCAATTTTTAACCTACACATGTGTCTATAGTGTTGTGAGATTAACATGATATAATGAATATTAATGCTCATTTTGGAACCTAGTCCTATTGGATGCTATGAAATATAACGCATCTTCAGCCTTATGTTATAAATCAGTCTCAATACATTACCCTGTTAGGACTGTCATTTGGAAAAACTTAAACAAAACAATAAAATAACATTTGGTAGAAACCCTAATTAGGGAAAGAAATAGTTCCAAATGACAGATAGCAGAAGGGTTTGGAGTTCTTCCTCTGTGAAAATGACAACATTCACTTATAAAGTTTTATAATAAAATGCCAACCCAGTAATGAGCTCTTTGAACTAGGTACAGTAAATCAATACCCCCCCCAAAGTAAATGGTACCTATATTGATTTGGGGTGAGACAGGGAGACAACTCCAGGGAAGCCTTGGCAAATTTTAATGAAGCTGAAATGGAAATAAAGGTAGAAGAAAGAAAAAATTTAACTGAAAAACACTTTTGTGTGTGTGTGTGTGCTGACAAACTACATTCCATATTACCATGCTAATTTTTAGTAATAGAGAAATGAATGACAGCAGTTGTGTCCAATGCACTTTAAGAAGAGGCTGTGGAAAGACAGATCATGTGCCACTAAGTACTGAATATATCCCAATTTGACAAGACCAGATGAGTGCTACAGTGTGTCAAGTTTCATAATCACAGATACTACTGCATTGCTAAGTTTTTGAGAAATAAGCTGGAAGTACTGAGAGATCTTGGATTAGAGAAAGACTAATCATAAATCTAAGTAACACAAGATTAACTATAAAATTCCTGGTTTGTGCAGAAATTCATATGTTGTTTTAAAAATCTTTTACCTGGGATCCATTGAATATAAATGTCATGAGATCAAGAAGAGAATAAACATTTAAGGTTATTCCCTCTTTTAATTCTAATATCATTTTTATTCATTTATTCAATAAATATGTATTAAGCACCAATTACATGCCAGACAACATTCTAGGTACAGGAGAATCAGCAATGAATAAAACAGAAAAACTCCATGTACTAATGAGCCTTACATCCTAATGGAAAGAGAAAGATAATGAACAACAGAAATAAGTAAAATATATGTAAAATGGTTTTGTATATTTTATGTAAAAGTGACGTGAAAAAAAATAAAGCAAAAAAATTGAAATTGGGTGGAAGTGGGAGGTTTCAATTCCAATTTATTTGTGGTCATGGAATATTCTCTTAATGGGAGTCACTGGAACAAAGACCCATATAAGGTATACAGGCAAGTCCCCAGCTATCAAAGTAAAGAGATTTTTAGTCACAGGGACACCAAACCCCAAGTCCTGAAGCAGAAGCCTGCCAGGTGAGTTCTAGGAAGAGCAAGGTGGTCAGTGTGGCTGGAGAAGGGGAAGTGAGAGGAAGAAGAGTAGGGGATAAAGTCACAGGAAATGATGGGACAGATGGCATGGGGCCTTGAAGGCCATAATGAGTTTCGTTTTCACTCCGTTTGAGATTGAAGCCACTGGAGGATTCTGAGCAGAAATGAGACATGATCTGTTTTTTTTTTTTTTTTTTTTTGTAATAGGGTCACTCTGGATGCTATTTTGAGAAGAGAATGTAAGCAATCACGGGCAGAAGAAGGGAGACCCAACCTTATTAGTCACATTGGTTTTCTCTTGCTGCTGTAACGAGTGACAAGAAACTTAGGAGCTTAAAATAGTACAATTTTGTTATCTTACAGTTCTGTAGGTTAGAAGTCTGCACACGTTTCTCTGGGCTAAACTCAAGGTGTCAGGAGGGCTGGTTCCTTTCTGAAAGCTCTAGGGCAGAATCCATTTCCTGGCTTTTTCCAGTTTCGAGTGGCTGCCCATATTTCTTGGCTCGTGACCTTTCCTCCACATTCAGAACCTGCAAAGCTGCATCTCTCTTAATGTCCTTTCAGTGGAACGGCTCACTCTGACTCTGATCATTCTTCTTTCTTACCACATGCTGGAAATGTTCTCCATTTTTAAGGACCCAGTGATTAGATTGCATTTACCTGGGTAATTCAGGATAATGTCCCCATCTCAAGATCCTTAACTTAATCTTCTCTGCAAAGTCCCTTTTGCCATCTAAGGTACCATATTCACAGGGTCTAAGGACTAGGACATGTGCATCTTTAGGAAATGGGATGGAGAGACATGATTCTGCCTACCACACACATTTACCACAATCTACTTTTTACTTATATTATTCTTATTTGTGCATGTACCTTGTTCCCTTTACAAAACCACTTATTCTCTGCAGGGTTCGACTTGGTGGGTCTATTTCACCTCGGTAGCCATGTCTCGTTTCCAGTACCTAGTCCTTTCTTGGCTAGCCTGTATCACTGCCTACTTAGCTTGCAGTTTCCATTCTAATCAGCAAAAGGTAAGGCAAAATAGAGTAATAATAGAATCCCAAAGACTTCTAGGATCTAAAATCAATTACAGGGTATAGGAGGTTGTATTTACTCTCCATGCATAGGAATTTTTATATTCACACTGGCATGGTCATAAAAAGGGATCCCTGAAGATATATAAAAGTACGAGACCACCATCAGTGTGAAGGCAGGAGGACAGACTATATGACATATGGAGTTGTGTTTCCAGCTCTAGGACTCCATGACAAAAGCCCCTTAAATGAATAAAAATGGGCTCACTAAAAGCAAAGTGAAATATTTGTCATTAGTCTACTCTAAGCACTTTATATTTTCAAAGATTTTTCATTGTTCCTCAAACATATGGTTAGTCTATCAGATGTTTCCCCCCCCCACGATAAAGTTTAATATAAAGTAATGATTCTCATTTAAATTCCAGGTAAGGATGATCTATGGCTTATGGAATCTGATGCATGTGACTGATCTTTGGAATGAAAGTCCTCATTAAGTTATCAAAGATAATAGTCACTTCCATTGAAGAATAAGCACAATTTGCAAAGAATACATTAATATCCACATCTGTGATATTTCGAGAGAGAGTAACTCAGCAGTGACAGCTAGTGAAAGTGACTGACAAATGTGAAGATTAAAAGATTAGTATGAATCAAGAATCAGTTTATGAATTTCATGAGTCATAAGTGTTCACAGTGTTTCTGCCAGGCCTCACCAGCCTGCAGGTACAAATGGCATGGGGTTCAGAGTTGTCATTGTGTTCCAACAGCCCTTGCTCCCCATTTGCACATACATGACACCTCCTCCTTATAAACTTCTCAAACAGGCACTTGAACCAGGCTTCTCAGCTGTAGTCTTTATTTGCTAAGCAGAGTACCTTTCCTCTTTTCTTGTCCTTGACCTCTTTTCTGGGAACTGCAGAATTGTTCATGTGTTGTCTCATGAACACAGACCACTGTCACCCTTGCCAGGTACGGCCACTGGGGGCTTGTGGTACTCCTGTTGGTCTGTCATGTCTGCTGGCACCTGCCTAACCCCACCATCGCTTCTGGGACATTCAAGTTGCCAGAGTTGTTTAGAGTTCTATCAAAATGAGAAAGTGCATTTATTCCTCCTTTCTGCGTAAACTCTGTTAAATATTCTTTTGAAGGGGTTCCAAAGCATTGTGCCCCACGTCTTACTACGTTTAGTGAATGAGTGAATGACTTTTAAGTTTGCATTTAGCAGTCCCATTCGTTACCAAACCCTCAGACAAATACTGTATCAGGGATTTTTTTTTCTACGCTAGGTTTTTCTGCCTTGACATTTTTTTCCTTTGCATCTTCTCAAATTCTCATTCAAGTTGGCCCCTAGCAGGTGTGGTTTACCAGTTCAACAGACACACTCCAGACTTTCAATCCTAATAGGAAATATAGCTTAAGCTAAAGCTTGGGCCCTCTACACGTGTAAAAGACTTAGATTAATTAAACAGTGAAGTCTGAAAAATTATGTGATTAGAATAAAACTTTTTTCATTCCTACTTTTTCAAAACTGTGTTTAAAAAATTTTTGTTTCCTAGCATGTTTTTTTCAACTGCTGCCCAAAGAGCTGTTCTGGTTCAAAGAGGATAATTCTCTATAAAACCAGTTGTTTAAGATAATGGTAAGACCTGTGGTGGGGCACTGATCTCCATCATTATTTGAAATAACAGAGCAATGACTACAGTTAAACTGTGAATAAAGTCAGAAACTAGTCGTGCCAACTGATATCTATAACATGACCTCAGATTCACATATTCCTTCCTTTAGTTATTTGTTCATTCAGCAACTGTTTAATAAATTCTGAAGACGTTCCAGGCTCTTCTGAATTTCTGCAGAGTAATGGTGAGCAAAAGCAAATGTAATCATACAAATTAAGGCATAATTACAGTGACAAATGCTATAAAGAAAGGGGTTATGAGGGACCGTGGGGAGAACAGACCCACAGTGTGGCCAGAGGAAATCTCTGAGGCAGAAATAATTGAACAGAGATAGGTGGGATGAGTGGGATTTAATCAGGGGAAAAAGGGAAAGGAAACATAGCTCAGACAGAGACCCCAGTGTATAAGAAGGCCCAGACCAAGACTCCGAAAGGAGGCTACATAGATGGAGGGCAGAAAGGGACCAGGGAGGGGCATCGTGTTCAGTGAAGCTAGTGGAGAAGCCGGGGAAGAGCATGAAAAGAACATGAAAAGACTTGGAAGAATTTAGTCTTTATCCTAAATGCAGCTGAAAGTCAGAGGAAAAATTTATGTCTGGTAGGTAGGATGTGGGGAGGGCAGGAAAAATCTGCAGGACTTGGTAATGAACTGGAAATGGGGAGGAGAGAAGACCACGGTGACTCCTAGCCTTGAGGAACAGAATGAATGGACGGTTGTGGCACTCATTGGGCCAAGAGGCGATTGGAGGGGAGAGTCACGAGAAAAGTTTCTTTTTTTTTTTTAATTTTTGTTTTCTATTGGAATATAGTTGATTTACAGTGTTGTGTTAGTTTCAGGTGTACGGCAAAGTGATTCAGTTACACATATACGTATATCCATTCTTTTTCAGATTCTTTTCCCATATATGTTATTACAGAGTATTGAGTAGAGTTCCCTGTGCTATACAGTAGGTCCTTGTTGGTGATCTATTTTATATACAGTAGTGTATATATGTTAATCCCAAACTCGTAATTTATCCCTCCGCCTGCCTTTCCCCTTTGGTAACCGTAAGTTTGTTTTCAACGTCTGTCAGGTTGTTTCTGTTTTGTAAGCTCAGAATGTCACCACTTTAATACAGGGAGGAAGACTGTCATGTAAAGAAATAACTTGACCCTGTTATCTTGATATTTATCTCTCCCTTCTGAACCTAACACAGGTTCTGATATTCAGTGAGAGCTTAACAATGAGCTATTACAAGGTTTCTCAAGCTTAGCACTGCAGACTTTTCAAGCAGGACAATTCTTTGTTGTGGGAGCTGTCCTGCGAATTGCAGGATGTTTAGCAGCATCCCTGGTCCCTACCCACTAGGTGCCAGTAGCAAGCAGCCTTCTCCTTAGATGTCACAACCAAAAATATTCCAGACACAGCCCAGGGTCCCCTGGGGGACAAAATTGCCCTGTGGGATAAATGAACTGATCATATTAAAATATGATTAGTGCTATTATTGAGCTGTACGCAGTGGGGCCAGACTATAAGAAATCTATACTGTTTGAGGAGATAGGAGACACTGCCTGGAAAAGTCTCATAGAAGAGGTGATACTTCGGGTGGCCCATGATGAAAGAGTAGAAAAGAACTACGTAGAAAAAAGCCATTCCTGGCAGGCACACATGTATGCCTCCCGCTGTAAGACATGTGCAGGCTTGACTGCTCACCCCTATGCTACACTGGTCCATACTTTCTTGTCCATGCACTCCTATCTTTTTGAGGTCTTTGGGTAACGTTTGCTTATATCCACACCTGTATTGTATTAGGTTCTCTAATCTTTAGTAGTTAGAGACACAGAACTTCTTTTTATTTCCCTGAAGGCTTGAGATCAATAGAAAGGGTCAGCATAAGCCAGGGTTCCTGTCCTTAATTCTTGAGGGAGAGAAAAGATAATCAAGGTGAGAGCACACCAACTCCAAAATATTCCAATATGCTATGGCTAATACCTCAATAATTTGCCCAATGTTGTGTCTGTCAGGTCAGCTGCCAGGAAAATATCCATCAGTGTGATTTTCACCCAACTTCTTCACTTTACCTTGTCTTCCTACCATCAGATTCCAGTTCTGCACAATTCTTGGATTTGAATGTTTCAGATGACTCAGAGGAAACACTGTAAAATGGCTTTATATGACAAATTTTATGCAATTTTGTAATCTAAAATAGATGAGAATCTATTGTGGGAAAGGCTGCTTACAATTGATTGTATTAGACATTTTCTATTTCATGAAATTAATAGCATGTCATTCAAACTTCTTTGCTAACAGCTTACTTTCAATTTCCTACCCCTTAGATGGGTCATGTATGGCATTAATAACTTTCCCAATCATAGCAGTAATTGTTTTTACATTCAACTAAAATGTCTGATAACATTAGCAGTTTCCTGATTAAAAAATGTACTGAAGGAAGAATAGTCACAAATGTGATAGAACTAAAATGACATTAGGCAGAAATTATTCTCTAGAATTATCAAAGGAAGACATGTGGTTTCTGCCCTAAATCTGCTACTTGCAAATAATTTGATAACAATTGGGATATTTTTACTACCTACTTCCATGTAGTTTCTGTTATTCTCCCAGATTTTAATAGTATAAAATGTAACCATAGTATATAGAGTAATAATTCTTGTTTATCCATCAGACAAAACTGACCATATATCTTATTACTGACTATCTGATTATGTGATTACAAGTAATATTAGAATCCTTAAACAATTTATTATTTTCTCCTTTATTTATAAAACATTATATGTTTCATACCTTCTATTTAAAGCCTCTTGATGCTATATGTTTTTTTAACATATATATATTTGATTTTCATATATTCTCCACTCAAACTCTGTGAAAGAGTAGGAATTAGTATTCTCAATTTCCTATTTCTCAATTTCCTATTTCTCAACCATTGAGAAAATAGTCTCAAATGGTTACACATAACCCACTTCAGATTGGCACTTTGAGGTGAACTGGATTAGAACACAGCTCTTTGTTTCCCAAAGTCAAGGCTTTCCCCCATAAGCTCACGTACTATTGAGAAAAGGCAGATTATGGGGACTTGCTGAGGCAGAAAGGGAGAATGATGAGCTGCACTTTTAGGAGTAAAATCTAAGGACACAGTCCACTGAATCACATTAGAACCTCAGAAGTACAAAAATGGCTGGAGAACAGAGATCCCCAAAGGGAAAAACATCTAAGTTTTTAAAGATCTTTCCTTTACCTCTTTCCCCAGTCCAATGTTTGTGCTTGTGATTAATAGTGAAACACATGAAAATTTCTTTGTGCTTCAAAAAGAAAAGCTGGAGTATTAAAGACAAATATAAGATTAAAGACTTAAATGTAAGACATGACACCATAAAACTCCTAGAAGAGAACATAGGCAAAATATTCTGTGACATAAGTGATAGCAATATTCTTTTAGGTCAGTCTCCCAAGGCAAAAGAAATAAAAGCAGAAATAAACAAAGGAACCTAATCATATTTATAAGCTTTTTCACAACAAAGGAAACCATAAACAAAACAAAAAGACAACCTACGGACTGGGAGAAAATATTTGCAAACAATGTCACAGCCAAGGGATTAATTTCTAAAATATACAAACAGCTCATACAGCTCAATATCAAAAAAGCAACCCAACCAAAAATAGGACAGAAGACCTAAACAGACATGTCTCCAAAGAAGACATGCAGATTGGCTAGTGGGCACATGAAAAAATGATCAACAACTGCTCATTATCAGAGAAACGTGAATCAAAACTACAATGAGGTATCACCTCACACCAGTCAGAATCACCATCACCAAAAAGTCTACAAATAATAAATGCTGGAGAGGGTGTGGAGAAAAGGGAACCCTCCCACATTGTTGGCAGGAGTGGAAATTGGTGCAGCCACTGTGGAAAACATATGAACCAGCAATACCAATTCTAGGTATTCATCTAATTTGAAAAGATGCATGCACCCCAATGTTCATAAAAGCACTCTTTACAATAGCTAAGACATGGAAGCAAACTAAAAGTCCATCAACAGATGAATGGATAAAGAAAATGTGGTACACACACACACACACACACACACACACACACAATGGAGTATTACTCAGCCATTAAAAAAGAATGAATTAATGCCATTTTCAGCAACATGGGTGGACCTGGAAATTATCATACTAAGTGAAGAAAGTTAGACAGAGAAAGGCAAATATTATATGATATCACTTATATGTGGAATCTAAAAAATAGTACAGATAAATTTATTTACAAGACAGAAACAGACTACAAACATAGAAAACAAACTTATGGTTACCAAAGGGGAAGGGACGGAGGGATAACTTAGGAGTATGAGATTAACATATATACACTACTATATATAAATACATAAACAGTAAGGACCTACTGTGTAACACAGGGAACTATATTCAATATCTTGTAATAACGTATAATGGAAAATAATCTGAAAAATTATATATATAATAGTATATATATATAAAAGTGTATGTACATATAAAAAACTGAAACTAACAATATGGCTGTATACCTGAAACTAACAGTATTGTAAATCAGCTATTTAATCAGTCTCTATTTCTGCTTTGCAAATAAGATCATCTATACCATTTTTTTAGATTCCACATACATACAATGTAATATTACTCAGCCATTAAAAGGAACAAAATTGGGTCATCTGTAGAGATGTGGATGGACCTAGAGAGTGTCATACAGAGTGCATTAACTCAGAAAGAGAAAAACAAATATTGTATATTAACGCATATATGTGGAATCCAAAAATCTTATTTTTACAGAGACAGGCCCTGCAAACATTGGCTACAGCTAGGAAATATTACAGTTAATAGATCTCTTTGTGAAGTCATGCAGGCTGATGGAACGATGGTCAGCAGCTTAGTCTTTGGATGGGCAGTAGCAGCTGCTGGTTAGTGGTTAATGCATCATTTCTTAAATATTTAATACAATAAGAATTCCATGCTTATGGGTCCTTGTAACGTCTGCTGGACTTCTCAATGACACAGCTGCAAAGTAAAGAAACCAACCCTTCTTCAGGGTTCCAGGCTGGAGCCCACGTGGTTCTTCCATAGGTGCTTCCTGCTTCTCCAGCCTCATTCCTACCACTTTTCTTCCTCTTCCTAAGCCTGGCCATGCAAACATGCCAGGCTCTTCCACTAGGATTCATCACTGGCTTTTCTTCCACTAGGATTCATCACTGGCTTTTCTCCCAGCCTAGTACTCCTGGTCTTTACATTTCTAGGTGCTTCTCCTTCTCCAGGTCTCAGTTTAGAGTCACTTCCTTAGACAGGCCTCCCTCGTCTCCCCATTTAAAGTCATTTTTCTTTGACCCAGATGTTTCCTATCTCAGCCTCTTATATGCAGTATTGCATTTGTTTATTGTTTGCCCCCTTCCATGAGGGCAGTAATTATGCTCTCTTAGTGTTCAATAAACATCTGCTGAAGGAATTCTAATGCCTCACATTTTTCTGAAAGTAGGAAAAGCAGTCAACTTTCTAATTTTCAAGTGCATTCACGGAGTGGATATCTTATACAATTTCATGTTTCTTGCCCTCCATCACTTCCGCTAAACACCATAGTAAATAAGAATTAAAATAATTCCCAGATTAACATTTCCATGTAATATCATGACATATAGAAATTACCATTTTAATATATGTATAATTAAGAAGGAACTATTTCTCCCAGGCCCTAAGTAGGTTCCTAGGCTGCAAAAGCAACGCTAGCTTCTTTGTATCCAAAGTTTGCTACCTCCTATTGAATGGTATGCTAAGTGCTTTACACACATTTTCTTCCTCAGTTCCTCAAATAATCCTACATTAAGTTTTATTATCTTAATTTTTCAAATGAGGAAAACAAACCTTAAAACATGATGCTAATTTGAGAGAGTGCTTGTTTGTTAAGATCTGTCTGACTGCAAGCTCTTTTCACCATACTATGCTGTTTCCCCAAGGTACTTTCAAAAAGTTTATTCAAAGGAAATTTTTATAATATTATGGGATCATGTAGGATTAATAATCACAGGGCTTTAAACTAGATATTCTAGGATTTGACCTTCCTGTCTGGGAAACCCTGAAAATCAGGTATTAAGGCTAACATATTTTATTATGTCATATGTCTGGCGTTCTAGCTGAGCCTAAATTGAACTTCAGATACATCCTGGCATGTCTCATGGGTTGGTGAGGTCAAAAGATTATCATCTTTCCCCAATGTCTCTTTGCTTGTAGGGATTTATACCTGCTTATTTCCAGTAGAGAAACGTGCTTGTGGGAAGGGGAAGTCCTTGTGTGCTTGCTTGAATAGAGAGAAAAATGGTCAATAGGAACAATAGCCTGGTTTCATTACTGTGATGATTAATTTTGTGTGTTGAGCTGACTGGTCTCATGGATGCCTGTAGAGCTAGTAAAACAATATATCTTGATGTGTCTGTCAAGGTGCTTCTGGAAGAGATTAGCATTTGATTCAGTAGACTGAGTAAAGAGATTTGCTCATTCAAATGCGGGCAGGCATTATCCAATCCATTGAGGGCCCCAAGAGAACATAAAAGCAAAGGAAGGGCGAATTCTCTCTCTTCTTGAGCTGAGCGGTCCATCTCCTACCCCTGGACATCTGAGCTCCTAGATCTTGGGATTTGCAGCTGTGGGACTCACACAAGCAGCTCCTGGTGTGCAGGCTTTCAAAGTAGGACTGAATTACACCACCAGCTTTCTTGGGTCTCCAGTTTGCAGACAGCAGATCGTGGGACTTCTTGACCTCCATAGCTGTGCAAGCCAATTCCTATAATAAATCCCCTCTAACTTACATCTGCGTACATCCTCTTTCTTCTGTTTCTCTGGAGTTCCGTGACTAATACAATGACCCTATGCCATCCTCATGGATTAAGTAAAAACCCTTTGGAGAGAATTAATTCAGACAAAGGTTGAAGGCACTTCGAAAATCAATAAAGTGTTTTATGAGATATGAAAACAGCATTTCCCCACTTCCACATGGGATCAAGCTTGGTCCCAGCACCCTAAGGACAAAAGGAAACCTAGGAACATTTCAGCGCTTTGAATATGGCAGTCATGGAGACATCAGAAACAGGACTGAGGCTGTTCCAATAGCCCCCCAGGCACTAAAGACTGTAGGGCCCAGAGCAGGCTGCCCCAAAATGTGCCTCAATGGCTACTGATTACTTTGAATTAGTTACTTAAGAAAGAATCAGTGCAAGAGGGACACTCTGACCCTCCTCCCTGGCTCCTTAAAGCAGCAAATAAATCTGTCACATGAGAGGGCATTCCCTGCATCTGGAGGCAGGAAGACACTCTTATCACCACAGACAGGGAATTTGGGGCTGAATTTGTTACTTATTAAATTTACTACCCTAAGCCCAAACTCTGTATAGATTCTTCACTAATGAACCCCCTCCGAACCCAGGCTTCTTTGTCCTATCGAGTCCTCACAAATTTATTGTTTCTTTGAAAAATATAAGAGCTGCCCGCTTTGTTCACTTCTTAGGTCCCATTTCTATGAGACCGCCATGGACATGTATCCAAATTTGTTTCTTAAATCTGTCATGTGTCAATTCTATCATTAGTCCAGCCACAAAGAACTGGAGAGAGGTAGAGGGGAAATTTTTCCCTTCCTGACAAGACCACTAAGAGAACTGTCTTGGAAGAAATGAGAACCTATTTGAGTGATGACGTTAGACACCCCTGTGGACTGCAAGCCATCCTACAGCACAGATGTGGGTAATGAGCCAGTGAATTAAGAATAGTATAATCTGACAAGTACAGGAGCATTTGTATTCACTCCATAGACCCGCGCTGTGATTTTTTGCCCTAGTTTTCAGCTCGGTTTAGCAGGTCCATTATTGATACTTCAATGACTTTTGACTTCTTCATTGATGAAGTTCTGAGTTCTGATTAGCTGAGTGATTGCAATTTCCCTTTATAAACTAATAATTTTCAACAATACTATCCTTTATCTAGCATTTGCCTTTTTTGTGTGTGTAAAAAATCTTCTAATACAAAAGAATGTATTAAAGATTTGGTTTTCTTTTTAAAATATGGGTTGTTTTATAAAATATATCTTAAGAACTATGTAACCAATGACTTTCCTGAAGGAAACTGAAAAGATTTTTGGTAAGGAAAATTCCATTTACAATACAAAAGAACCATTAACCAATTCCCATAGACCACAAATTTATCTTTAAACAATTAAATGTTTGACTAAGAATCCTCAACATTGGAAAAGTGGAAGTGGTTATCTTTAAAAATGTCACTGTACTATTCTCTGAATACTTTGAGTTCAGCTAATTATAAGAACCCTTCTTCATTTAACATAGTTTAAATGTTAATAATTTAAAGTACTTAAATCAAAGCTGTTAAGACCATGGGGATAAAAGAGTTCTCTCCAAATTGTCTTTATGGAAACAGTATACTGGCATGAGAGATTGTTACAGTAAATCACTCCTGTCTGTCACATCCTTTGGCAAAGTGACATGCTACTCCTGCCATCAAGACCTGGAGTCTATTTCTTCACCTTCTTGTATCTGGGGTAGTCTTGTGACTTGCTTTGACCAATAGAATGTGGCAACAGCAAGGCTTTGAACTCTCCCGGGCCTTAAGAGACCTTGCAACATCTGTTCTAGCCCTCTTGGAACCTTGGTTTACCAGGCTGTGGAGGTGACAGGCCAGTTGGAGGTGACAGGTAGAGCAAGCCCGAAATGCATATGTGAATAAAACCATCTCCATCATATAAAGCCTTCAATTGAGTCATCAGATGACTGCAGCCACAGGAGTGACTCCAGATTAGACCAGCAAGAGACTTGCCCAACCCAGAGAATCATGAGGGAAAAAATTATTGTTTTAAGACACAAGATTTTGGACTGATTTGTTATACAGCAACAATAACTAAAATAATTCAGAATAATCTTTCCTTCCCTTGAAAAATAAAATCTCCTGAAAAGTGAGATTTTTTTTTTCGTTTTTGCAAACAGCCTGCTGTTCTAAATTTGTTATTTACTCTAGTGCAATATACTGTTTCAATCTCTGTCAAGTGACAATATGGTAAGTCAGAAGCAACCTGTGAACTGATGAACACAGAAAATTGTGTTGCATTAATACAAAGTGAATGTTGTTTACTTGTGAATCATTTTCACTTGTTTTAGAAGCAAAAAAAAGTGTTTTAAAGGTTAAAATATAGACATAGCCACAAAAAATCTAATATAGAATATTACCATAGATTCTTTTTTTTTTTTTTTGCGGTACGCGGGCCTCTCACTGCTGTGGCCTCTCCCGTTGCGGAGCACAGGCTCCGGACGCGCAGGCTCAGCGGCCATGGCTCACGGGCCCAGCCACTCCGCGGCATGTGGGATCTTCCCGGACCGGGGCACAAACCCGCGTCCCCTGCATCGGCAGGTGGACTCTCAACCACTGCGCCACCAGGGAAGCCCCTACCATAGATTCTTTTCATTAAACTTCCAATATCAAGAGGGGGAAAATATTATATAATTGGTTGACACACATTTATTGTTTTAATCATTTATTTTATTTTTTAATCACCTGTCAATGAATAAAAATATCAGATCTAGATGGAATTTTAGTGATTATCTAATAGTGACAAGTCCAACTTCTTCATTTTAGCGGTGAGGAAACTGAGGGAAAGTGAGTTAGGCATCTTACCCCAAATCATGTAATAAGTTACTGATAGCTATCTCAAATGAAGAGAAACAGAGACTCACAGGTTTCTAACTTGCCCACCGTCCCACAGCTAGTAAGTGGCAGTTCTCGCTGAAACTGGTTTTGTTGATGTAGATCCCAAGAGCACAGGCCAGTTTAACGGTGAAATGGAATGTCAATGTCCCTGCCTCATCTGGAAGGGGACTTTTCCTGGCTCTGCCAGGGAACACTCTGGCTGCCTGAGCTATGTTATTTATGACTCATTCTAAATCCCTTAGCACCAGAAACAGAGTTAAGCCTGAGGGATGAGAAGCTCAGAATCAGGCAGTGTGAGAAGCCCCAAACTAATCATAGGTACCATTACAAAATTCTATTTTGTGCCAAGTGCTATACTAAATCCTTCTATGAATTGTGTAAACTGACTCTAGGGAAAGGTTATTGATGTCAGAGCTGCTTATTCAGTGCATCCAAACACACACACACACACACACATAGAGAGAGGGAGAGATCCTGCATCAGAGATGCTTTGGTATCTATCTTGCATTTACCTTTATTGGGTGTTGACCTTGAAATGAGAGCCGGGTAAGCCTAGTTTGAAGGCATATGTGAGTATAGATAGTAATCAGGTTTAGCTAGTTCAGTGGTGCTAGGTTATACTGATTACCACTTAAAATCTAGAAGACAAAAAAAGCAGCTTCCCTGTGTTTGCCTTACAAAGCCAAAACCACATATTGCCAGAAGCATTCCCACAGAAGGCTGAAATAGAAATGGCATGACATTTGAGTACAACACATTCTATTTATTTAAGCTGTAATTGATATTTGTCCTTGAGACTTTTAATTTAATTTGTCCACCATGAAAGAAACCATAGCTACTTTACATTCATATTGATGACTTACTCCAAGAATTCCTTTTGATTAAAAAATGATCAGTTTTAATTTAAAGGAAACAAACTGTATTCCTTTTCTAATTTTTTTCTCCTTTACTGCTGAGATTTTTTCCCTATGAGGCAATACAATGTTACAGCCCATACCCAGGGCTTGGGAGACAGAGTGAGCTGTCTGAGGGCCTAAGGCAGGTGGGTGATTGTAACAGACTCTCTAGTGAGATATGTCTTTGATCAGAAAATGAGACTAGGTGAGCAGAGGCTTGGGGAAATCCAGAACAATTATTGAGTGGTGAGTAGTAAAAGTGAGTCAGGGAGGTATCTTTAACAGGTCCTAGGTTCCCAGGGCAGGAACCAAAATTCCAAAGGACAAGTAAGCCAGGTCTTAGTCAGCTCTGGTGCGGGGCAAGGAGATGAAGAGTTTTAGAGTGGGGTGAGGTAGCTAGCAATGTGATGCAGCAGTACTGACCCACACTGGAGTGCCTGACCGAAGACACAGCGAAGATCTGAGAGAGGCCGGCCGGCCCTGTTTTCACCACTGATCAGTTCGCCTGGAGGAGCCTCTAACCCCAGGACTTAAATGTGAAGCTTTTGATGCACATTTTTTACTTTATTCTGATAATCAGTGGGAACGTTGGGTGGCATACATAACCATCAGCTTTAGAAGAGCACACATTTCACAAAATAAGATATTAAGAAAAGCTGCCGGTTACTACAAATTAAAAGGAACTCAAGTTTTGCCTCCCTTGTAGTAATATATAATACATGTGTGTGCATTCACGTGTGTAACTAACAATAGTCTCAAGAATGTAAAGTCTAAAACATGCAGTGGGAAGCATGAGTCGCTGTCTCCCACCAACAGAAATGACCTGCTTTGTAGAGCGGAGGACATTATCAAGGCCTGCGTTTCAAGTCATCATTAAATCACTGAGCATTCATCTATTACAAGACGAATGGTCTCCTAAATTCATCTAGTGCTGTATTTATTCAGGTGTGCTTGCCAAAGGCTTGTTGGAAGTAGGGTAATCTATCCTTTTTTCTTTTCCTTTGTAAAAGCGTACTATCAATCAGGACATTTCTGTAGCAGTTTAGCAGGAGAGATCAGGGTAGCCTATTATTCATGAATATCTGATAATTTCACACACCCTATTGCATCTAATCTCTCATTACAGGCAGTATTAAAGTGAATTCCCTGATTTCCCCATAAGCTTGGCCATCTATTGAATTGGTGATGTCAATAGAAGTTCAGAATGACCTATTTATAAAGACAGAACATTGTGATGAACAAGATCGTTCCTTTAGAAATGAGAATCTGGACATTCTCAGATATTTATGAAATGAGGTGCTAACTATTCTGCATGTATCAATGAAATACACTGCACAGTATTTTAGGGACGAGAGACCTTAGAAATAATATATCTCAACACCCGTATTTGAAATTAAGAAACTAAGACTCACAGACATCAGTGATGTGCCGAGGTATGGGGCAGAGCACAGAATCCTAACCCATTACACTTCCTGCTGTGCTGCTTTCCCTCCAGATGAGGGACATGTCCTACATATGTGAGGCAAGATAATTTTAAGTCATGTAAGAAATAGCAGAGAATGACACAGTGAACAAATTACTCTTTTTAAATATCTTGCTATATTTCTGGTTTACATCTGGTAGAAAGCCTAGGTATAAAACTAGTGTAATTTTCGATGCTCTGTAATAGCTACTAGTCTCTGATTTTAACAGAGAGTAGGTCAGAGACATAGCAGGCAGCAGCATCTAGCTAGAATTTAATGGCATTATTTTTATTGAATTTATTTTTGAAGTTATTTTCTATTTCTCAAAGTATTTTCCATTTACAGCAGTGATAGAAAGTTTCATTTTAAAAATAAATTAATTTTGGTAACAGAATAGAGTTGATATAAAATATTATATAAATAATAATTCAAGTGATCCTCAGCTTTTGCAAAAATCATGAAAGTGACATCAGATGACTAGAGTTGCATGAAAGCATATATGTCAATATCATTTATACCACTAACTCTAAATTTATAAATTCTTATTTATATTTTTAGAACTTCATGTATTATCTAAAGTTATTTGCATCTACTTAATAATTTTGTAAAATAAGCAAGCATTACGCTCTCTATTTTACAGTGGAAGAGAAATAAAACAACTTATATATGATTACAAAACAAACAAATGAGAGAGCCCCAAGAAAAGTTAAATTCATTTTCTCCTGAGGTTATTCTGCCTGGTACACAGCCCACTCTTGTAGACAGAAGGAATCTTGTCCCACAAGTCAATGAAAATGGAAAGTTTGCTATACAAAACAGCCAGTAGGTATTGAATGGATTTTCGTGGGTTCTAATGTCTAATGCTAGGTAAAGCCATTGTAGTACCTCCTGTCTAAAACATTCAATTCATTGAAATTGGATAAATTGAGATTCATTAACCATTGAGTAAGAGGGAGACGAAGGAAGAGATATACTTTTTAAAGTATAACATTACGTTTCTTTTCTTTTTTACCGTGACATCATGGGCAGGTTTATTTGGGTTTGTTTATTTGCTTGTTGGCTTCCAGAAGGTGAATATACCCCACACAGGAGAAGTTTGATGTTGACAAACTTCTGGTGGCAGCAAGACCGCGTCAGCGCAACTTCCCAGATAATAAGAGTTGCTTTAACAATATGATTGTTGAACACAAAATCATGCACCTTATTGGAATGTTTATAGAACTGCACAGAGAAAATATATTGCATAAAACTACATAGAAACAAATAGAGTAATAACTGTGTGAATTGGACTAATCACCTGCCTTGTGTCAAGTTTTCTCAAGCTACTTTATTATTCATTATCTCATTGAAGGTTATCTTAATTCTGTAAATGAAGGAAATGAATTTAAACGTCAGGCCTAAGGTCTATTGAATAGTGCCTCAATATCTGCATAAACGTGCCTCCAATGCTATATCCCCATAATGATCTGAGGAAAGAAAACTCTGATTTTTTGGCTATAGCTGATCTATTAAATACTTTGGGTTTTAGTTCTGGACAGATTTTCAAAGGTATCAAAGGCTGCATTATGTCATCTTAAGCTGGGATGATTTTTAATTCACAATATTTCATTCCTCAGGATCACCATTCATTGCAAAACATAATCTTAAGGATTAGACTTAAGTCCTCTTCTGTTTCATCCTGGCTTTTGGATACTGTTTAAACTATAACAATACAGCCACCTGATGTGCTGATCTTGCATATTGAGTGGGTTTCACACTATCATTAAGTATAGATAGAGCAGTTTGATCCGTAAAGACAGACATCTAGGCAAATCCCCTTTGTGCGTAACCACAAAGCTGTAAATGGGAGTGTGATTGGAGAGGTGCCATCCAGCTCCTCTTGTAGCCTAAACGTCTCCCCCACCAGACTGGTAGAGTGTTCACAAGACCTTTAGGGTCATTGTTTTGATTAAGAAATTTGTCTCTTGAAGGTTTTATTAAAAAGAACAAGAGTTACCTAGGAGAGATTACACGGCAGTCCATGCTAATGTGTTCATTTATCATAATACACTACATTTATATGACACTTAATACTTCACAGACTTCTCTCTCTCATCTTCCGAACTCCTAACATTTCAAAACTGACAGAATACTATTATTAGTTCCATTTCACACATGAGGAGAAGGACGTGTCTGCCATTTGCCATGTATGTAGCACTAATTACTGACAAGACAGGGCCCTAGATCTTTATTGAGCGGCCACGTCTCTTTCTGTGCAGAGAGTAAGATCCTGAAGAAATAGGACTCTGGACACTTAGGATGGAAAAGATGAACTGGAGGATAAAAACGTTTGGAGACTATGGGCCAGAGGGAGTGACTGATAATAAGTCATTGCCAAAGAAAAGCTGGATATAGGATGACAAGGAGGAGGGGCCTGGAGATGAAATTATAGTATTCTAGGGTGTTAGAGCTGAAAGATATTCTCAGACTCGCTGATCTCACAAACTAATTTTACAGACGATCAAAGTGAGGGCTGTAAAAAAAGACTAAGAAGCAAACCAGATGACACACAGGAAGGAAAAAAACCGAGCTGAAATAAAAGTCAGGCCCCCCAGCTTCATATACCGTGCTTTTTCACGCACCTTACAATTTTGTTTAAGGATGGTATTTTAGAAAAGAGTTAAATTAGGTTATGATCTTTTTCAATGTAAATAGTGAAAAGTTAGAGTGTGGAAGTGGCAACTGGTAGGAAAGGGTAAGCATGTTAGGCAAGAGAAAAATGTGAAAGGGAAAAAAAATGGTAACGAGCCACCTATACCTGCAAGTAGCCCTGCGTCCCTTAAATTTTTCCAGTGACTGATAATACAGCAATATCTCTAATCATTGATAAAAACATGAGCTAATGAGACTTTGAGAAAACTGACCTGCAGGTCTTCAATAAACTAATTTTTAGCAAAAGGCAAAAGTGGAGCAAAGTATCTCGTGCGGTTTCCATAAACATTTATTTCGAAGCGTGTGCTATTCTGTAAGCAAACTCTTCTATGACTGATTGTGTTTTTCTCAGCATGACTGAGAGAATGTGAAGTATTTTTAGTGAGTGTTTTGACAGTATATACTCAGCAATTTCTAAATAATAGAAAACTTGCTGATTGTACATTCTACTCAAAATATATTTGCCTCAAAGGAACATAATACAGATGACATGGAATAAGAAAAATGGTTATTCTATAGATATTTCACGTTCCACTTTAGTTCATTATTTTTGTTCCCTGCTCCAGGTAGATGGTAAGGAGGTCACCCTTGTCATGTGGACTGCTTAATGCATATTGTGTGTAAAACTTCTTAGAACAGTTTGTGGCCTAAAGTCTTTAAAGGACCAGTCTATTCAAAAAACAAATCTAGCTCCCAACAAGCTAGAGTAAATGAGTAAGTGAGTAACTATTAACCTTCTCCAGAAACTCAGTTCTTTAAATCGGGATCCAGTGATGCCTATGGTAAGATGTACCAACTTTTGGGACTTGAGTACATTTCAGTTCTGATAGAATTCCATTGTACTTCCAGGTTTATGCAACAAGCTTTGCGTTGTGCAAGGTTTGCTTGGGGAGAGAGTAGAAAGGAGGTGATACTTAGGGACTGGCTATGGAAGTTAGGGAGAAAAAGAACAGGCTCAGTTGGCTTGACAGATGGTATGTCACACTGAGATGATTTTATAGCCTAACTTATGACCTGAGAGATAGTTAACTCATGATTTGGTCTCAAGCGTGGGATCCCAGCACTGGGCCAAGTAGAAAAGAAAGTTGTCTTTGGTCTGCTTCCAAAGCGGAGCCTAAAATGGGGCTTCTTGGAAAAACCATTTTCAAGAGAAGGCACTCAGAAGAGAAGCAAGAGAAGCAGGGATAGGATAAGAGAAATAGCTAAGCAAGTATGTCATCCCTGGTGGAGAAAAGCCTTAGTCTGTCCCACACCATGGAACACAAATTGCACCAGGGAGTTGGTCCCACCTTGAGGCCAGGAAGCTACATCTTTAAAAATCATTGACTGTTGGATGCTGGGACGGTGGTGGATAACCTCCCAGTTAAGAATCCTATTGGACCAAGGGCAATTCCCCAGAGAAGGGGGCTGCTGGGAGGCTTTGCAGCAACATCCGTGGCTGCTTGGGAATGAATCCATGAGCCCCCTGAAAAGGGGTCTAGGCTGGACACCAACAGCCCAGACTGGGGCTGGTAGACCAATCCAGTTGTAGGAATGACTCACAAATGGAGCCGCCTGGACTCCATATTAAGAGAACATATGCAACTCCTGTTTGATCTAAGCTGGTTTGTACTCAAGGGACATCTAGCTCGTCTAGTTATGAGACAAAGCAGTGGGAATTTCCAGGCAAGTGGGTCATTGGGTCAAGAGCTTCATGGGAGCAAGACTTCTACCAATGGCTGAAGGAACAAGACAGACACCAGCCTTTGAGTAGGAAAGGGAGGACCAGGCCCAGATAGGAGGTCAGGCCTCTACATTGCTGGAATCAGTCAAAGGAGACAGTCAGTCCCACGTGGGAAACTGGAATGCAAACCAAGAAACAAGACAAGATGACATCTCACCGGGGAAACAGAGTGGAGATTAAGGAAAGTTTATGGTTTGGTGAACACTCAAGAACATGGAGTTAGCTCCTCCATCCACACAAAGATTACAGAAGTAAAACTCCTTCCAGACCCTACTGGCTGGTAGATTTTCATCTACAGCTATAGAATCATTTCTGGATTGACCCAGGCAGGCTCCATGGGGTATAGGTTGCCAGGTTTTAGTGACTCCTGCATTTTTGGAAAAGAGAGATGACAAACTCTTGGAAATCCCAATTCCAATATTATTAATTATCCACTGCCAGCAGATGCCTTCATAGATGTGCTGTATTTCCCCTCCATTTTTCTTATGCTGTTTTCACATATTTTCTAATATTTTATAGGACCCCATATTGATGTGGCAAGTAGGGATTTCTGTGAAGAACAAACATATTTTAAAAGATAAACTCCCTTGTTACTGAAATAGGCATACAAATATACCACCTAAAAGAATTCTCTATATATCACAAACATGCTGGCCGGAGGATGGGGTACAAGCTTAATTCCTTCTTTGACTATTTTGGAGAGATTTAACACTTGATTCACTTGATTCACCAGTTGTGACAGACAGAAAGACCAAGCATAGCCTGCTTATTCACCTCTGGCATTCACGAAAACAACTCTACTTGGACTACAGGCTTGATTGCTAATTGCCCCACTAAATTAATGACTATCACAGCATCACGTATGTGTCTCCAATTTCTGTATATTTCAGAATTAAGTTTAAATTCTCATAACATTTGCAAAATCTAATTCAGCTGGTACCTGTGGAATCGGGTGTTTCTTCGGTTGGGTCAGCAACTGAATGGAAAAAAAAAAATCACAGAATGCTTCTGATTTGCTGCCACAAGAACATTCCCAGTAGCTTTCCCTGCTCTCTGATTTCAACCGTTTCATTCTATGCGCTAGTGGCTCTTCGGTGAAACAGAAACGACTTAGCCTCATATTGGCAGCAAAAATCCTCATGGAGGCCATTTTTAATTCTGGAAGAAACTTGCTCTAAAAACAGCTCTTCCTTACCAGACCTTGGCAAGAGAGGAAGGAAATTCCTCCATTTCAGTAACATAGCTATTTTAAGTGATTTGCCCTTAACTGCTGAGATAATCCTGAGATCTTGCTAGTGCCACATCTGCCATTTAGTTACTTTTGGTATGGTGCACAGAAAAGATAAGTGGTTTAAAATTCAATTAACAATTGCATCCTCACTGGTAATTGTAATTCTTCCAGCTTTAGCTCCTTTCCATCTTTATATGACAACTATATATCCGTGTTCTCTATAAGACTCAAATATCAACTCTTCTGAAGTTTTCCTTGTGTTAGTTACTCCTGCCTCTGAACGCTTTTTGCATGTTGTGTATGCCCTGGTAATAGTAGTAATAACGACAATAGTTAACATCTATTGAGCACTTCTTATGCACCATACTAAGCACTTTATAGCCATGATATGGCTTAATCTTCAAAAGAATTCTATGAGAAATGCAATATCAGTAGCCTTATTTTACAGAAAACGCCCTGCTTCCCACATCTCTGCCCTGGCAGTCCCTACCTCCTTATTTGGTATCTTAGAGCAAGTATCTTACAAAGTTTAATGTGAGGAAATCCAACATCAGCCTTGCATGCTACAAGGAGGATTTATTTTTCAGGAGCTACAAAATACCTTAAGCTTTTTAATTTGTGCCACTTTCAGTCACAAGCTTCAAAGATATATTTGAGCACATTGTATATGTTCTTTAATTTGGTTCTTTTTTATACAGGCATTTTAAAAAATATACTATTGTTTAGCCTATTTGCTTGTAATGATGCATTTCTATATGAAATGCATTCATTGTCTGATTTTTGCAGAAAAACTATTGTTAAAGTGCCACTAAAAATCTTTGACTAGAACAATGTTGTTTATAAAATTATATCTGAAGAAAATTTTATTTATCTTACACATATTCTATGTAATTTAGAAATAATCCAATGATAGCTTGAAATTAATGATAATCCCAAAATAAAAGAGGTCAGAGATACCTATTAATTTTCAAAGCAAATAAGGGTAAGAGAAGCAGTCTAGGTGGTTAAAACAGCTGTTGCCATTAAGAGTCTGTATTTAGTTCAATTCTGGGTACTCTTTGAGATTAACTGTATTTATCTGTGCTTTAGTAGCCATTCTGATAAGTCACAGTGTATAGGTTTATAATAAGAACTGTCTAAATTAAAGACAAAAATGTTGTAAGTGTGCTAAACAACAGAAATGTTTAGTAAATACTCAATAATGGTGTCATGTCAGCATTTAAAATCACATTAACAATGCCAGATAAATTGTTACATTAACTTAAAGTACTGCCAAATTGGCCGTATAATTTCTGAATGTTATTTAATTAAATTGGTGACAACACATAAATAACACAGATTTCAAGAAACCTATCACAAGAGAAAACAGAAACCAACTTACTACATCCATCTGTATTTTTTATGTGATACAGTATACAGCCAAGTGCTGTAGAAATACCATTCCTAGAAACCAAGAATAGATGAGTAGGTTAAAATTTACAGCATTGCCTAATCATTATGCAAACTTACATTGTCAGGTAGACATTAGAGAGATATTATCAACTATGATATGACATCATAAAGGTTGCATTTAGCTAAATATTATAGGAATAAAATAGCATATTCCTTTATGATGCTGCTTATATAGGATAAACTGCTGGGAGCCATAGTAGCAAACTAACATTTCCTTTTTCTCTGGTAGCTATGGCCTTTGGTAGCTTGAAGCATGGCTACTAAAACTTGTTTAGCTTGAATGTGTAACCTGCTGTGAGTTATAAAATATTAAACTCTTCACTTTTTCCCTTAGACTGTGATACCAAAGGAAATCCTCAACAACGTATTTTCCAGAATTGTAAGCCATGCGTAACCTCTATGGTAAATGTCATCAGTTGCTTAAAATGGTAAACCCACACCACCTTTAAGAACTGCAATGTAATAATAATCTTCTTGATTGAATAAATATACTTGAGAGTCAAAGTTTGCTTGAGAGGGCACAACTTAAAAAAGAAATCGGAAGCTTTTTCAAAGCAGGAATGTATGCGCTGTTTCTACCCAGTCAAGATGACTGTGCATTGTATCATTTCAACTTGTTTTTTTTTTTTACTGATGACAAAGACATTATGACTTCACTTCCTGCATGAATTGTAGAGCTGTTTAAGGTAATGTACAATTACATGATGGTTGTCAAGATATTCTAACCTCAGCTTCATCATTCATCCCCATCCCCATCATCACCCAATTAAAATAGAACAGGAATTTTATGCTTTGCTGAAAAATAGGTTATATATGTATTATGTGTCTACTAGTTGGCTTGACAGTTAAGAATTTTAAAATGGAAAAGAGTTCATTCAATACATATCTATTGAATGCCTTCCATATGCTTGGCACTGTTCTAGGCACTGGGAATACAGCAAAGAACAAAATAGATACAAATTCCTGCCCTCTTGGAACTAGCATTGTCTATTGAGGAGAGATGGGAAAAGAAAACAGATAAATGAGAAAATATATAATCTTTCAGGTGATGGAAGGTTCTACTGATAAACTAAAAACGAGATAATGAGGATAAGAAGTGCTGGTTGGGGAGCGTGTGCTGTTTTATACAGGGTAGTCAGGGAAAGCCTCACTGAGAAAATGATATTTGAGCAGAAACCTGAAGGAAAGGAGAGAGAAAATCATTCAGGAATCTGGGTACACACATTCCTGACAGAGAAAACTAGTACAAAGACCTTGTGAAGGGAGTGCATGGAATGTCTGAGGAACAGGAAGGAAGCAGGTATGACTGGGGCCACAGGAGTACCGAGGAGAGTGGGAGAAGGTGAGATCAGAAAAGTAGCTAAGGCCAGAATGATTCTGTTGGCTAAATTAAAGTTTGGAATTTTATTTTGAGTGAAAAGGGAAACCATTGAAATGTGGAAACAAAAGAGGAACATGACCTGACTTGGGGTTTAAGAGGACCTCTCTGGCTGCTTTGTTGAGTATTAGGGATTGTGGAGGTTTGGTACAGAAGCAGAGAAATTAGTCCAAAAGTTTTTGCCATAATCCAGGACTCACAATAACAGTAGATGTGAGAAGTGTTCAGACTCTGAACATAGCAGGCAGGCAGAGCATTTAGGACTTGCTGAATGATCTGATATGGGGTATGGAAGAAAGGATGATCCCATGCAATGGATGATCTGAGCAACTAGAAGAATGGCATTGTTTCTTTCTGAGATTACATATATATATATATATATATATATATATATATATATGGGAGTAAAAGTCTAGGTCACAATGGGGGTTGGGAGTCTGGATTTGTTTTTGGACATGTTAAATTTGAGATGCACACAGACTTCTACATGGAGATATCAAGTGGTAGTTGGGTCATGAGTCTGGAATTCATGCTTGAGATCTCTGATTTTGAGAGTCCTTAGAGTGAAGTTGTTATTTAAAGCCATTAGACTAGGTGAAGTCACTCAAGGAGTAGGTTGAAGGAGCAAAGATCTGAAAAGTGGCCCCTGAGATAATCCAAAGTTTAAAAGTTGGGAGATAATGAATAACAGCAAAGGGAACTGGGAAGGAGTGGTTGACAACGTAGGGAGAAACCTAGATTAATTGGTATCCTGGAAGGCAAATGGACAAAATATTTCAAGAAGAAAGGAAAATGCAATATTCTTGCTAAGATGACTGGGAATTGACCATTAGGTACAGAAACATGGAAGTTTTGTTGATCCAGATATGAATTGCCTTGGTGGAGTTAGTCATTTCAGTGGGTTCAAAAGGAAATGTGTGGAGAGAAATTGAAGGTACTGGGGTATAGACAATATATTTAAGAATTTTTGTTGTAAAGAGAGAGAGAGGTGGGACCATATTAAAGATAAAATTTACCATGGAAAATAGGAAAAGGGAAGTTGTTTTTTTTTTCCTGAATGGGGAAATGGAAGATTCTAAAGAGGTGGCAATGTGAAGGATTATGATGGGCAGGCTTGGAAAGAAGACATTTCTAGTCAGAAGAGCATATTTAAAGCACAGAAGTATTTTAGGAACAGCACCGATAGACGCGGCTGGAGAGTGTGGTTCCTGGGGGTATAAACTGGAGTGAAGAAAAAAATACAACCAGAAAAGTAGGTGAGGGTCAAGTTGTAGAAACGATTGCATATTGGCTGAGGAAGTTAAAATTTAAGTGATGTAAAAAGAATCTGCAGAGGTTTTTCAACAGGTATGTGTTTTTAATGGTAACTCTGGAAGACTGTTTGGATTGGAGTGTACATTGGGGGATTGAATAGAATGGGTGAAATAATTAGAAAATAATTTCATTTTTGAAGAGGAGGAACGGAGGCCTCAATTAGGAGGTAGAAATAGGACAGATCTGAGAAACATTTTGAAAATAGATAATCAGGGATTAAGGGGAAAAGGAGTTGGATGACAACACCAAGGTTTCTGGAGGGTTTAGGAAGACTGATAATGCTTTTACCAAGAGGAAAATATGGGTTTGGGAAGAGTGGAGTTCTATTTCATGCCAGGTTTCCTGGTTCAAAGCCGATCTAAATTAATCCTACAGAGGGAGATTCTATGCATAAAAATAGGGATGGGAGGAAAGGAGGCAAAACTTAGAGAACAGATTAGATTGGAACAAAAATCCAGAGTGATAAAAAGGCAAACTTGGAGAAATCTTCGTTTTTTGTAGAAAGCCAGGGCTCACCATCTCTCCCTGTTGTTCATTGTTTCACCTTCCCAAATTCAGGGCTTCTTTGTTCTGGGAACCTGAGCAATGGCTCTCAGAGCCTTGACAGCTGATCCATACATCTTAGAGCTGATTTATTAAATTGGGTGACTCAAAATAGAAGGCACTTTGTTGAGCTACAAGCCTCTAACACAGAGTAGAGATACACGACTAACAAATAATTGGGAACCTATCGTGTCTCCCTTTCCCACCAAAAACCTTTTTTAAGGTAACTACATGTTATTTAACGAATAACTTTTTCAATGTCGATTTTTACTAAGGTTAACCTGGTTTTTCAAAGCTTAAATAATTCTGAGATCCCAGATTAATCAATGGTTTCATTCTTTTGCATATTTCAGATGGGGCCATCCTCTCCTCGCTCATTTCTAGCCTAGAGATAACAAAGCAGAAGAACCATCTGTCTGCAGGAGTTACTCAGTGTTTGGCTAAGCAGAAGCCTGGCAAACTTTGATTGCACCCAACAATTTTGAGTTCTCATATCAAGAGGAATTTAAAACAAGGGAATCTCAAGACACTGCCATTCACCACACACTGGGATTCTATTCTGAAATATCCAAAGGGTTTATTTTTCTCTTGTCTTAAAGTTCTTTACACAATACTTTCTTTATCTTCCTTCATGTTTTTATGATGTCAGTTTGTGAATGGAACTATCATTGTGAGTGACGAGCTGCCCGGTTATCCTGGGAGAACTGAGAAATTGCATAGCTTCAACAAGGAGGCAGTTTTCCAAGTTTTGCTAAAGGGAAAAAAAAAATCACACGTCTGCATGAAATAGTGCCCATTTGAGTGCAAGGGAAAAAAAAAAAACCTTCATTATGCAAGAGATGAAACATTGTTTTTATTAAGAAGGGTTGTTATTGGTTTGAGGCAGCACTGCATGCTGGTGTGTGGGTTTTAATGTGCCATTTTTCTTTCTAACATCTACTGCCATTTAAAATGTCACCAGTTTTTCCCGGTGGTGAGGTAAAACCATGGGAACGGCATTCAAACCCCTTCACAGAGTACAGGCCAATTTTAACAAATTCATAATTAAAACCCAGCCAAATCTCCTCTTGCACTGCCAAAGTCCTTCCTGTGTATTTCCCAATTAAATATCCTTTCTGGGAGGAAGCAAGCTTCTGGAGATGCCAAAACTGAATCACTAACGTCTTTATAGAAATGAGACCTTTCTGTTCTCATACCATTTTCAAATACCCTAATCCCACTGGCCTTCACAAACATTTTGAAAGATAAAGCACCCATTATTTCATTCAGTAGATATTTACTAAACACCTACTACATACCAAACACTGTTCTAGACTCTGGGGATGCATCTGTGAGCAAAAAAAAAAATGTCTTTGCAGTCACGGTGCTGCCATTCTAGCAGGGGAAGCAAACTATAAGTGAATAAGTAAGTAGGTACATACTCTAATAGTAGGTTGATAAATGCTATGAAGAAAAATAAGGAAGAGGAAGAGAAGAGAGAGTGACAAGGCTTGCTGTTTTAGTTAGAAGACACAGAAAGGCTTCCTTGAACTAGGAACATTTAAATGGAGAACTAAATGAGGGCATAACATTCCAGGAAAGGAAAAAGCAAATGCAGAGGCCAGAGGCAGACCCACCTTCAAGCTAATGAGCTGAAGTTTTAAGATCCCTCATTTGATCAGATCCTGCCAAGGCCCTGGGAAGCACCCTAGCCTAGTGTTCCACAGGGTCATATATTCCTTATGAGATTTGCACAGTATGGAATGTTGACCACATTGGTTATGTTCACTGCCTCTTTTTATTTTTATTTTTATTTTTTGCGGTACGCGGGCCTCTCACCGCTGTTGCCTCTCCCGTTGCGGAGCACAGGCTCCGGACGCGCAGGCTCAGCGGCCATGGCTCACGGGCCCAGCCGCTCCGCGGCATGTGGGATCTTCCCGGACCGGGGCACGAACCTGTGTCCCCTGCATCAGCAGGCGGACTCTCAACCACTGCGCCACCAGGGAAGCCCTCACTGTCTCTTTTGCTTCCTACCCCTCCTTCCACCATTCTTCCCTCCTTTCCGTCAGGTAGTGTTGGAGTAGCTAGTAGCATTGTTGGGATCACGAGGAGACTAATTTAATTCGGTTTTAGTGAGTTCATGTGGTTTGCAGTCACTTTTGATTTAAGCTATTGCTAGCTTCCCACTGTAGGAATCCAAGTATACGTCTACATCCATTGTACTGAGGTGTAGCAGCCAGTTACTTAACAAAAATACTGTTAGGATGTTTGTCAGATTATCCAAATTTGTACATTGCAGTGATTTATTTTTCATTCTAAATATTCATTTTTACATCTGATTGTTGTATTTTCTTACCTGAAAAGCATCCCGCAAATTGTATGTGTCAGGCTCGCAGAACCTGTTAGACCCTGAATGGGAAGTGTGCTTGGCATGTTCAACACCCATATGGATGGAGGTCAACAGGGCTTGAGAAAAGTGAGTAATGGGGAAATAGATGAGAGACGAGACAGGTTGCCAGGGAAATTCCTTTTAGGGTCTTAGACACTAGTATAAAATCTCTGGGTTTTGGTTTAAGTAAGAGAGGGACCCATTAGAGGGTTTTAAATAGGGAAGTGATATTGTTTAGATTCCACATGTAAGTGATATCATACAGTATTTGTCTTTCTCTGTCTGACTTATTTCACCTAGCATAATGCCCACGAAGTGCATCCATGTTGCTGCAAAAGGCAAAATTTCTTTCTTTTTTATAATAAAACAAAAAAGAAGCAGACACAGATATAGAGAACAAGCGAGTGGTTACCAGTGGGGAGAGGGAAGGGGGGGTGCAATATAGGGGAAGGGGAAAAAAAGGGTTACCATGGAATTATATGAAATCATGTTGTGTGAAATTTTTGAAATTTGTAAAGCACTATAGGATTAAAAGAATGTTTCATTCAATTACAAAAAAGGTTTCCCAAAAAAATAGAGAAGGGATATAATATGAGTGGTGTTTTGGAAAGAGCCCTCTGATTCCGTATAGAGAATGGATTTGAGGATGGCAAGATTGGCAGCTGGGAGACCAGTTAGGAGGCTTTGCAATGATTCAGGAAAGAGATGATTTGACTTGGATGTGGGTGGTAGTCATGAATGTGGTGGGAGTGGTCAAATCTGGGACACATATGAGGGTATACCTGACAGAATTTGTTGACGGGTGGGATGTGAAGTGTGAGAGAGTCATAGATGACTCCAAGATTTTTGGCCTAGGTCACTGAGCCAATGGCGGCGCCATATTGTTGAAATCAAAAACACTGAGGGAAGAACAGGTTTGGAGTAAACTCAAGATTTTGTGTGTATAAAAATGGAAATGTTCTCCATACATCCAGTTGGAGATACTGATTTCATAAATTTCAGTCATCAGTGTACTACTGTTGGTATTTGAAGACATGGGCTGGATAAGACTACCAGTAGGTGAGGAAACCGAGACAGAAAGAGTTGAAGAGATATGGTCAAAGACTCATTGTTTTTCTTTTTTTTTTTTTTTTTGCGGTATGCGGGCCTCTCACTGTTGTGGCCTCTCCCGTTGCGGAGCACAGGCTCCGGACGCGCAGGCTCAGCGGCCATGGCTCACGGGCCCAGCCACTCCGCGGCATGTGGGATCTTCCCGGACTGGGGCACGAACCCGTGTCCCCTGCATCGGCAAGCGGACTCTCAACCACTGCGCCACCAGGGAAGCCCAAGACTCATTGTTTACTACGAGAACACTAAGTCTCTTGACTTCACAGGGTTCTTTCCATACACAATTTCTATGAGAGTTAAAAAGATAATAAGGAAATCTCCTTAATGTTATGGAAACAGAAAATTCTGCTTTAGAGGAAGAAAAGTAAAATATTATAATCTTCCTAGGATATACTTAACTATTTAAATCAAGTCATGTCACATAACTAATTTAAAATAAATTGTCTCATCTGTTTCAATGAGTTTTCGCAAACTGGCATTTAAAATATACATACCATCAAAGAACATTCTAGGTAGGCCAAATTTCCAAAGAAAGTCATAGTATTTTTCTTGTGGAAACAGGTTTCCAATGTGCCAGCAAAAACACCAAGCAATAAATTAATCTCTGGCTTGTCAGAAAAAGACATTGCTTCAAGCTTGACCTGAAGGAGTCACTGGAAATCTGATGGGAATAGCTCAGAATTGGAAATATCCTTTTGAGAAAATGACCCTGTCTGGTTTGTGCTCTGTTCTTAGTGGAATTTGGTATAAATGGCTTACAAGTGCCTGTTAATGTGACGCAGTTCAAATGCTATCAGCTGTGTCACATCAGATTGGAGCAGACTCGCCAGGACTTCGAGACCCAATAAGGTGCAAATGGCATACATGAAAAAACCTCATAATTCTAAATAATGCAGTAAGGTCTCCAAGGAGAAGATAAATATGACTCTGATCTACCCTGGCAGCATCATATCTGTCACTATTACAGAACGCAGAATTCAACTTGCGAATGAAAAATAAGAATGGCTATTACCGTTTGAGAGTTGAGAGGGGATACACTGAAACCAGTTGCATGTGACAAATTCTGCTGAGGGAAAACAGCACACATTACACAATGAATCAAAAGAAAGTATTCGCAACATAGCCACAGAGTGATGAGCATTTGGGGGAGACACCATGGGTTGATAAATTCGATTCTAAGAAGACCACCTCCCCAGAAGAATTACTCTGAAGATGAGACATTTTCCTGCACTGAGTTAAATGCTTTCTATGTAGCTCCTGCATGAGTAAAGAAAAGGCATTTTGGATTGGCCTTGCTCAAGACATGACTCATTTCTTTTAGTTCAGTTTATTCCTCAAAACTCTGTTTGAGCAACTGCAGATAATCCAACCGGCTAGTAACAGAAAAGCAAGTTATTTTCTTGGAAGGCTCTACTAAGAAAGCCTAACTGCTTCCAAATTCCAGCCTGTTCCCTTTTCCCTCACCGTTTGAGTCTAGCAAGCAAAACGTAACAATTTTAGTCAACTCTTTATCTTGCCTGCACGACTCCTCAAACCTTTGACTGAATTATTTTCATAGAAGAGACGGATAATCCAACAACAAAGCTCTATACACGTACTTCATTTGTGTTAGTTTCCTTAGAATGAATGGTATAGGGAAAAATAAGGAAAAAGTCATTTTTTTCAGAATCAAGTTTTACCCTGGGAAAGTTGACAATTCAATTACAGATATACAGATTTCCAACCCAAAGGGAAATTCAAATCACATGTCAAAGCCTTTGGAAAAATAGGCACCTATAAAGCATTATTACATTACTAGCAAAACATTTTTTAATAAATGGATTTGATAGCCATTTTTTAGTAATCCTGTGTTTCATAATGTTGGGATAGAAGATTAAATATGTTTATTGTAGATTCACCATGGGGCATTAATTCTTCAATTGAAACCATAAAATCCTGGAATTGGATATTTACTTTTAACAGTAAAATGAATACTTAAGGTGAATAATAGTACGATTTATCCAACCAACTATGAATAATGTAATGACGAACAAATGGGGCAACAGTGAGGGCCAACGCTGTACGTTCATTTTAAAGTGACATCTTTCTTGTGCAGCTTACAGGACTTACTCTAAGCCGTTTCCATATTGGAAATTAATTGAAGCTGCTGAATCCACTAACACCAGCCTGGCAATCTGGCCCCTGTAGAGATGAGTGTCAAGGCGGGAAATTCTGAGGGGTCACAATCATGCCACTGGCTTCAGGAGACACGTAAAAGTTAAAAGAAGAAATGCTTTCTACCAAACTGCAAACTCACTTTATAATTCTTTACTTGTATTTACTATAACTGAAAATGACATATGGAAGTTAATTCCACTGAGAGAAAAACACACAATCCTCACCAATGTAAATGCAGAAAAGTTCAAAGGGTTGACTTCATTCTGTAGTTATAAGGCAAATCCCTGGAAGCTGAGATATTTCTGTGGGTTTTTTTCCTTTCACTCATGGATGACAAAACAACAGTTTACTTGCTCTGAGATTCAGCATGTGATGATGACATTACACTCAGAGCCTGGTGGGCCTGTATTTATATACAGCTCCCTTATTTTCTGTGTAATGTTGTATTTGGTTTACAGATTGTCACCTATGTAGAATATATGTTTACCATTGGAGGTCATATTTCTTTCTTTTTTTTTAACATCTTTATTGAGGTATAATTGCTTTACATTGTTGTGTTAGTTGCTGATTCCTATTTGGGGTAGTCCTAAACCTTCCATAATGTAGAGAACTTTTTCTAAGACCAAATTAGCTCATAGTACTCTTCCTCAATTTTGCTTAGCATAAATATTAAAGTGGTATTTGGGCCAACTGAACTGACACTTTTCTCCAAGATAAATTAAACTCAGCTTCAAAACTGAATATTGCAATCTTCTCATTGAATACAAGTTAATTAATTAATCAATTAATAAGATGGATCTCAGCGTTGGTCTTTAGAAGACCACCATTTTATTTATTTTCTAACTAGAAAATGTGCCATTTATTACTATGCTTTGTTTCCTGCTTTAAATACAGTTTTCTGTTTCAAAAAATTATCCAAGTTCCTTAGTGAATAAAAATGTATATTCACTGGGGTAGATTAAAAATGACAATTACAGATTCTTCATAAAAGTAGAAGAGATTTCAAAGATAATCTAATAGAGTTGTTTTCAAGCCATTGGAATGAAAGCTTAGGAGAAATTGCAATATAAAATAAGTATGGAACTGCCCGATTGAAGCAGCATCCACCATTAGCTTCCTTGGCCATGCATGGCCCTCACGGCATATCCGTGAAAATCCAAGGGACATAGTTTGAACGTTCCTAGGTCATCTAACCTTCTACTGGACATGTGAATCATCTCCCAGCATGGATGCATGAATATCTAACATTTTGAAAGTCCCTCTAGTGGCGTATCTCACAAGGTCTACCTTGTCAAAGGCTTTCTACATTTCAAATTGCTTCTACCGGTGGTTCCTTGTCTTCAAGGCATCTGTTTATTTTTTTAAAGATCTGTTTATATCTGAGAGAATTAGTTTAGTCAGGTGTGATTTCCACTGGTGGAAACCATATAGACTTTTCCCCAACCGATTATTTGCTTATTTGTTCAATGACCTGCCTCTATGTACAGGTCAGTGATTAATAAGAGCTTCCTGAGTGATGATGGACCTTTCTGCACAGAAATGAACATTTTGTTCTCTAAATGGAAACTCTAGGTCCTATCAGCAACTCATGTCTCATGAATCCTTGGCCTTCTTTAACCTCACAGGCTATGTAAAACTATGTCCTAAATGAGTTACCTGCCTACAGACCTGTGCAGCTTTTTCAGGTGGTAGTTTTGACTATAGCCTATTTTCATGGAACATCTGTGCTGTGCATTGTGTGGGTTCCAGACTCCTGTCTCTTGCTCAGATTTTTGCCCTTGATCATTATTTCATCACTTTCCCACCATAGCTAGTCATTCTCATCAGGAACCTAATACTTCTGTCCTTGGTATTCTGTATATGATCTCCAGCAGGTGACACACTTGTGCAGAAAAGCCGTGCATAGCAGTCATAGTGATTGTACTTGCTGGGTGAGACCATTGCCAAATTGCTGACCTTATTTGCACAAAGGGTACACACTCTTCTCAGGAGTGGTCTCAAACTCACAGCTCATCACAAGAGATGAGGAGAAAATGGTGGATTGATTCTGGAAAGTGCATTATGATGTAGTTCGCCAGGGTGGGTGTGTGAGATGGTGACGGATTACCTAACTAAGGTTATTGTGTATTGGACTTCAGTTGTACTGGATGTGCACTGTATAGGCTACATTCTCAGAAAAAAAATTCCAGTTGTGTTAATATGCAAAATATGCACATCTTTAGTCTAAGCATTAAATGTGCTAGAATCGTCCTATCCAGGCTGTTTCCTTATGGCTTCAAATTTATGTGAGATGTTCATATTTAATCCTCTGTTTTGCATCTAACCTCAACACTCTGGAGAAATTATTTTAAATGATAATAATCATCATCTTAATAATAATGCAATGGACCGCATGGTATTAAAAAAGCTCACAAATGTCTGCTTTTTAATAGAAAAATCTATGGGCTAGAATCATTAAGGAATCATATCTTTTCTTTCCAGATTGAACACTCATTAGAGACACACTGAGAGAGATCTAGGTTCCTCAGTTCATTTTGTCTCTCTCTTATTGTGACTGGCGATGTAAAAGTAGAACAAACGACTATATTTGCGACCACGCCTTATGGTCTTATGAACCATTTCTCAGTCTCTATCTCTCTCTCCCTTTTTCTCCTTTCCCGAGTTCATTTCAGCCAGTTCGGAGTTGGTAAAGACCCCATCAGGATACCAGTACAAATCCTTTTCTTTCCTTTCAGTCCTTCTATGAATTATTTTAAGCAGCAACCTTCCCTCTTATAAGTTTATACCCAGGCTTGAGTCATCTGGGCACCGATCCCAACTAGTTTGTCCATTTTGAATATGAGTTCCTCTGGGTTTCTTTCTCACCATGTTTGACTTGGCTGATCAAAGTGAAGGGAAAGGGATTGGCTGGCATGTCTATCTTCATATGTCACCAGAGACTCCACCCTTCCTCATCCAGTCCCCTGACATGTTAGGGTCTCAGGAGTCCTTGCACAAACCCAGATGTGAAAAGTTGGGAAATACAGTATCTATTAGTACAACCGAACTCAAGTGAAGAAAAAACACTGATTTTGAAGAAATGTTTTCTAAGCTGAGTTAGACAGGGTGACTTCCCAAAAGAACATAATGAAAATAATGGATTTTAAATTTTCTTCACCAAAGAAAAAGGAGGCAGATTTTAACCATTCTCAGAGAGAATGGCTCTTCCTATGTTTCTATGGCTTTGTTTACAATCAATTTAAGCTCTATTTTTCAATAACGGTAGGAAGTAGTGGAATAGAAAATGCCACCATTGTTTCCCAGACTGGGTCATATACAGAAGAATTGGGATCTAGATGTATCCACAGGGCATAATCAATGCCATCCGCCTGGAAGATACTTAATACGTGTTCATCCATGATTTGAATTCCTTGGCCTAGGATTCACCAGCATTAGAAATTTCGCTATTAAAAACCCATTCTTGGACTTCAGCCCTTGCATTTGTCAGAGCCAAATGCCCTTAAGCAGACTCAGAGAATAAGCTTTCTCAGTGGATTGAATATGGTTATAAATGAGTTTCATATCCAATCTTGAAGGCAGGCTTTTTTTTTTCTTTAATAGAGGGCTAGGTATAAAAATATAAAAACTCTGAGTGTCCACAGAAGGATGAGAAGGGCAAAGCTTAGATCAGAGAAAGTAGGAATAAAAAGAGAATTGTGCTCAAGGGTCTCTTGATCTCTAGCTGGTAATTTTTCTCACTTGTGACGAATGGTATCTGTTTGGGTGCTAACAATGATTCCAGCTCTGCCACCTTGAGAATCTCACCTTCCACCCCACATCTCTGCCTCTGTGTGGTGTGTGTGTTGGGGGGGGGTGCTATTTAACTTAAGATCAGCAAAAAAAATAAGTCATTCCATTTTGGGAATGTAATTAGCATTCCAAACAATATTTAGAGAAAGAGCATGCCTATGTAAGTGGTGTCTGCTTGGTTACCACTTGAGCGCCTTCTACACCAAAACAGGTCATTAAAAGCCCACTACTGAACTCCTTCAATCTCAACTCAATAGATAACTGCGTTACTAGAGAACATTTAATTCCAACCCATAATTATGTTTGGCAGCCTGAAATTATTTGAGGTTAACCTTTCTTCCCTGAACATTTTGAAATTCTTCCAAAACGTCTCTGTTCCAGATTCTATGCTCCATATTCATCTATATTACCTTTCTTCCCACAAACAAATCACTTTGTTAAGCAGACACAGGAAGTATCAATGTCTCATTTCCCCTGGTTGATGGGTGGGAATGTTGGTTTGGAAGATGCACGTTTATGAAATTTAGAAACCAAACATATATGAGCTCATCTTACTTACCCCACCCTTCACTTCAGAAATGAGGAATCTAGAAGGTTGACCCTGTAACAATTCAGGGTCTACAATTATGAATAAAGTATATTTCTTCTATTATAGTTACTGATTAAAAAAAACTTAAAATACCTTTTTATTACTATATACAACATGTGATGTAAATTTTAGAAATTTCATCCATAAACTTAATGATACAAATGAAACTCCTCCTGAACTGCCTTTTAGACCTCAAACCTACCAGGCAGGCATTATCTATTGATTCTCATCAAGTCCTTCAGTCCAACACCCACTGCTATTCAAGAAGGTAAAGCAAACAACATTATGCCTAATCATTACATGAAAAAAGAAGTGCATCTGAGAGAGTTCAACTGATTTTCTCAAGATCATGTGGTAAGGCACAAGACAGCAAGAAACAGAAGCCATTCTCCAGACCCTGATCAACTGCTCTTTCCTCTGAAGTACCTAGACTCTTACTTTCACACCTATGTTCCGCAGGTCTCCCCTGCCTTGTCTTTTGAGTTTTCAAGATGTAGGACTGCCTGTAACTGTTACAGAGTATCATAACCAGTTCACCCAAGAGACATTTATATGCATGTATGACAGGACAAAAAATTGGTAAGTAAAAGGTCAATTTTATTTTCTCCAAAATATGGAGGAAAGAATTTTTTATTATTTCAGTATCCTATTACCATAGGCCATGGGCTTGTTTTTCCATCAATCTTAGATTACTCTGCTAAAATAATTACTCAGGGATAGAAAAAGTATGTGAAATGTGATACTGGTAGTCAGAATGTTTGGAGTAAGAGAGAAGACCAACACACATGAAACAATCAGTGAAGGGTATGAGACTAAATTCCATAGAACCTCTGAGGGAAATTCACTTTGGGGCAGCCTTTTTGGTTGTGTTCTGACTCTAGGGCTGTGAGAGAGATACTGTGAGGCTCAGCCCAGATCTCACATCCCTTTCAGGACTGAAACACTCATTCCTCCAGCTGCCAGGAGTGCTGGCTGATGTCTCTCAGCTGAGCCTCTCTCCAGCAACATCCCAGCTGGAGACTGTCCCCACTCACGGTCAGTCACACCTCTTTTTCAGGGACAGCCCATATCATATGGCTGGTTGATGTTGGAGTGAGTGGATGGGGGTGCGGTATGAAGACCCAGACCACATACCTCAATTCTAGATCATTCTGAAGGGTCATTCTAGCTCCCAAGTTCTCCTTGGGGTTAGTTATGCATTTGTAGCATCCACATCATAATTCAACTTCACTAAGGTTTCGCCTCTCCCTTTGATCAGTGAATGCTGCTGCCCTCACTCCCCAACAGGAGTTGTTCCTGACAGCATTCTCTAATACATCCCTTTAAACAGAAATTTCTATATCCTTGTTTCAGAAGTACCCAACCTGCACCAGGGTCACATCCCACTCTTCCCTTTTCTCTCATTCCATATTCAAATTTCTTCTCTGATTTCCACTGGAGTTAACTGCACCCACTAAACTCACCCTGGTCCCAAATTTCTCTCTCCCCCTCCTCTTCTGCCTTCTCTGGACATCTCAGTTTAGTCCACATATGAAAGTGTTCTGTCTAGCTTTCTCATTTACCTCCCTGGATTTATCTTAACATTATGAATCTTCCTGTCAACATGCCTATCCCCTAATGGATGACCCAAAATGTTTTATCCTAAACACTGCAAAATAGAGTCTGTCTTGCTAGGGGCCTCAATGGTCAGGAACAAAGGTGGCACAGGGCTGCTGCTTTCTGTTTCCACCAGGATAGCTGGTTTCAATCACATAGTATTTAAGTTCACTGAATGTTTTGGAAGCTAATCCACAAAGGATAGATACGTTGACAGGAAGATTCATAATGCTACAATAAAGTCAGGGAGGAAAATGAAAGAACTGAGCAGAAAGTTAGAAAGCATGGTATACACAGAAGGATCAGCAGAGCCAGAAAGAGGCCAGGAACAGGACATGTGTCTTTGATGAATTCAAAGCATTGGTTCAGAATTTGTAGGCTTCACCGTCTCTGGTACTTAAAAGGCCACAGCACAAACTGGGTCTTAAGGCACACTGTGGCAATAGAAGCTCTGAGCTTCTGAGACTGTATGCAAAACAGCTTTAAATTGATGGTCCATATGGTTTTAATTAATTGCACATATGCTACAGGGTTTGAATTGCTAGATGGCCCCTCTCCCCACCCCTTCAGCCCCATATCTGAATAGGCACATCCGTATCCACCCATGAGTTTGCAGCCTCCGTGGGAGGTCAGGTAGGAAATTGGGGAAGAAACAATGATCATGCCTGACTACCACACTCTTGTCTTTCTGTGCCCTCAGTTCCAGTCTTCCCATATTCCTTCCCCATAGTGGCATGGCCTCCATATTGTTTCTGTGAAAAGAAGGGGACTCAGGTTTATTCAGCACACACTAGATACCAGGTTTTCTTCTTCCTTTATGGTGGTTTTAATGACATTTTGTATACAGCTAGATGTCAGCTGGCATCCTTTGAGACTGGAATAAATTAACCCAAGCCCTTTATCCTTGTACTATTAAAAGTCCAATGTTTTCACTGGGATTTTTGTACACGTCCAGATACATCTTCACAGTCACCTCTGGCTCAGATTTCCAGTTTCTCTGAACTCTTATTATCATTCTGGTCTTAAGTATATGACTGTTTTCTTCCCTGTACTTCATGCTGACCCAGATATGGAACTCAGCACCGCATAACCCTCCAACAAAGTATTTCTACGAATAATAGACTTTTTAGAAAAAGTGGAGAAACAATGACATTTTCTATCACAATAATAAAAAATAACATAATATTGAATAATAAAATCTCTGTTTTTGAGTCCCTCAGCCACTCAAAAAACCTCTGTTTTTGAGTCCCTCAGCCCTCTCAGAATTATTGGCTGAGAACGTCAATGTTTTGTCTAGTTTTTCAACATTTTTGGTTCCAGTATTTCTCTTCATCCTGACCCTCCATTTTCTGTTCTGTCCTCAACTCCTCTTGTATTATTTATTACTCAGAGAATTTTAGCTCCTTTCCCCTTCTTAAATCTAGACATATATTATTTCCTAAAAGTCATTAACATTTCCCCTAAACAAAGAGCCAGTTATTCTGGGTCTCACCATTCAGCACCACAGAGTAATTGGTAGAGGCTTTGAAATCCCAGTCTCCTCTTTCTTCCCCTACTCCCCGCCATTCTCAGCAAGTGGAAAGGGCAGCCCAAAGACTTATTTCCTGCCAACATAAACTATGCCTCCCTGCTTGAGAAAGAAGAAGTCTTGGTGAGTGTGAATGGCTTTTCTTTTTCTTACCGCAACATCAGAGACGAAGATATTAACAGAGAGAGCATTCACAAAGACAGAGCCAGAATCCAGGGCGGGCCAAGTAATGACCCATCCCTTTTCCACCATGCTGCTTTTCCAGAACAGATGGTGGCCAGAGGAGTCTCTATCAACTATTAAATTAAGGAAAAATAGGGGGAAAGAGGGTAGAAGGGAAGAAAAGATAGAAGCAGAAAGAGGAATTATTAATGATATTGAAATTGAGTTTGTCATGAAAGTGTTTATTTCTTTCCTTATTGCGAGAAGCAAAGAATGTGAAGAGTCAGGAAATAGAATGGCACATTGTTGTTAATTTGTTCCTGAAAGTAAAGGAGGCAATTTGGGGAAAAATGGTCTTTCTCGGGCTTCCCTGGGGCGCAGTGGTTAAGAATACACTTGCCAATGCAGGGGACACAGGTTCGAGTCCTGGTCCGGGAAGATCCCACATGCCACGGAGCAACTAAGCCCGTGCGCCACAACTACTGAGCCTGCGCTCTAGAGCCCGCAAGCCACAACTACTGAAGCCCGTGCGCCTAGAGCCCGTGCTCCGCAACAAGAGAAGCCACCGCAATGAGAAGCCCGCGCACCGCAACGAAGAGTAGCCCCCGCTCGCCGGAACTAGAGAAAAGCCCGTGTGGAGCAACGAAGACCCAACGCAGCCAAACATAAATAATTAAGTGATTTAAAAAAAAAAAATAGTCTTTCTCCCAGTGCTGAATGTTTACCTATAGCAAGGCATTTCCAAAGCAACTGTCCAACAATGATGATAGGCACGTATCTCTAGACTCTTCTTGAATTTAAATTTCATCAAAATTATTCCTTGCTTCCCTGAACTGTTTGCATTGGCCTTTACTTTTCCCTTTGTATCTAGAATTTCCAAAATAAATAAACAAACAAACAACTTCTTGGGGACTTCTAATCAGCGTCTCTTAAAAATACATGTGTTTACTGGCTGACATGAATCTCTCTTTTCTACTAACCCTCCAGTAAAATCAGAAGTTAAAGGTTACAAAATAATGTACTGGTCTGGTAATTTTGATTATGAAAGACATTCTGAAATTGTATATTTTCAGACCTCAGTAAAACCCCCAACACGTGATGCCTGAAACGGTAACTTTTCCTAAAGCCCACTTTGTGCTGCACCCATCCCCCTACATCAAGAACTTAGTATTATCCTTGAACTAAAAAGGAGAAAAGGGGGGGAGGGACAAATTAGGAGTTTGGGATTAATATATACACACTATTATATATAAAATATGTAACCAACAAGGACCTACTGTATAGCACAGGGAATTATACTCAATATCTTGTAATAAACTTAAAGAATCTGAAAAAAATAGATATATATGTATGTGTAACTGAATCACTTTGCTGTACCCCTGAAACTAACACAACATTGTAAATCAACTATACTTCAATTTAAAAAACAAAATAATTAAGTTTTAAATAAAGAAGATAGAAAATATTTACCTTGTTAAGCACTTAAAGAAAAAGGTAATTAAGTTCTGGCTTGACCTGACCTGTGTGTGCCTGAACCCGTGTGGGACCCAATCTTCAGTGACAGCACAGGCACAGTTAACTGTGTCCTTGCTAAACTTCCCACTTAGACATAAGAGCACAGGTTATTCTTTAGCTATGAGGGATGAACAAATACAGCAAGATCTACATTGGTGATAAGAGTACTATGCCTTATATAGTACAAAAAAAAAAAAAAGTAAACCTGAAAGCCTGTAATGGCTTTAGCAGAATTCAAACAGCCTAACTTTGCATTTTTGAAATACAGAAAAACAGTTTATTTCAAGCTAGTTGTTTCTCCCTAAACTATGTTCCATGAATGTCTTCTACTTTATAAATACACTGTCCTTCGGCAGTAAATCCTTTGCTTTTTATTTCTGTAGAAGCAAGCCAAGTGTTTGCTATATTGCCATCATTTCAACCAAGCCAGAAGAAACAGAGATTTAAAATTTTTCTAATACATGTCATTAATTTTTTAAATAAAAATATTTAAAATGTATATTTCTCCAGGAGACAGAAAAATGAAAAATCTCTCCTGTAAGCTATGCGGTAATAATAACTTGCTATTTTAACATCAAGATGCCAGCTGCATTTCATAATGTAATTTCCCAGTTCTGAAAGGACAGTGATGAAATGATCTGACCTTTACATATTCCTGTTTGATTTCTCTCTCAGTGTGCAGTCAGAAAAATAAGATGAGCTAAATATACCTGAGCCTTTTCTGTCTTTTCTACCCAGAAATGGGTTGTCTAATTAGCTTCCCTACTCTCCCCACCAAGAAACAACTGGCATGCTTCCCCCTTCTGTGGTTGATCCCTGCCCCCATTGGAGAATCGTGAAGTGGAGGGCAATTCTTTCTTTCCACCGGCAGGAAAGCTTGTAAATTGAAAAATAACAGATTTTAGATTTTCTGAGTCTTCATCTTGGACTCAAACAAACAAATCACCCCTGCAAGCAAACCTGACAGGAAAAATGCTGTGTTGCCTGTTTTATGGACAATAACAAGAATGGCAATAGAGAGAGAAACAAGAACCTGGGCTCCCACCAACCAACCCTCTCCTTTGGTGAGAGTCATTTTTTTTTTAAGTCTTCCATCATGAGAAGATTAAGAGGTAAGGTTTTGTCCAGGGAAGTAATCCCGCTGAACTGGAGCAAGAATACCTACTAGCCAGCATGCTTATGCTTATTTTGAGGCCTGAAATTCAAAACTTGATTATTTTAGGTGGGATTCTGCCTGATCCTTCACTTAGAGAAGTACAATATCTGTTTATTAACGGCACAATTCATAATTCAGCATTTCAGAGTGAACTCTGAAATGGAAAGAAATGACTGTTGGATAAAATGATAAGAAGAGTGTGATTTTGTGATTTATAATAAGAAATCTATGTTTGGTCTTCTGCTCCCTACCCACCTGAGCTTTTGGTAAACAGCTTGTAAAATTCCTTCAAATTACTAAGGGCTGAGAGCAAGAAAGGTATGTTTTGTTATGTTAATGAGGTGACGTTTGGAAAGCGCCAGATGAGGGAGGTTAATTCAAAACAGCCAACTGAGTGATTAGAGGATTGCAACTACTAGTCCCGTCCCCTGACCTCCAGGGATAGACAGGGGCTGGAGATTGAGTTCAATCTACAATGGCCAATGATTTAATCAATCATGCCTATGTAATGAAGCTTCCATAAAGACCCAAAAGGACAGGGGTTCAAAGCTTCCCAGTTGGTGAACACTTGGAAATTGAGGAGAGGAGTGGACCTGGAGAGGGCGTGGAAACTGTGCCCTTTCTCCATACCTTTGCCCCATGCATCTCTCCCATCTGGCTGTTCCTGAGTTATGTCATTTTATAATAAATGGTGCTCCCGTAAGTAAAATGTTTCTCTGAGTTCTGTGAGCTGCTCTAGCAAAAAATAATCAAACCCAACATGGAGATTGTGGGAATCTCTGATTTATAGCCAATTGGTCATAAGTACAGGTAACAACCTGTTCCTGCAACTGCTGTCTGAAGTAGGGGAGGGGACAGTCTTGTAGGACTGAACCCTTAACCTGTGGAATCCGATACTATCCCTGGGTAGATAGTGCCAGAACTGAGTTGTTCTGTAGGACACCCAGCTGGTGTCCAGAAAATTGCTTGTTGTATGTGGGGAGCCTCTCAGCGCCCCCCTCCCCGACACACACACACAATGGAATTGGATCCCAGGACCCAAAAGAGGGGGTTAGATGTCTGGCTCTTAAGTCAAATAGGCTTGAGCTCTAAACACAACCCTATCACAAATCAGCTTTCCTGGTCTCTGTTCTTTATCTGTGAAATAGGGATAGTAAATATTCCTATCTCAGGTGGCTCTTGTAAAAACTGATGTCAAGTATTTATTGTGGCACCCAATACATGGTACATTTCATTATATTTTAATAACGATTTCTATTCTTGACATTAAGGGTTGCCTTTTTTCCTGTACTAAGTACAGAGGTATACACAGACTTGAATTGAATGCATTATATTTATTTTTTAATTAATTAATTAATTAATTTTTGGCTGCATTGGGTCTTCACTGTTACGCACGGGCTTTCTCTAGTTATGGCGAGCAGGGGCTACTCTTTGTTGCGGTGCGTGGGCTTCTCACTGCGGTGGCTTCTCTTGTCGCAGAGCACAGGCTCTAGGCACGCGGGCTTCAGTAGTTGTGGCACGGGCACTCAGTTTCTCTGTGGCATGTGGGATCTTCCCAGACCAGGGCTTGAACCTGTGTCCCCTGCATTGGCAGGCGGATTCTTAACCACCACGCCACAAGGGAAGTCCCTGAATGCATTATATTTAAATTCAATTCAACATGATTTTACTCCACCTGTCCTGTGCAAAAGGCACTTTTCAGGCACAGTCTTCAGGAAGTTCTTGAACACCCTTGGCATTTGAGGATTTAACGTCTTCTGAATCTCCTCTTCATTAACCACCATGAAGGTTAGTGACATGGCAACTTTTTCTGAGATATAAGTTTGAGTACTGTGCATTGTAAGGTCAATAAGTTATCTGCTCCAGAAAGAGCCACTGAATTAATGACAGCCCAGTCAAGTGCCCTGTCACTGCCTCTACGTGTGCGGTTGCAGTCTTCTTCTTGAGTTATACATACTCTAAAGGTGATCAAAATGTGAGGATTTTTGACGATCTTACAATAGATTGTTTGTAAACATCAAGTAAAAATCTTAGAAGTTCAAATTCCTCAACTGTGAAGGGTCTTAGAGAAGTGTTCTTTCTCTTGTCACCCTCTTGCCTTTGGATAGAAGAGCCATATAAGCCAACTAGGACAGATATAATTATCTTTTTTTATTCCGAAGCTTTCTAACGATGGACACTTCCCAGATACTCTTCGTAGCTGCTTCCCGCATCTTCTCACTCATTACAGTCAAGATGTTCTTCCTTATGTCCAATCTAAACTTTGCTTCTTTCCTCAAGTTAGTTCTCTCAGAGGGGCATAAAATCCATTCTCTCTTCCTATTTTCGATAAGTACCTAACACAGCGATTTAAGTAACATCTTGCATGCAAATAGGTCCAAGGTCATTTAAATAGGTGAATGGATCAAACATTTTTATAATCCTGAAAATATGACTCAAGCTACTCCTTAATCTTTACAAAGTTTAACTCTGGCCTAAATAATATTAATTGCTAATGCATTTCACCCTAGGACCTATTTTGCTAAGTATTGATAATGTTTCCTAATCTTTGAAACATATGTTTAAATGTTACCAGAAATAATGATGTTTTATGATCTAACTGATTTATGGCCTAACTACCACACGTAGACGCTAAAGCCAATCTACCTGGGTGCAAATCACAGCTCTGTCACTTATTAGTTGTGTAACTTTGGGCAAGTTTCTTAACTTTTCTATGCCTCAGTTTCCTTAGCTATAAAATAGAGATAATAATGATGCGTACTTCATATGGCTGCATTATGAATTAAGTGGGTTAATATTTTTAAAGTACTTAGAATTGTACCTGCTTTGTAGAAGTACACAATAAGTATTATTATTATTACTACAACTCCAAGATGATTTTCTAGGCCTTACGACTCATATCTGATTAGTCAGTAATCTTATCTCTACAAACTTTTTTTTTTTTTGCAGTACGCGGGCCTCTCACCGCTGTGGCCTCTCCCGCTGCGGAGCACAGGCTCTGGACGCGCAGGCTCAGCGGCCATGGCTCACGGGCCCAGCCACTCCACGGCATGTGGGATCTTCCTGGACCAGGGCACGAACCCGTGTCCCCTGCATCGGCAGGCGGACTCTCAACCACTGTGCCACCAGGGAAGCCCTCTACAAACTTCTTAGTCCTATTTTCTCTGCCTGGCATATCCATCACCTTCCTACCTAGATTACTCTCCTCTTGAACATCTCAGCTTGGTTGTACTTTCTCTGTCATGTTATGAGTTGAGATCTCATTTCTAGGGCCCTTTTTTTAGTGTTACTTGTGGTCAATTATGACCTCATGAAAATAGTTACCTTTTAATAACTTATCTTCTCAATGAGAGTCTTGGCTGTTCCTTGAAGGAATAAAGTAAATCCTACAATAGTTAATAATGCTTCCCAATTCCTAACAAGTCCCTTTGCTCTTATAAAACTATTGGTAAGTAAAGGTGAGCTGATACGTGATGTTTTTATTTGTTTGTTTATCTCAAACTTTAATATAAAAATTCTTACTAGG